>NW_003303741.1:1576888-1650183 GCF_000142945.1 Phytophthora infestans T30-4
AATTCGTCTAAAAAACGCAAACAAGAATCAGTGACCTGGTGATAGCGAGTGAAAGCCATGAATAACACAGAATTCAGCGAAACTCGTGACTGTCTAAACTCTACATTCGCAACTGCATGTTGTGGTGATGGTCTTGGTGCTGACCTAGCCAATTGTTGCCGCCATTGGCACCTTGATTATTGTTGCCACCGCGACCGACGTCACCTTGACGAATATTGCCACCTTGGCCGCCGTCGCCCCTGTTGCCTTCGATTCCGCCTTGATCATTGTGACCACCGTTGGCTTCGTTTGGGAAAAGCTTTTTTCTATGAGCAAAAAGGCTATTTTATATTCAGAGGGATCAATTATATTCAAGGGGCTTCTTTGTATTATCGCCAGATGCTTTCTATGAAATTAAATTATTTGCGCTCTATTGTTTTATACCGGTATTGTCAACTAGGAGCTGACAATGTTTGCAGTAATAAGGTCGTTACATGTGGTTTCGTATTGTTGACCATAATAAGCTGACGTTATTTCCAGTGAAAAAGCAGGTATTGCTCTGTGCATTGTATTGACGACATTAACCAGACGGGTTTTTCTGATACAGACGGGATTTTCTGCTATAGAGGAGATAGCGCTCTATGTAGCGCACTGTCTATTATAATCTGACGTTTTTTCAGTATTAGAGGAGGTAGTGCTCTATTCCAGGCGATAAAACGTAGAAAATTTTAAATCTAGAAAAAGTAGGCCAATCGTACGGGGTTTTCTAAGCCTTTCCGCATAGCTCACTCCTTAATTTGTCTTTGATGCGCCCGTTCAAGCGTCTTGGGGTCTCTTTAGACTGTACAGCACTCGCTATTGACCGGCTTAAACCGGTCAAGAAGCTGCAGAGCGCATGCTCGCCGTCAAGACGTCACGATATTCAGATGGGCACCGTTCGGCATCCCCCGATCCTTTTTTTCCTCGGAATCTGAGTCCGAATTCGATTGGAAGACCGAAGGGACATCGACTCCAGTCAATGTCATAAGAAATATTTGACAACACTTCAAGTTCGATATGGGAATTCGTCAGATCGGCGTGCGATGTTCCCTAGTAACAAGCAGCTGAAGAATCGGTCACAGAGACTAAAAAGACGTGAAGCTTTTTCAATCACAAAATACGCCGACGTGATGGAGTGGGCCTCTTCGAGAATGTGCACAACGCTTGAGCAATTTCACCAGCACCTCGAGTATGATTTGGGCACGGATGCATTGTGGTTTTGTCAGCAGTCATTCAACTTTCAGCACGAGCTACTTGTACTGTATTGCTTTACAGATTCTCTAGAGAATGGAGAGGTTTCTGTCGGTATTCTCTTCACGTCCAGACGATTGTTCAGGACTGCTCCTAGGCAAGTACTAGGCCAACGTTTGATCGACAGATCCCCGGAAGAGCTTGGTGTGATGGATGATACTTTAACGATTCATTTTGGCGGATGGACACTAGTTTCGTTCGGTACCATTGGGGTGCGTTACTCGGTACTGAACAAGTATCAACAGAAGTTCTACCCAATGGCGTTCATGTTCACTCGGACGGAAACAGCCTCCACGTATGCACGGCTTTTTAATGTCTGCAGGGCCAAATGAGATTTGGTTATTGGTGGAGCTTTGGAGCTTAGCTTCGAATCAATGGATCATTTTGCCGCTATCCCAAGTGCCTTTCGCCAAGTCTGGCTTGACATTAAACATCTGAACTGCTGGCCACATTGGTATCGCAATGCCAGAGGCAGAAAGTTTTTTTTGTCTTTAAGTGAGCGCTACCAAGATATCATTCAGCCGCAGCTAGATTACCTCAGCGAAGCGTGCTCGCTTAGCCAGTTCGAGGTTTTATTCGAGCTAGTGGTCAAGAAATGGGAGACGCTGGGTAAAGCCGAGTACGCACAGCGGCTTAGAGATGAATGACCCCTGAGATTTGTGGCTCTATACTGCAAGTGACACTGCTGGAGTGCTGCCAAACCAAAATCCGATTGAATCCCATAATAGAACAATCAAGGCCACGGTAGTAAGTCATCTTCGAGCAGCGATGGGGTACGTTCTGGCTGGAACTTTGTGTGGTGTAGTGATTTCTCCGTAGTTGCGGATTATCACCCGTCGACAAAGACGTGACATCGTACGCAATGACAACCTCCACGGCCTTAAGCCTAACGGCAATCAACCAGAACCTACAAAGCATCGCTCAAAGGTAAGATCAAGCAAAACGAGAAGGTGGAGAACATCCAGCTGCGCTATTTGTCGATTTACGTCGTGGAAAGTTTAGAGTGAATTCCGTTCGACCACGAATGGGACAGCCCTTCCTGGAGCAACGACAATATCAAAACAATTCGCCGTAAGTTCAAGTGCGACTGTAAGAAGTTTTACCAAACCGGCTGGCTCTGCGCTCACGCTTTGGCATGTCTACATTTCGTAGACTCCCTAGACCTACAGGTTATGCTACGAAACCTACCGGCTCGGAAGAGATCTGGACGGCCTCAGAAAAAGACAAGATGCTGGATCGTGACAGGCCTCGAAAGTTGCAGTATCCTATAGACTCGCTGATCAAGTGGTCGCCACTAGTGTCGTCAACTGGAGCATTCTGATGGCCGATCATATAACAAACGACGAAGGCGAAGGAACAGAGTTCAACCACGTTGGAAAAGTTAAGCCACCTTTCATGAGAGGCAGTAACCGATACTGGAACATCGAATTTGAGGAATGAGAGGAAGCCAGAGCCCTTAAGTTGAAGAACTGACAAGAGCGATTAGCTACTCGTACCAGATGGGGCACAGCATTGTACCCAGTCGATAAAAAAACTAGTGTTTGCTTTGAAAAAAGAAGAAAAAAATGTAGAAGTAACGTTTAGAGCGAATACTGTAAAATCTTATTTTAGTTTTGTTATAATAAAACCTGATTCGACCGCTTTGCTTGATGGTAAAAACAATGAAGCAATCTGCCGGGTGATCGTTGTGTCAAACGCCATCTGGTCGGAGGAGGGACAAATTCCTGTAAGGGAAATCATCAATTTAGGGCCGCGAACCAGTTTAGGGCCGCATAAGCTACTGCCAATCATATACAGTACTCCATTGAACTTGGAAACTATTGGTTATAATAAGCTAAGTACGAATACCTTTAAATTTTTAATATGCAAAAGGGGTGAGCTCTTGGCGCCATTTTTTATTCAGCTCCTCCAACTAAATGAGGTTGTTGAGCGCCATCCACTCCGTTCAAACATTTGCAAGAAGAAAACAAACGCTTCACTTCTTACTTGTCCGACCCAAGCCATGTCTAAGACTCGCCACACTTACTCTACTGACACCAAGACTGCCATTGTGACAAAAATACTCAGCGGTGCGGCGGTTCCCGAGGTCGCGGCGCAAACCAAGATACTTGAGAGGACATGCTTCCGCCCAACGCCACCCACCTATTGCAGCCTCTGGACGTTGCAGACTGCAGCTTGCAGTTAATGCGACACTAAAAGTGAAACTCTGCAATCTGATAAAGGAGGTTGTTGACGAGGACGATGAGGGCTGTTATTCGATTGACAAACCCAACGCAATAAAGCCTGCAAATATGGCTTGGGCCACCAGCAGCAGAACACGTACTAAGTCGCGCAGGAAATCTGCAGTCGCCACCGAAGGCAAAGGCGATGGAGTCCCTCAAGAGACGAGGGCAGCCCAACATATTGTCAATTCCGTCGTAGTGTAGCTAATCAACAAAAGGGTTAGTTGCAATCTTTACACAATGTTTAAGAATTGATAACTTACCTTTTCAGTGCGGAGAATTAACGGCAACGAGTAGACTCGAACCCGCGACAACCCTGCTCATACAATGGGCCCTCAATAAGCTAGCGTCTAAACGACTGAGCTATCAGCACTTGACGTTTCTGATTTTGTTTTGGTAATGACAGACGTTTGATTATTCTTGCAAATTTTATCAAGACGCATAAACATAAAAAGAAAGGGTGATCTAACCCTATGCTAGAATGGGCTTGAAATTTTCACCAGCTGAACATTTTAATACTGAAGCTCAGGTTAAATGCGGCCCTGAACTGATACGACAAAAATTTCTGCTGCCGTGTCCTGAACGATCAATGCAATTGGTAATTGGCCGCAAAAAATACGATAAAAAAATTCAGATTACAAGCTTTCGGACACTGTCTCGCTTTGTGTCCCTGTGCAAATAGTTGCCGAGTTATGCGACTTTTTTTCAGGGCGGCCCTAAATTGATGATTTCCCTTACCTAATATTTGTATGCCCTAAATCCCTGCGAAACCGATATAACGTCCACTATCTAGAGTGAAGGTCCAACAAGTGACGGCTAGGGACTTATAGTAGAATGTTTTTTTGCCAAAATACTATATTAGACCAGTATTACCGTTTACAAAACTAATACTGAGAAATATTAGCGAGACGAGGGGAAGCACTGATATATTAGTAGTACTACACCATTCCCCGGCTAAGTTTCCAATTTTTACCAACCATCGTGCAAATGGCCCGTTCTTGTGAGATCTAATTTAGAGACACACCATTTTTAATTTTAGGCTAAGGCATTTGGCGATTTGCAAGAAAAAGCCACTTTTCCCACGACATGCATTTCTGCCCATCACACTTTTCAAGCAGGTTGTAAACCTGGTCAAATACATAGAGCCTACGTTACCGCATCGAAGGGCACGGCGCAAGAGCCTGAAAGCGGTTGCTCGCCACTAGCACAGCATTGCTCGCTGTGAGCTGCAAAGTAAGCGCCACAAGCACCAGTGTCGACACCAACCGACGTGCAACCTCCCTCCCGACTGGCGCATACGGTTCCAAGCGCAGAGTCACAGGGCTGCGTCGCATTTGTCCACGGAACTGCGGCCTTAGTAACTGCAGGAGTGGATTAACACCACTGCCGCCGTCCGTTGGAGAGCTACCGGACCAGCCAGAGGCAAGCCGTACCTCTTGCAGCTCCCATTTGCGCACGAAAATTCCCAGAAATGCACACGAGCACAAACAGAAGGCAGCTTCCACCTCTCGGGGCCTCGAAGTCTTCGCTGCTACAATCGCAAGTACCAACGCTACGAGCCCTAGTGTCCTCAACGCACTCGCGTGGAAAGAAGCAAACGCGAAGTCTAAACGGGACAGACGACACCTTGTGTTAGTAGACAAAACTAAAGACGCAGCGAGTAGTACCACATGCGAAGACGTACAGAAGCCGAGCTGTTCTCCAAAGTAATTCCGGACATGAAGAAGTAAATCGTCATCGCTTCGGTAGCATTGAAAAATCTTCCCAAACACTCTCCAGGGGGCTGGGAACTCTCCCCACTGGACTCGATCTGTATCCAGGGACGTGTCCACATAGGTAGTTCTGTGGGTATGTGGACAGAGATGATGGTCCAGCAGCCCGCGCTCTAACAGAGCGCCGCAGTCAAACCCGGCATCTATCAGCGCCTTCGTCAGTCGGATCTTGTCCACAATGCGAAATGGTGATTCGGTACTTCTGCCAATGGCACCAGCTCCGTCTCCTTCGTCATCAATCTGGCGATACACGTAGCGAAGCGCAGCAAGATCTCGGAATGGAAGATACACCACCTCTTCTTGAGCCTCTCCTCCTGGCTTGATTGTGGAGAATATCTGCAAAGCACGCAGCCGACGAAACCACATCCCGCTGTCCTCACAGTCGAAGATCTGCGCGTCTTCCGCGAAGATTTTACCTGCTAGAAAGAGTCGATAAATCTCCTCCTGTGCTTCAGCTTCACCCCACAATTTTGCGTCTGTCTTGCTATCTATTTCATGAGCAACAGAAGCGGGTATCCGCACCTTAAGTTGTTCTCCTGTAGCTCTCAGCAACGCTAGAGTAGGACGGAAGCTCAACAATATCCTGCCGTTGCCTTGAGCTTCAGTACACATACGAATCGTCATTCCAGGTAAAGCAGCGAACCGAGAAATGATCACATCCCGCTGCAACGCCGAGAAGGGGATCGGTGGGTGGGTGGGATAAATGGATTAATCCCAACCCCTACATCGACTACTACCGGTCAGAAAGGATGAACGCTGCGCAGGCACCTTCGCAGAGCAAGCGGCCGCCCGAGAAAGGATCGTTCCCACTGGACCACTACGGTGAGTGCAAGCCCGCTATGAAGGAGTTTCTGGTCTGCATGCGTGAGCACCGCAACAGCCACATCGACTGCAAGACGCTCTCGGCCGCTTATCTGCAGTGCCGCATGGACAAGTGGGCAACTTGTGTTTTTGTACTTGCAGAGTGGTGGTCTCACCATTATGTATTCTTCATTACAGGGGCCTGATGAAGCCCGAGGAGTTGGAGAAGCTGGGTTTTCACGAGGAAGGCATGAAAAAGATGTGGACGGAACAGACCAACGAGGGTAGAAAGGAAGGCGAGGGATTCGTTGCAGGCCTGGGCATCAAGAAATCCCGCTATGAGAAAAAGTAGCAGTAGCCCGTTGTTCTATTCCTTACACACGAGAAGAGCAGCATCTCTCTACTGTAGGTAAATGTCTCTTAATTAGACAGATGAACGAAAAAATCAAAACCCAGAGCAGCGAGTGTCGCCACCGCTCTATTTTACAGTACGACAACTCGCCGCCGTCTCTAGTTCCAGGATACGCAAGCGTAGAGCACTCATTTCGGCTGCGGCCTGGCGTGCATTCGTCTGCAGTTGCTGCTCCAGGACCTGGACGCGTACACGCAGCAGAACCTCCCGCGTTCCACCATCTCCACCGTTGATATCTGGTGTATCGGCCTCCGGTGCGTGCAGACGTCGCTCTGGTATTTCTTTTGACTGCTGTGCGAGTGTCTGTTCAAATTGACGAATCACTTTCTCCTGTATCCGTATTGCTTTCTAGCAAGTCACAAGAATGGTGAGTCATCTATTCAGCGTAGTCTCTGGTAAGGGGTTAAGTCACCCGCACCTTAAGAGCGGTTGCTTGCTCCTTTTCACGCTGTAGGCGCTGTACTAAAGCAGATTGTACAAGGTGAGCCTCCTGTAGCTTGTCATGGCGTTTCTCCAGGTCGGAGTATGCGCTTAAAGACTGCTTGGCGTCAGCAAGCTGCTGCTTCAGGATTTGGTATTCGCGATCTAGCACCTTGTACTTCGTGGCTAGCAACGTGAACCGATGCGATGCTGCTTGGTGCTCTGGGTGTGCAGGGAAAGCAACTTCATTTCCATTGGTAGAGCCCAGTAGCTCGGCTAGTTGTTGCTGCTTGCGGCGTTGTGCAGACTCGATATGATCCATGAGCTTTTGTAGCTGTTCGTCTTTTAAAAAAACTTTAAATTATGTGTACTGCTATTTTAAAAAAGTGTAGATCCACCCAAAATGTCGACGGGACCACACACACAGAAAACGGGTCACCACCACCACCTTAAAATATACGACCACCACAATAGCACGATCACTGCCAAAGTATTGAAGTGTTGAAGATACAGAAATAGATAGATTTACACAGTCGGCGCACTGTCGCTCATTTAAAATTACGTGGAGACAAACAAAATGGAGAGCGAGAACGATGATCTTTTAGATGGAGCAGGTAAAGATCCCTGCTAAACATGTGCAACAAGCGTCCTTACTGGCGGAGGCTCAAGCCGAACCGCTCATGTGGAGACCTTTCTCGACTCTGAAATGTGAAAAAGATCTCGAGTGTTCACGTCGACTACTGAACAACAACACGCTACTATTTAAGCTGGTGCGGTGGTTCAATTTCCGCGTCGAACACGACCAAGTTCAGCCTAATAGTGTCGACATTCGAGACACTGAGGCTTCACTTGACAGCAAGAGCACAAGTGCAAAGTGCAGCTCGCCACGAGCCAATTCCAGACTGTAGTGACCAATTCGTTCAAGACGTTGGAGATGCTCTTTAGCGATGCGTTGCTGTACTTGGAGCCGGACCAGACCGCCATCTTCATGCAGATGAAAGAGGCCTTCCGCTTGGCAGACAAGGACTGTAGCGGCGAGATCGACGCGGACGAAGTGGCAGATATGCTGGAGACCATCGTCGCCCAGTCTGGCACGGTCAAGCAAGGCGAGATCCACAAATACGTCGAGGAATTCATGCGTGTGGTGGACAAGGATAACAGTGGCTTGGTGTCGATCGAAGAGTTCGTCGAGGCGCTGGAGAACGGCCTTAAGCTCGAGGTGGAGGTGTACGCGCAACGTAAATCCAAGGCCTCGGCTCTGGTAGCCAGAGGGAGCATGTGCTTGCGGCTATCAATGAGAACGAGGACGACGCGGGAGATCCGAGCAAGAACGACGAGCCGAAGGTCGTCGACGTGGACTCTGGCGACAAGATTCAGTCCAAACTTCCACCTTTGGATGTGCAGGAAGCGAATGTCAACAATTCTCGAGCCGCGATGCCGTCACGTGAGAGCTAACGGAACTCGTCCCAAGCTTCGTCCGTTGAGAAGAACAAGAGAGTCTCGTTGGCTGCGTCATCGGCTCCTGTCAAGTGTCGCGAGCACGACGTTCTAAATGTGAAGGAATTCTCCAGTAGCGACATTGCGGCGCAGATGAAGACTGCGTACGTGGAATGGCAGCTGGAAGAACGTCGCTACGAGAAGGTGTCAATGGAGGAGCTCCTACTTCTCAACTGTCTCGTTAGTGGGGCGGGGGGTATTGCCAAGAGTCTCACAGAGATGGCAGAGATCGTCGTAACCTCCTAACGAGAAAATTCGCATAGATATATTGAAAACAATACATTTTTTCTTTTTGATGAGGCCACAAAAGTCACTGTCTTGTTGCCTCAACTACAGCGTCTTTGTAGCCTGGAAGGTCTTGCTGTGATCCGGACCTGCTTCATCACGCGCGTGTAGAGTTCCGGACGGTAACCGAGTGGGAACAAAATCTGGAGCTACACCAACATCGGAGCGGTGATCAGATCCTGGTCCAGGCTGTAAGAGTACCGGTTTGCGACAATCGAAGACGCCGTGACCAATGAACTGCAGGATCCAGCGTGGATGGCCAATGCGTGCATACTGTGCACGTCCATGGCCTTGGCACCCTCGACAACAAAGTAGTAGGCAAGTACGATCCAGACGAAGATGATGGCGGCTCCCAAAGTGCCAGTACTTTGACTTCGAGCGCGACCCAATCACGCACTTCTTCATGTCGAGCTTTTTTGCATTGCACCATCAAACATGGTAGATGAACGCAGAATCAACATGCTAGAAACCTTCTTTTTATAACATCAATGAACGTACTCGTGCTTTTCTTGGAGCTGCGCTGGTGGATGCCGCTGCTCTGGACGGGGTGTGGTGCTGGAGCTCTTGGGCTCAAGTTGGAGAATGACACTGCAAAGCCAACTTAATGGCGAAGGGGCACGTGGACTCCACCGTCCCAGCCACAACCTCGTAGAGTGTGGTCTCTGCTCGGATTCCAGCCGAAATGTAGTGCCATGGCACGTTGCAATGGAAAATAAGGCGTCGTTGACAGCGACTCGTTGTTGCTGCAACTACAACATGATCGCTACAACTTAGTGCTCGAACCACTTCACCTATGCTAATGATTCGAACAAAAACACTGGCATGGAGTGTTTATTAGCTTTGTGCTAAGTGTTACTGCTTCCTATATGTGTGGACACTCCACTTGTATTTTGTGAGTGATAGCTGTCCACCATTCGTGTGCATTCTCCTTTTTTTTGTGGCGGTTCCAACGTATTTGGTGGAGTTACACCGACCTCCTTTTAAACGTACCTCTTTCTGTGGCTCTCCCTCCGTTTTCTCCTTTTGTAATATTTCAAAATGAAATTTTCATAGTTTGTGATTTGACCAGTGTGCGTCACACAAGATTTACTCACGACTCAAAATGGCAAATAACAGGGTTACGCCCCCGTTTTCGACGACATTTACACGATGTATGTAAAAACAAATTACTAGTCATTTGTATGTAAAGGCAAGAATGCCCTTGTTCCCTCCCTGTCACGCGTTCAGCCAGCACGCTTACTCCCTCACTTTGCAAAGTATCTGCACCGCACCAGACTCTGCCAGCCTCCCTCCGTATCATGACTAGCGCAACCAGCCATCACTATGCTCTCCACAACGTGGAGCACTTCACCTTCACATCAATCATTGAGGCGACGAGCGACGAGGTTGGGGCTGTAGCGTGGTGGCAACAAGCAGGACTTTTAGAAAGCGCTATGTATTGTCCAGGCTGCCAGCGCCCGGAGTCCCCGGGAAGACGAAACACTGGCGGTGCTGCCGCAAGAAATGCCACGATGACGGAAGGGAGGTAAGTTTGAGTATATTAACTAATACTTGGTTTTCTGGGATGAAACTGTCGCTAGCCCAAGCTGCTCGGCTACTGTATGCATTGTGCATGCGTGCATTGCACGCACACGCGGCGGAGATAGCGGACGTGTAGAAGACTACGGAGGAGGACTGGTACGGCTACGTACGTTGTCTCTGTTCGAAGCAGCTGCTCAGTGATCAATTTCAGGTACTGCTCATATGCAGCTAATTAACCGTCACGGGACATAACAACACAAAAAAATTGTATTGAAATTTCATTTCGAAATATTACAATAGGAGAAAACGGAGCTCTCCTTGGGGAGAGCCCTTTCTGTGAATGCGTCATTACAGACATCAAAGAAAACGACCCAATGGCATCCGAGATTGACAGCACTCACCCGTAAGGCCACGATCTCCAACCCACACTTCTTTATGGTAGCTAAACGTGCGCCCACTGCATTCTGGAGCTGATCAGTCAGAAAAGAAGGCGAGTTAGCTTCTTTTTTCAGCGAGAATTGTGCGCAGCATGACGTGCGAAGCGTACCCTTAAAATCTGGAGACCTTGAGCGGTTCCTTCAGCCTGCAAATGAGTGAGCTGCTTTCTCACAATGCGCCGGTATCGTTTGCCTCTCTGTTGTTTAACGTGGTGGGCGAGATTTGCTGATGTTGCTGTTGCTGCTGGGCATCCATCTTTGGAAGGTTCTCTCCCCTCGATGAAGACTTAGCAAGTAGCTCTGCTATCACTCCAGACACACCTCCAGCATCGCTGATTGAAGCTACAGGGTGGCGATTAAGACCACGTAAAAGTGCTCCTAGCCAAGCAATTGTCGGTCGTGGTGATCGATTCCAGCGGTTCGTGCAGACGACGCGTCGAGCTGGAATGTCATTGATGAAAGCGCTCCAACCAGCAGTATCCCACCAGCGCAAGCGTAAATCGACATGACCAAGTACACGGCAGTTGTCACCGCTAGGTGCGATTGGAATTACAGTGTGTCGCCGTGGTGAGCCATCTTTTCTAGAACCTTGAGCCACGGCTGATACGAGGTGGAACTGACCACGACCAGCAAGTTTGTACGGCACCGATGAGGTGTTGAAGAGAGCGATACTCACGGCCTCGTCTAAGAAATCTTGACAAGTCGTAGCCCCCAAGGCAAAACTGAGAGGGAATAACCACTCGTACATCTCTGAAGCGCTGCCCGTGGTCGATGAAGATGAAGGTGCAATGCCAACTTTCTTGGCTATTCTTATTGCCCCGTTCTCCATGGCAGCATCGAGTTCAGGAAGAGCTTGTCCATCTCGAAGAAGTGTAAAGTGATTTTCGAGTACCCCGTGTGAGGAATTAGTGCTCCCATCAGCGCCGAGGTTTATTAGGGCGGCGAAGCTTGTGCAGTCGAATGTCGCTCCTTCATCTTCGTGGCCAGTTACGACAACGGGCGTGAAACTCTCTACTATGATTTCGACATGCTCCAGAGAGCTCGAACTGGGGACACGGTCTCGGCAGGTAGCGTGCAGCGACAAATACACACAAGCACCAGAAGCATGGTCTAGCACGCCCTTTGTGGCATCTGATGGAAAAGTAAGTGCCAAACGTGTCTGCTGGAATTGACACCCGATCTTGGCAACGGGAAGCATGCACGTGCCAAGCAAGAAATCTTCCAAGTGGCTGTCTCCACGCTCCACGAGCTCGAGTTTCAGGGCCAAATGTTTTCCTCCTTCGGTGACTGTTGCAAGATCTGCATTTCCCCCATCACCTCTGAGGTTTGGTCGCTGCTAATTTATTGACGACCATCCTGCAGGTAATGATATTGCCAGCATTTCGTTCGAGGAAGGAGAAGTGCTGCCTTCGACAACGCGCGTCGCAGCATATGGGTAGAACTTTTGTTCGTATAAAACTCTTCGTTCTATTGGTAGAGTTGCTGTAATTTCGCCTCCTCGAAGACACTTAACGAGGTTGGAGGATGCAGCATAGGCACCAACCGAGGCGACCACGTACGTGCTGAGTTGTTCTCCAGCGGCAGCAGTGTAGTTTGAAACATCCACTTCTTTGGCGACGAGAGCACCCAGATTCCGCCCGAAGTGCACGAGAACTGTCAGCAAGTCTCCGCTGCCCCCATCTGACGCACTGAAGGGTCTGCGCGGTATAACGAGTCAACGATGCATCAACGACAACAAAGGATGAGACGCACCTCGTGTTCCGATGGCTGCTCAACGGTTCGGCAGTGGCACTTGTGGCCGATACATCGGGTTCCAGGGCCTGCCCGACTTGCGGTTCGTTCAGAAAAGGCCATGCATTCCCTCTTGTTCTCTTCGCTACCACATTTAGCTGTCGGCGTCCCGTCGCTCGGACTCGCTGAAACGACGGGAAAAGGCTTTTTTTCTATGAGCAAAAAGGCTATTTTATATTCAGGGGGATCAATTATATTCAAGGGGCTTCTTTGTATTATCGCCAGATGCTTTCTATGAAATTAAATTATTTGCGCTCTATTGTTTTATACCGGTATTGTCAGCTATGAGCTGACAATGTTTGCAGTATGGGTTCCCGCAGCGCACAACTGCGGTCGAGCATGGGTTCCCGCGGCGCACCACAGCGGTCGAGCATGAGTTCCCGCAGCACAATATGGCGGTCGAGCATGGGTTCCCGCAATGCAACACAGCGGTCGAGCAGTCGAGGCTTCCGTCACCCGAGCCGGTGGTCGAGCAGTTGGAGCTCCCGCCGAACGACCACGCGGTCGAGCAGTGGCCCCCGCGTGTGACGCGTTACATGTGGTTTCTTATTGTTGATCATAATAAGCTGACGTTATTTCCAGTGAAAAAGCAGGTATTGCTCTGTGCATTGTATTGACGACATTAACCAGACGGGATTTTCTGTTACAGACGGGATTTTCTGTTATAGAGGAGATAGCGCTCTATGTAGCGCACTGTCTATTATAATCTGACGTTTTTTTAGTATTAGAGGAGGTAGCGCTCTATTCCAGGCGATAAAACTTAGAAAATTTTAAATCTAGAAAAAGTAAGCCAATCGTACGGGGTTTTCTAAGCCTTCCCGCATAGCTCACTCCTTAATTTGTCTTTGATGCGCTCGTTCAAGCGTCTTGGGGTCTCTTTAGACTGTGCAGCACTCGCTATTGACCGGCTTAAACCGGTCAAGAAGCTGCAGAGCGCATGCTCGCCGTCAAGACGTCCCGATATTCAGATGGGCACCGTTCGGCATCCCCCGATCCTTTTTTTCCTCGGAATCTAAGCCCGAATTCGATTGGAAGACCGAAGGGACATCGACTCCAGTCAATGTCATAAGAAATGTTTGACAACACTTCAAGTTCGATATGGGAATTCGTCAGATCGGCGTGCGATGTTCCCTAGTAACAAGCAGCTGAAGAATCGGTCACAGAGACTAAAAAGACGTGAAGCTTTTTCAATCACAAAATACGCCGACGTGATGGAGTGGGCCTCTCCGAGAATGTGCACAACGCTTGAGCAATTTCACCAGCACCTCGAGTATGATTTGGGCACGGATGCATTGTGGTTTTGTCAGCAGTCATTCAACTTTCAGCACGAGCTACTTGTACTGTATTGCTTTACAGATTCTCTAGAAAATGGAGAGGTTTCTGTCGGTATTCTCTTCACGTCCAGACGATTGTTCAGGACTGCTCCTAGGCAAGTACTAGGCCAACGTTTGATCGACAGATCCCCGGAAGAGCTTGGTGTGATGGATGATACTTTAACGATTCATTTTGGCGGATGGACACTAGTTTCGTTCGGTACCATTGGGGTGCGTTACTCGGTACTGAACAAGTATCAACAGAAGTTCTACCCAATGGCGTTCATGTTCACTCGGACGGAAACAGCCTCCACGTATGCACGGCTTTTTAATGTCTGCAGGGCCAAATGTGATTTGGTTATTGGTGGAGCTTTGGAGCTTAGCTTCGAATCAATGGATCATTTTGCCGCTATCCCAAGTGCCTTTCGCCAAGTCTGGCTTGACATTAAACATCTGAACTGCTGGCCACATTGGTATCGCAATGCCAGAGGCAGAAAGTTTTTTTTGTCTTTAAGTGAGCGCTACCAAGATATCATTCAGCCGCAACTATATTACCTCAGCGAAGCGTGCTCGCTTAGCCAGTTCGAGGTTTTATTCGAGCTAGTGGTCAAGAAATGGGAGACGCTGGGTAAAGCCGAGTACGCACAGTGGCTTAGAGATGAATGACCCCTGGGATTTGTGGATCTATACTGCAAGTGACACTGCTGGAGTGCTGCCAAACCAAAATCCGATTGAATCCCATAATAGAACAATCAAGGCCACGGTAGTAAGTCATCTTCGAGCAGCGATGGGGTACGTTCTGGCTGGAACTTTGTGTGGTGTAGTGATTTCTCCGTAGTTGCGGATTATCACCCGTCGACAAAGACGTGACATCGTACGCAATGACAACCTCCACGGCCTTAAGCCTAACGGCAATCAACCAGAACCTACAAAGCATCGCTCAGAGGTAAGATCAAGCAAAACGAGAAGGTGGAGAACATCCAGCTGCGCTATTTGTCGATTCACGTCGTGGAAAGTTTAGAGTGAATTCCGTTCGACCACGAATGGGACAGCCCTTCCTGGAGCAACGACAATATCAAAACAATTCGCCGTAAGTTCAAGTGCGACTGTAAGAAGTTTTACCAAACCGGCTGGCTCTGCGCTCACGCTTTGGCATGTCTACATTTCGTAGACTCCCTAGACCTACAGGTTATGCTACGAAACCTACCGGCTCGGAAGAGATCTGGCCGGCCTCAGAAAAAGACAAGATGCTGGATCGTGACAGGCCTCGAAAGTTGCAGTATCCTATAGACTCGCTGATCAAGTGGTCGCCACTAGTGTCGTCAACTGGAGCATTCTGATGGCCGATCATATAACAAACGACGAAGGCGAAGGAACAGAGCTCAACCACGTTGGAAAAGTTAAGCCACCTTTCATGAGAGGCAGTAACCGATACTGGAGCATCGAATTTGAGGAATGAGAGGAAGCCAGCGCCCTTAAGTTGAAGAACTGGCAAGAGCGATTAGCTACTCGTACCAGATGGGGCACATCATTGTACCCAACTAGAAGCGAACTACGTTTGCATGTATCCTAAAGTATCAAGGCTAGCACGGTGTCTGTCCGTCCGTCACACGAAACGCTCAGGTTTTTGAGCATTCTCATTGGCTGCCGAGTAGAATGAAGGCGGATGCGATTGGTGGAAATGTGACATTAATGAGTGGCTGGGATATCTTGGTTGTAATTGGATAAAAAACGAATTATTTTAACTGATTAAAATGGTTTTTTATCAAACCTTCATCTTACATTTCACAAAATGGAGCCGATTGATTGCCGGACCTGTAAGGCACATGCGGTGCCACCGCCAATTGACCTTGACGGACTTGGGCTGGCACTCCGGCTGTGTGCCTGCTGCAAAGCGTTCCTTTCATGGGACGCTTTTGCAGCTGGCTCCGCCAGAGCTGGGGGGCGTCACTGCATTGCGTGTGCCAATGGGCCCAACGCACGGGCCTATTGGTACCGCTTTGATGCACCCCCCGCACCGCCGAAGCCTGACCAGCGCGAGCAGCGGATGTTCGCACTGGCGGTTGCTATGGGCACACCGCCTCCACCGCCTCCTTCGCCACCACGACCCTGCACAGAGCACGAGCGCCACCGCCGCCGCCGCTACCGCATGCAGCGACGTCGTCGCTCGAAGAAGGTTAAGCTATACATCTAAATGGGTACAATGTAAAGTATTACCATTGGCTCAAAATATCTTTACACTTTCTCTTTTGTTATTTTGGCTCACAATATGTTACCTTTATTTTTCTCTTTTGTTACTTAAGGCGCTCAGTAAAATTTAATAAGCGATGTCTTACTTTTCTGATTGAAATATAATTGCTAAAAAAAGTTGTGCCGCGTAGTACAGATAATATCTGATCGTTATGTTGCGAAGAAAGAAACTACTTTATGGGCAGGCGGGTTGCCGACAAGATCGTATTCCAGTATAGAGCTCTAATTCAACAACAACAAAACAACAACGGCAACAACAACACTTGCGAGCAGTATCTTACGTAAAGTTTGATGATGTGTACAAAAGTAGAATACATCTATATGTAGTAAAAAGTAGAATACATTCCTATTTAGTAAGATACTTAATTAAGTCGTAGCTGCTTATAATACATGTGACCAGAATAAAACAATGTTTCATAATAGTGTTGCAAACAACATGGTGGACGCTCAGTATTTTGTAAAAGTATTGCGCAAACTACTTGGAGCTCAGTATTTCCGTAATAGTATCGCAAACAACACGGTGGAGGCTCAGCATTTTTAAGAAATATTGCGCAACTTACTTGGAGCTCAGTTTTTAATAAATATGTTTTTTTAACATGGCTCCAAATTACTTATAACAAACGACTTTCTCTGAGTTTAATTGTAGATTTCTGTTAAACAACGTGCTTGGTAGTCCAAATTGTGATCCGACTACATGTAATGAAAATGAAGAATCCGTTTAGGCTTATCTATTAGTACATGTACCGGTAAAAAAGGCCCGTCGAAGCGAAGCGGGGACGAAAAAGACCCTACCAAGTGGGACGTAGCCAAAACTACCGCCGCGTAGCGGCGGCGCTCGGCTAGTAATCCATATTTAGTCTAGAAAATCAAACAGATAACTATATAATCACCCAAAAACACAGAATAACCGTGCTCGGAAACACTCGCATTTCTACCTACTGTACGTACTGTAGCTGCATACAATTACATACAATTAATCCTCTGACTTATAAAAAAGCCAAAATGTCATAGAAAATAGCCAAAAATATCATTAAAAAATCTGCCCCCTTATCATTTCCACGTTGAGCGCCACTGCCACCTTGACCGACGTTGTCAACATGACCGACGTTGCCCCCATTGCCACCTCCCTCGGCCGTCAACGGAATGCATTCTTTGTAAACTTGCCAGGACCAGCGGCTCTTTACAAAACGGATTCCCAACCAGAACCAGTAAAGCGTGCAACCACCTTTCTTTTGGCAGGACGAGAAGTCGATCTTGTGTGTCCTGCTGGTGATACTCTCGTGGCAGTTGGGGTACTCCAGAACCAGCACGTCATCGAGATAAAAAGCGCACGGTCCGTCATGCGTGTAGCCCGTTGACGTTACCATACCATCCTTTGGAATAGGTCGTGGTGAGCCTTTAACCTCGGTTAAGCCACAAGTTTGATGGGCGCCAGACGTGACCGAAGTCACATACTTAGCTCGGTCCATAAAGTTCACGCAGGTCCTTGTAGCCGTTCTTGGCACGCCAACCGTTGAAGTCTTCCTGGCACGGGAAGCCCTGGGATTCGAGGAATGCGAGAGGGTTCCATCTGGTATCGCGGTCGCTAATACCGGGCTTCCAGATAGGCTCGGGCTGCTGAATCAGTTGATGAGCAACAGCAGTAAGAGAATTGCTGAGCAAGGCAATAGCCACCAGAAGCAAAGGCACCATGGAGACTTGTTGGGTGAAGAGAGGTGTGAGGCGTGTCGACTGCAAAATCAAAAATGAGGTGGAAACAATGCCCTCCCTAAAGATGCATGTTAGGTGAGCGTAGTTTCCGATCGAGCCTTCAAATGGTCAACGTACTAGACATACTCCCATTGAAGTACATTGAATGTAAAGGAACCATCAAAAGTGTGGTATTGAAATACCTCGCATTTGAAAGTAAAATCGCGGCAATATGTAGAAAGCTGTCATGATTTTACTTGATGAGTCACGATTTTACTTGATAAGTCACGGTTACAACGCACCATTGAAATAAATGCACTTAAGTTTGTATGTCTGATACGTTCCAGTTGCAAATACTAAGGGCCACCAGCGATGGTCTGATAATGGAGACCAAGTACAGTCGCGTACAATTGTTTTAACAATAAGAACTGGCTTGTGACTATTTGTATTATTACCAATACATGTTTTAGTAGCTAAAAGACTTTGCATAAAACGATTGTCCGATTATAGATTGCAAGTCTAGGCCATTTATCTCCCGTGTGTAGGTATGGTCGGTTACTGACGGATACCGACGCATAGATTGCGGTTTATTGCGACGTTCGGAAATGTCCGTGCCCGATCAAACGAGTGGTTATGTAATTCAAGTCTCTTACGTCGAAACTCAATCCATCTGACGCACACGCTCGTTCGTAGCATGATCGGCTTGTCGTGCATTGGTTGCACGATGTCTAAGAAAATGCCGAGAAGGACGCGAAGATAGTTGCATCCTAAAGCGGGATATGGTATCCGTATTTGCTAGTTGGGCCTTATGAGCTAGCTGTCACATCGGAATGTAACACACTGGTCGGCCAACAGTAATGTCTAACTCCTCCGAGTTTGGTTGAACTTAGAAATTACGACAGAGGACAGGTCGCTCATTAACAATTGGCGTTATGAATAAGACGGAAATTATGTAGGCAACACAGCATCAAACCAATTGTTTTTAGGGAAAGTAAGTGCTCGACTATTTCTGATACGATACAGTAACAGCTTTTATCAAGCACTAAAAAAAAACACAAGCATCCTTCAGTGACCTGGCAATAGGAGGAAAGTCATCAACAACACAGAATTCAGCGAAACTCGTGGCTGTCTAAAGTCTACATTCGCAACTGCATGTGGTGGTGATGGTCTTGGTGCTGGCCCGGCCGATTGTTGCCGCCATTGACACCATGATTATCGTTGCCACGGCGACCGACGTCACCTTGACGGATATTGGTCCTTGGCCGCCGTCGCCCCCGTTGCCTTCGTTTCCGCCTTGATCATTCTGATCACCGTTGGCTTCGTTTTGGCCTTGATAATCATTTCCATGTTGAGCGCCACTGCCACCTTGACCGACGTTGTCGACTTGACCGACGTTGTCCCCATGGCCACCTCCCTCTGCCGTCAACGGAATGCATTCTTTGTAAGCTTGCCGGGACCAGCGGCTCTTTACAAAACGGATTCCCAACCAGAACCAGTAAAGTGTGCCGCCACCTTTCTTTTGGCAGGACGAGAAGTCGATCTTGTGTGTCCTGCTGGTGATACTCTCGTGACAGTTATCATACTCCATAACAAGCACGTCATCGAGATAAAAAGCGCACGGTCCGTCATGCGTGTAGCCCGTTGACGTTACCATACCATCCTTTGAAATAGGTCGTGGTGGGCCTTTAACCTCGGTTAAGCCACAAGTTTGATCGGCGCCAGGCGTGACCGAAGTCTCGGTCCATAAAGTCACGCAGGTCCTTGTAGCCGTTCTTGGCACGCCAACCGTCGAAGTCTTCCTGGCACGGGAAGCCCTGGGATTCGAGGAATGCGAGGAGTCTCCATCTGGTATCGCGGTCGCTAATACCGGGCTTCCAGATAGGCTCGGGCTTCAGCATCACTTGGTGAGCATCGACGGTTAGAAAGAGTAAGATGCTGCTTGCCAAAGTAGTAGCTACGACAAGTGTCGACATGAGCATATACATGTATGCCAATGACGAGCGGGAGGAGGAGAAGAGTTGGTTGTTTTTCCGATACCAAAACGAGAAATGAAGTGTACGCGGCTTGACGTTTTGATACCACAGTCTTTAATAGGTAGGCCTTGCTCGAAGATACAAGTACGTAATAGAACAAGTAGAAGTGTGATAGCCACGATTTTACTTGTTGAGTCACGATTTCAAACGCACCATCGAAATGAAAGCGAATGAAGTTGCAATGGAGACTACATGACCGAAAGCCGTCTACTTATCACGCCGCACGACCTTAAGCATTATTCCCTAAATCAAAAGACAACATGTCCACCATTTTGATTTAAATTGGATTTTGGTATGGCTGCAATGCACACTCTGTACTTAGGAGACATGATGGCCAGGATCAACGAAATTTAAAGCCACAACTTGAATATCCTGGTTTTTCTCATTTGATGTGCGGTCTAGAAAAGAAAAAGCGTCGAGCCTTTACAGAATCGAAACATCTGAGACTTAAATCGTGCGTTGTTTTTTAAGTAAGGCAAGCTTCTTTTTTTATAAACAGCGCTCTTATTTTCAACTCCTCGCCTTTCGTTACTTTTAAGGAGATTGGATTAAGTCATTCTACAGAAATAAAACGCCTCAGCATCAGTCTGATTCATGTTTGGCAGATGCTTACATGCAGAAATGCCTTAATATATGTATGATGTATGTAACTCCGACTGACTTACTGCCGTGTTTCACAAAATAATGCTTATCGTAGGAGCCGTATCTTATCATCTTTTCACCAAAAAGGCGCTGGAAAAACCCTTTAGAAAGTATCCCAAAACGAATGTAAGTCAAATTCGCTTCCAGTCGACATTGATTTTGAAAACAATGTCAGTCATTTGAATCACTTTCAATAAAACCATATAAAATGCAATCTAAACGCTAAAAGCACAGTTGCGGACCTTTTTTAATGGAAGTCGCTGTTCGTTGTGAAAGAAAATAGAATGCAAAGCACAGGGATCAACCATCGCGTGACTCGTCAGAAAAGTGAGTGTGACTCATCAAAAATAGTCGTTTAAATCTCTGAAATAAATTACAGAGTTAGGTATCAGGGGTTCTGATTGCAGCTCAATTTCCGTAAAACGATTTGCCTGTCAAGAGCAACAGTAAATTCATGAAGGCTCGATATAAAAACATACAGTGTAGCAGGAAATGATAAAACATCGAGTACGTTTGGGCAATAGAAATTGATTACGAACACAGCATATTATCCTTTTCTTCTTTCACCAGCTTCGACCCCGCTCCAATCCATGATTTAATTATGGTGTACGCCACTACTCCGTGAACGAAGGACTTAAAATTATTGCAGAGAATTTCCAGTATGGCTCGTCTGACTGCTTTCAACGCGTTTGGAAGCTTTGCCAAAGCTGAGAATTTTTCTGTAAAGACAATATGCGAGACTATTGCTGCCGAATTTTCCGGGGGCTGCTCTACACCATGTCGAATAAGTTTGCTTTTCACCTAGCGTTTAAGGATACACGTCTAAAGGGGATATTTATCAGGACAATGATACAACGAGCGATCAATTTATCAGAAGAAGATACAATGAATCTGGTTGGCCAGAATAAAATGGCGAGGTCTCTAAATTTGCACTAGTTAAAATTAATCCTGCTTGGGTATTCGGAGGAATTCCCAGTATAAACCTTTTGTTAGTACGAAGGTTGGTAGAAAAACCAACAACTGCAGACATAAGCTTCCGCCGGTTAGGATGATTTCCTCAGAGGTAAGGCTCATAAGTTTGATCTGAAATCTCGCTTTGGATATGCAGAACCTGAGCAGCACATACACTTTGTGAGTTTAGAGACGGCAGGTTCTTTTATCAAGCACTACGCCTTTAACATGAACAAAAGTGTCGAGAGGAAGAAAGAAGGTGGCGGGACCCACGTAAAATGGCTGTGTTCTGAGCACAAAAACGGTTGTAGCTGGTTTATAGCTTTGTCACGCAAACGTCAATCGAAAATTAATGAAGAAGCGACCATGCAGCGGCGGAAAAAGCCTACAACTAAACTTTTACATATTCCATGTGGATCATGGTATATCTCTAAAATGGAGCTAAACCACACACAACTTTGCCCTGGGATTGCTGTAATGACTACTGAATTTCTGTTGGAGCATCCTGGTTTTCGTGGAGCTATTCTTCCTGGTCATAGCACTTCACAAGCGCGGGTAGTAAAGACAATGAGTGAAATTCACGGTGTCGACATTTCCAAGCAACCTGCAATGGCCTACCGTACCATTACACAAGCAAAAAAACAGAACCCCTTTGACCCGGTAGCTGAGTACGGACGCCTCCCTAGTTATCTACGCGAGTTTGCAGGGAAAAACCTGGTTTACGGGTTTGTTGTCAGTTGGACTCAGAGGGGAGGTTTTATAGAGCCTTTTTATCTATTGGTAGTGCTGTGAATGTGCAAGACGCATTTTTACCTGTTTGGGAGTGCGATGGCACGCACATGAAGGATCCGTCGTACAATGGCATTTGTTTGACAATTATTGGTTAAGACAGGAACAAGCAAAATGTGCCTATTGCAGTGGCCTACGTTCACAAAGAGACCATCGACAACTTTGCCTGGATTTTCTGGAACTGTATTGTCGCTGGTATAAAGATGAACATTCGGCCTGCGTTTTGCGACAGAGGAAAACAGCTAGTAGCTCGAGCCTTGTTGCTTCGCATCAACATGAAAATACACTTGAAGTTCTGCACACTGCATATCAGGTTTAACACCATGGACAAATACAAATCTCTGAGGTTAAACTTGAAGTCCGTAAACGACGATATTTTTTCGCTTCAAGGCGCTTCAACAACCGAAGGGTATGAGCTCATCAAAACTAAAATAGCATCCAAGTATCCTGCCGGAATTTCAAAGGTTTTCGCGGAGAAGATCGTCGAGGAGCACGTTTGGAGCTACCTTTGCAGTATTTATCCCACAGATTGGTGTGTTGTCGGTAATATGAAGGCAACAACAAAGGAATTAAAGTGGATAGACGATAACTGGTCTTCTGTCCCAATGCACGGCGACGCTTTGCCTCTGTTTGGTATCCGCACTACGAGTGCTGTCGAAGGAGAGAATAACGGGCTACTATGGGGACGTGTGCGGACCCAACTTGTGCTAAGTTCAGTCATGACGTACTGTACAAGAGCACTCAAAAATTTGCAGAAGCGTAAGGAGCTCGTCCAGGAGTGGAATAGTGCAAGTTGTGATATCACTCCTCACGCTCTGAAGGAGTTCGAAAAGGAGAAAGAACTGGTAGCTCATCAGACAGTCGTGCAGAGAGACGAGTCTCTCTTCTACGTCTTCGACGCCTTTGATAGCCGCGGTTTAGGTGGGGACGCACATCTCTACGAAGTAAACATGGATTGTGGAACTTGCACTCGATGCACTGTTGCTGAACAAATGCAAGTCCCTTGCCGTCACATGCAGGCAGTCACTTTCTGGAGATCAAGTCAGACAAATAGTGGACTTCCGGCCTATGATATCAAGCACTACTTCCATGAAGCTTACACCGTGTCGAAAATGGTAGAGGCCTTTGACTCCACTGTTATCAGTCTTCCTCTGTTTGACGAACTTGAGCAGACAAACGAAGTCAAGCCCCCACCGTTATATCGTCAAGCTGGTCAATCACGCAAGCGCTCGAAAGAAGCCAGAGACTTTGCAACTGGTAAAAGAAGAACGCCAAACCGAGGTGAATGTGCTGGGTCAACGGCTCCAATAGTTCATCAGTGTGTGCCTAGTGATGTACACAGCGATGATGATAGCAAGGCCATTGCAGAGTTTTTCAACTCGCAAGTGAAGGGCGCGAGGAGAAGCAAACGAGAAACGTACACATGCAGCCGCTGTAAAGAAGCCGGTCATAGCGTGAGGAGCTGCACGACACCACGGATAGAGATAGAGGAAGCTGGAGTAAGTATCGTGCCAGGTATTTACGTTGCTGCAGAATGTCCATTCGTTGCCTGTGGAAAAAGCGAAGAATATGAAAGGGAGATCAAAACCTACAAGTAAACAACGGAATATACACATAATATTATAACTAATTGGTGCCGTCAGTGTGAGAATATTATCTTCAATATCCTGAAGGATCGTAAATCAACACGGAGTATTGTAAGGGACGGCAACCAGTGTGAACTGATGTGAACGATTACCTTGAAAGGCCTTGCACACGCTGCAATATATCCGCCACCACCTCAAAGCCCACCAAAATATTAGAAGTTGTTAGATCTAACGCAACGAGTCATTAGTAGCTGAGCACGCACCGAGTAATTCCTGTAAGAAAAGCGCCATCTCCAGCTTCCACTTTCGATGGCTTTCTCCCTCGTCTTCGTAGCCCCGGGCTTTATTACCACACCTCACACTGCTACTAGCTCAATAATAGCGAAAACATTCTTAAGCAGTAGCTGGAGATTCTTTGAATAAAGGACGTCGAGAAAGAACGAGCCTAGAACAACAACACCTTTCTCATATTGAAGTTTTTGTGTTAGAGCTCCTTATTTAATCAAATAGCAATACACCGTATTATGAGGAGTGTGCATTTAGCAGCAACGCTAGGTAATGAATGCCATGTCTGAGGGCGCAATAAAGTTCTTCCATCAAAGGCTGTCAGTGTCACATAGTAGACATTTAATGCAGTATCGTGTGCGAGAGATTAGAGTTGACAACATAGTGATGCAGATTTGACGCGTACCTCTGTATGTGAGCGGGGTTAGAACACTATCGACCAAACGTGAGCGTCAATATGCTCGCTTCGGCACCAGTTATCAACACTTCAGAAACCAACAGGTGCATAACCAATGTCAGCAACAGCGAAACGTTCAACACAACGAGTTGTCCGACCCACACATCTGCGTTTGTTCCAGCTGAGTGGAATGCTGCTCTGGAAGATATTCACTCTGCTTAATGCCTGTTAAATAACGTCATTAGTTTAGTCACATTACACTCACTCGAGAAGTCAATCTACACCTTGAACCGCCCACGGAAATCTCTTCGTCCATAACTGGTGCAGTGTACAAACTACCACGATGCACATTTTGTGTGCGTGGTAGTGAGCTGCGCGCGTGACGACGAGGGGCCCACGCGTCGACAATAGTCCTCTGTTGATGGTGGCTTCCTGTTCCGCAAATATTTTTTATGATATTCCCTCAGGTTTTTATTTTTATGAATGAATGTAGCGCATATTGTTATGGCCAATCAGATTCATTGTATCTTCTTCTGATAAATTGATCGCTCGTTGTATCATTATCCTGATAAATATCCCGTCTAAAGGATCCTTGCTCGCGAAAAATACCCTACTTTGGTCATGTGAAAAACCATTTGTTAGAGCTTGTTCCATCCCCAGAAGCTGTGTCCGGTCGCCATCTTCAAGAAATGGGATTCATTTTATAGAAGTAAACTCGGAGAGCCGCGGCACGGATTTCACGAACCAAAGTCCACCCGCCATGCACAAAACGCACCCTTTCGACCGCCACCTACAAGCATGCTACAACATCAGATTGCTAAAATTCTAAAACGCCACATTCTTGAATTTTCTTCATTTTTTGTTTGGTCGGTACCCTATTGCTTATAAAACCAAGCAAATGCTTGGGTGTACAAATGTTTTCCAATAAAATGAAATCGATCGTTTCCAGACATCAGCGTAAGAGGGGGCAATCATGTATTATTCACACGAACCCAAGATTGAGGGCGCGGTGAGGCGGGTTAGCTTTGAGCGAGAAAGTCTTCGAGTGAGGAAGTTCCCCCATTCGATCACCTGCATAGTCTATGTCAGTCTATCACTAGTCTTTGGTGGTTTTTCTCTTGTCGCTCGAAGCAGAGACTTGCTGATTGAAAACCTCAATATCCATCTTGGATATTTCTCCATTTCCAATACACAAGACATCAGCGTAAGAGGAGGCAATCATGTATTATTCACACGAACCCAAGATTGAGGGCGCGGTAAGCACCCCCCCCCCCCATACAGATGTGCTCGTCGCGGTGTCGGAGTTGGGTTGGACCGAATACCTAGTCGGATTCTAGATCATTCGGCGCGACAGCCTCATAGTAGCATCAGCAGCTCGTACAGGATAGCTCTCATAGCTATTGCTCATCCAGCGACCAAGTAACTTAATAGCGAGACTGTCGGCCTCGCCACTGAGCAGGGCAGTTGCGCCTCCGATGCGAGCCGAATGGGTAGAGTAGTTTTCTGGTGGGACAGCTAGTCCTGCTGCCAGGGGCTTCAACGCTTGGGCCACTTCCTCGGCGCTGAGATCCACGCACAAATATGGCGCCGCATCGTACCCCAATTTCTTTCGCGCTTGCAGAATGTGGTTAAGTGATCTCTTCGGACACAGCAAATTGTCTCCGGTTGCATGCATAGTCCTCCAAGCACCCCGACCAAATTGATCATTTTTTGCGCCAGTCAAACCGATCGTAACTGCTGTAGCAGGTTTGTATGAATTCCGATAACCTCGATGATCCGAAAAATATGTGCTGTCAATCCTAAGGCAGTACGCGTGCCGGCCTGACTCCACTCGGAGATACTCAGAGCGCCGAAGTAAGAAAAAGAAAGCCAGCAGGACGGAACCCCACAATAGGCGGCTACGGGGGTGATCGAAGTCGAGATGTCGATGTAGCAGCCGGAGAAATGCTGGCGTGACTGGCTGCTTTATCCCCACTGGGTCCGAGAGTCACCTAATTCCTCGCAATAGAACGTCGAGATCGGGGCCATGCTTGACTTCCACTCCAGCGAAGCGTCGATGGTACCACCTGATACTGGAGAGCTTTAGTACGACAGTTTCGTATTGGTCACCGCCGGATCGAGGGCGCCAGTCGTATTTCCAACAGTAAATAGCGAATAGTTTTAGATGGGAGCTGTTCTCCTGTAAATTGTTATCAACCATTCCGACCACTTCATATACTTAGCGAATCGTACCCACTGATTCCAATGTGCGCGATAGGTAGTGTTGGTAGACTCGGCGATGGCATGGCCACGCAGCATTGATCCCAGAAGCATGAGAGACTCTCGAAAGGCGCGGGCACCTGCACCTGTGTCAATCCACACGACAAGTCAGTCCAGGTTTTGTAAAGTGCATGGTCCATACTCCAGGCTTGTGAACCCGCATCCGCCATAGTATTGTCGACACCAGGCACGTTGCGGGCTGTGCATGCCAGTGAGTATTGAAATTCTGCAATCGAGAGTAATCTTAGATACGTTTGAGCTTGTGCTCGGCTACTGGACCGGCGTCGCGCCCATGAGACGGCGCTGGGTCGATCCAGAAGCATACGTGAACCCGTTGTCGGCGAAACTGCTGCGCCCACGCCGGGCCCTAAATGAGTGCTGCAAGAACGCCACTTTGAAGTTCCCGTACATTAATCGAGTTAGCCGCACAGTCTGCTTTAAACTCCTTTTCTGTTGCGGCTGTGAACCGTACCCGGGCATATTGACGGAGTTGTGGCTCTAGAACGCACCGTCCTTCGTCAGAGGCGTCCATGTGCACGTGCACCATCGCTGTAGCCTGCCTTGAGAACTGGAACACCGGGATTCCGTTAAATCTATCGTGGTGCTGAAGGATATATCGAAACCACTTGAGGTCCTCAAGCGTTTGCTGACACGGCGCAATACGAGCGTAGCGCTGCGCACCGGACGCCACAGATTGGATTCGCTGATAGAAAGCCGGGGCTGGTGGACAGCAGGAAGATATGTGTCGGAGTGAGCCTAAGAGCCGAAGCAGACCGGTTTTTGTAGACGCTTCATTGACGATAAGGGTATCCACTCGGCTTTCGGCCTTCTTCATCTTATCTGGCTGAATGGTGACTGTACCGGCTTGAGTATCCGAGTTGAGGCCAAGTGCCCGGCCTTGCTGCTTCCAGTCGGTAAGCTTGCGTGTATTGATCGCAGCCGGACCCAGAACCGTCGCCATCGCTCGGCGTAACTCGATGTTTGCTTCAAAGCAGCGGAGGCCGTCCTCCACTTCAACGCAGGTGTGGTCGTCACACCAGAACAGCCCAGTCAGGGGGCGAGGAGATGCTGCCATCGAGACTGAGGTCTCTTCGTAGAGACGGTTGATGAGCATGCCGGGGACGAAGAACCAAGCTGGGGACACACACCATCCAAACCCACACGCCAAATCTATAACTTAATAATCTCCGATCACGAATGTGAACATGTGCACATGGTCAGCGTGAATTGGCACGTGTCGGAATTCGCCCGAAACACCCCCAAGCATCATCAGGATAGGGGCGCTCGGATGGCCTCTGCGTAGAGTCAAAATTAGACGAGAGATGTCCCCAGGAGGGTTGTACTTGATTACCGGAAAATTTGCTCGATCAGTGAAATCGTTAATGGATGCACCTTCAGGAAATGAGTAATCATTGATGATCCGGACCTCTGTGCTGTCCTTTTCGACGACTCCGACCGGAGAGACGTATATGTCCTGCCACTGCTCCGCCAACGATGCTTGCACCACGATGTAGCGGCATTCCTTCTGACCCTTACGAATATGTGTCCATATTTGCGGGGGTTGTTGGTGGATGGAGCCATGGTTGCGTGGACGTGATTGCTGTCGGGTAGATAACCACTCCGGTAATACTCCTTGGGCAACGACTTCGTTCCACCGACGCCACGTATCTACTAGCGAGGTGTCCTGGGGTCGGGGCAGCTCATACAGATCCTTGTTCGGGCGGGGATCATCTGTAGTTTGTCCCCGCACGAGGCGGACAAAGTCTGCCAATGGGAGGGCGGAGGCGATAGCGAGATTGGTATGGAACGCGACCATGTTGGCATCGATTTCCGTCGTAAGCTCCTCACCCAGCGACTTCAGGGGCTTTACGCCGTATTTTGCTGCAGCCGTCGCCACTTCTTTCGCAGTCTCCGTCCTACTAAGTGTCTCCAAATTGCTCATGTATTTGTTATGTGTCGCGGTCATCCGCTCACGTACAGCATTGTCGTTTAATTCTAGACTAGCTGCAGTTGGACACAGTGGAGAAGTGTGCAAAGGTACGCCGGAGACCCTTCCACGTCAGGGGTCGACGAACTCCGGTGCAAGTCCGCCCAAGTGGGTCTCAATATGGGTCTTGGCTTCTGGAGAGAGTGAGTTGGGCAGAAAATGTGCGCGGTACTTGGAAAAACACTTTCCTGGGACACCGTTTCCATTGTACCCAGTTTGTGACAGGTACTTGAGACACAGCTCGAGCGATCCTTGCTTCGGCAAAGTGCGCGCCAGGCTCTTGGGTATTCCGCTATTTTGTTTGGTCGGTCGAGACTCTCGCGGCCGGCTATGCATCGAAGTGGTCGCGTGTTGTTGCGCTTTCAGCATAGCCTCCAGCTTGATCAGTTTAGCTTTTAGTAGATCATAGAGCAGTTCCGCCAGTAGCGAGTCGTGAAGGGAGAACTCGTCTTTGACTAGGATTTCTACCGCCAGGCCGTCAGAGATGACCAGACCACGAAACTTGCCCAGCCTCATATTGATCCATAGCAGCAGGCGCTTCGTTGTTTCTCTGTCCGGTTCATTTTCGTCAGCGAAATCCTCAATAAACTTGACAGCAGCATTCAGAACGTCCATAGTGTCTGCGTTGAAAACTTCCTTCCGAATGACGGAGATTAGTCAGCACATCCATGAACACTGCGTACGAAGGGTCGGTTGTGGTTGATTGGAGGCCGTTCTTCCTGGAACAATTCTGTCATATTGATCACGGAACCGGACGCATCCAGCGGTGTCGCTCGCCGTACGCGCTCTAAGTGCATGACGGAGAGGCCGCGAACATGAAATCCGAAATCAAATGCCCCGCGTAAAACAGGCGGAGCTCCTCGGATGCGAGATTCACGGGTCTGTGTACATTCAAGAATACATTGAGCGTCCTTACCTTGGTTGTCAGTGTGGACAATGACGTTGTAGATCTGCTGCTCAAGTGTCGTTGGGCGAAACGTCGTGGCCTAGCGCCCACGCGCCTCCTCCATTGCCAACATTGATGTTGTCCCGCCTCCGTTAGTGACGGTACCACTGGCGGGCACCGCATCGTGGGTCAATGAGCGGTTCTGCTGCAGTACGGCGAGTACGTCGGCATCGTCTTCATCACCTGCTTCCGACGACGTCGACACGCCCATGGGCGTCTCTCCTAGCTCCGTAGCGTCTGCACTTGCCTGGGCTGCCAGCGTCCTGCGTCGCGTGACTGGCCGCTTGTCTTGTACGTCCACGTCTGGGGATTTGCGGTTTTGCAGCACATTTGAGTCTGTACCGGCTGGGGGTTCGAACATGCTGGCACCTTTTTTACTCTTTTTGCTACACGCACAATCCAGAACGTGTTGTCGTGGGACAGACACGACAGCCAGCGTGTCAGCTCGTATGACAGGTACCAGGCCATCTCCCTCAAACGGTATAGTTAGCGAGCTTTGGCGGCAGAGCTCCACGGCTCTTCCCCCACTGAGCGCACGCTTCGTCCATATCAGTACTAGAAGCTCTTCCGCGTTGGTGGCGGAGGCGCTGCTTCCCGCTCCGGTCTGCAGAACGTAGTTGATCCAGTCCACCTTGATGACAATTAGGCGGCTGCTCTAACTTCATTTTCTTGAATTAAAAAAGTTGCGGAAGTATTTGTAAGATATGCATAAATGCTTGGTTTAAGAAACCTAAATGTAGAATATTACGTTAAACAAGCACGATTGCAAATGTTAGATTGCGGCTAGCAAGCTAAGCTTAAGCATTTATGCATGTTTTACAAATTCGTAATGAAATTTACTTGCAAAATTAAGTATAAATCGCACTACAATAGGCTTTAGAAAGTCCGGTTCGTATTTTTTAAAATTAATGAATACGAATCGGACTTTCTAAAGCCTATTGTAATGCGATTTTAAAACAAATTATAATGCTGCATGTTTATTCTAATATACAGTTTTGTCACCTGCCCATTGCACGACAATAATACAGTCATCACCGAACGAGTTTATACTGGATCAACTTTCTAATGATGACCACAAGGTGCACCAAGTGATTTCGGCGATGGCATCTTTCCAGGACCTCCTATCTACCCGGTCAGAGAGTGTGGGAACTGACGAAGCAAACGCACAGCGGTAGAGACGGATTGCGGTGCCTGGATTTCAGGCCTACGTAAACCAAGTATTACAAATTCGAACTACCTTATGGTCAGCGATGGCCTGTCGTTGCACTCATTTTGCCGTACGGCACCGCTGATACTAATGGAGGCAGTGATACTAGCACGCCGTGGGTTTTAGGCTTACTGCTATTGCGTTCGTGATAGCAATTGATCAGGTTGCTCATGAGTTGAGTTTTTCCGAAGTTTTCAACGTGGCTTGACTTTTGCCGGTCAATTAGCCTTCATAGTATGGTTTTTCATGAACACGCTTGTGTCCAACAATATCATCAGCCAGCTCGCCCTTGGTGTCATCTACACCTTTGCCCGTCCAAACAGCGAATCATTTCAAGCAAAGTGGACAATTTGGTGTTTGTAGTACAAATTTTAACTTAAGAAAAAGTAATCAACAAACAAACAGAGAAAGATCTCATCCAAAGCAAGACAAGGAAAGGCGACGACTGGAATCATTAGTGAAGGGGTGGTGAGGGTGCGTTGGCGCCAAAATGCGCGCGAAAACCTCGCCTGAAGCAGTTCACTTTCCAAATCGTCTCTTCAGACGCAAATGCCTTTCCGACTACTCCTCTGCAAGCCCTCCCCCGCTGAGAAGCTCCGTGTCCTAGCTGCGCATCGCGCAGGACGCGCCGACTGGATTTAGGTAACAGCATATCGCGCGCGGTGTCATACCGCACTGTAGCCGCAGGGCGCATAGAAGACCTACCGCGCGGTGGTGCTCGTGGTAGCACTGTGAGGATGACATCAGAAGCAAATACCAAGCTGGAGGAATACCTTGACGACAATTGAACCTTCACCCTGGAGGCTATGCGCACGATGCTCTTTTTAGATACGAACGTGCGGGTCTCCACCTCAACGATCAGCCGCCACTAGCTTGGCATGCTGCTCACCGTCGAACAGACACCCATAGAGCCCATGACATGCAGCAACGAGATCAATAAGACCAAGCGGCGGGAGTTCGCAAAATCGCTGAAAGACCATCAAAAGAGCGGATACTGTATAATCTATCTTGATGAGACTAACTACAACGTTTACTGTACGCGAGGTCGAGGACGTGCACAGAGAGGTGAGCGTGCAACGCTCGTGATGCCGCCGTCCAAGGGTGCAAACTTGCAAGTCCAATGCGCTGTAAGCTCGGCCATGGGTGTGGTTCTCCACCGTCTGGAGAGGGAAAGCATCCGAATGGAGCAGAATGCGGCTTTCATTGAGGAAATCTACCGGACGGTTATGGTGTCCCCCGTGTTTCATGACAGCTTCGCTGGGAAGAAGGTTGTTATTGTCCTGGATAATGCCCCCGCTCACCGCCAAATCGAAGAGCGTGTCGAAGCACGTGACGACCTCGTACGCCTACGACTCGGACTCTACTCACCGATATGCAACCCAATTGAGGGTTGCTTCTCCGTTTAGAAAGCTCGAATCAAGGTATACCTAGCCTTGTATCGCGAAGAGATCTGCGACCGGAGTAACATGGTGGAAGAAGACAGCACCCCAATAACAACTAAGGAGCGCACTACGCGCTTCTTAGAGAAGGCTGCAGAAGCGAGTATGAAGTATATAACCCCTACATTAGTGACGAAGATGGAGCTTCACGATCGCGATGCGGTGAACGCGACCGAGGAGATGAAAGACATGGTCTACGGGAAGTAGCTCACTGAGTCGTCTCGTTTGAATAAGACTATTCTCTGATTCACTGGTAATTTTGATCCCGTAATTATATGTTTGTAATAGTAAAACACATATTGTCCACTTTGCTTAAAATTATTCTATGTGTGGACGGCCAAAGGTGTAGTAGCTGTACCTTGAACAGGTTTTGCTCTTAGATGCGATCAGCATATTTAATCTTGAGATAGTTTGTATAAAAGACGGGGTGAAATTAATCGCCTTTAGGTAGCTTAATTTTGCAATAGTCCTACAGTATTCTAGTCGATTCAGTATAACAACGGGACGATCCAGGGAGCTCTCAAATTCTGCTTCATTGTGCCAGCATGGTAAGTGACCATATTTTCGTTGGTAGTAGCAATTTCTATTCCATCCTCAAATGATATGCTATAATTGTAGCACTCGTTCATACGGCCAGACGATTGCTGGCGTTCACGGCGCACAATAGCTAACCGGTCAGCTTGGTGTTCAAGGAACATCTTCCACAACGCTTGACGTTGTTTCCTAAGCTTGCCGCCCTCAGTGGACTTAGAAGGGCTGCTGGTGTCGACGGCAATGTCCCTAAGTCGGCTGCAAAGGGAGCCATGCCGATGGACTGCTGATATCTCCAAATATTTGTGAGCTCTGTTAAGGAGATGTAAAAGTACCTGTCCGTTGATGCGCCATTCGAAATTTCCGCAAGTCATTCCCAGTAGCTTGGCGGAGACGCGACGCTCTGCTACTCCATTTGCTTGGTGTTGAAATGCGGTCATCAATTTTTGTCGAGTCTTATGCATCCCGCATAATGTCGCCCAGACCGTAGCGGTAAACTTTGTATCCCTATCGGAACGTATCTCGCCGGAAAACAATACAGGGCAGCGATGCAGTCACGACACAGTCCAGTAATATTATGTGTCGTAGTAGGGCCTCTGCACGCGATGAAGTCCGCATGCTTAGTGAGCTGGTATACTAGGCCTTTGAATTCGATCCAGGCTTCGGTAATGCCATAAAATCCATGGCAACGTATGTCCATCGTCCGTGTGATGTCGGCTGGCATTGAAGTAATCCACCATGTGGCTTCATGTTCCGGGCGTTAGGGCTTTGGCACGTCTCACAGGCTTTAACGCAAGCACGCAAGCTTCTCGTCATATGCTTGCAGTAGTAGTGCTACTCTTCCAGACGAAGGGCTCGTTCAATACCGGAATATTATAAGCCACTCAATAAGAGAGAAATTATAAGCTCGCTATTGTCAGGGGGGGCCAATCGAGGCGCTTCGTCATTGGGTCCACGGTTATTCAGTTTCTCCCCTTCGAGAGTGTATCACCCGAAGCACCTGAACCTCTCATTAGAAGCCACCTTGTATTTCCTCAGTGTTTGTATTAAAGTCTTGGTATGGGGGTGCTCGATTGTTTCGTCAATTAAAATTGCAATTCCTTTTCACACTTGAATGCACTACCGCTGCCATAATCATCTCCAGCGAATGTTGCTCTTGTAAATCAGATCTTCGCGAAATTGCATCCACAACTTCGTTGAATGGGCCTGGGATATACTTGTGCGTGGTAAGATATTTAATTTGCCCGTCATGCCAACGAGCAATCCGTCGTGAAGTGCTCTTCTGCCAGGATTTACACTCTTGCGACTAGTGATCCGTCTCCACATCGAACGGTTTGTCTGGAAGGTAAGGTCTCCCAACCGTCAGATCGAACAATGTCAATAATATTTATTTCTCTCTGATGTAATAATGCTTCTCGGCATTTTTGTATTTGCGCCCTTAAGCGCTACGCTCGTTTATTCGCCCATCGTGTTCTTCCGTTTAAAAATAGCGCCGCCAATGGAAAAGTACTTGCATCCATCTGCAAGAAGAAAAGCTTAAAAAACAGCATAGCAAGCATGGGTGTAGACGCGGTGCGCATCTTGAGTTCTTCAAAGTGACGCACTTGCTCAACGTGTCACGTTAGTCTTGCCATTGCTGAGACTTGGTTGATACTCTTATTATCTCGAAACGTATTCTAGCGTCGAAAGCAAAACCATCAGAAAAACGCTGAACGTACGTAGCGGTCGCCGAGAGCGGCTAAAACTCATTTTTTGTTATAATAGTAGCCACTGACGTAGCACCTCTACCTTTTTTAAGCTATTTCGTACTTTCGCGCGACCAATGTAATTCCTGAGACATGGAACCTAGGCGCGCAGAATACGCATTTTCTTATATTGACGTAGTATTTGTTGCCTTCAAGCCGTTGCAACACTCGATCTAACGCGTTCGGATGAGGCTGCAAGTCTCGATCTCTTGTGAGCACGTAAATTTCGTCGAAGTGGAGAGACATAGATCGACTAAGCCACTATATAACTTGCGAATTTCACTCATTTAACGTAGCCGGCGTTTTGTTGACTTAATCGGTATCACAAGGTACTCGAATAATCTATCAGCAGTCTGATGTGTCTTATACCTGACGTCACCGTTGTTCATTCTGAGCTGGTAATATCCACTAAGAGATCCGTTGTCTTCACCCCACGGAACTTCGACTTTTTGCGTGAAGAAACCCGTGGGATAGCGAATCGATCATGATAACAGGGCGATGCATAATCACACTACACGGCGAGCACTACCTATGCCACGCAAGAACGTCATATTCGAGGGCATGTAAGGTTCGTGTTGGTAAAGCTGTATGAACGAATCAGACCAGCCTTGAGCATTTCGTTAACTCAAGCTCATTTTTCAGCTTTCTGAGCAGGCGACTGCCGCCAATGTTGCTGGAATATTGGTTCCCTGCAGAGCTCGGAAAATTAAATAAAATATTGTATTGGATTTAGAAAAAAAATAATCCGTTATTCCGTATCGATAAAAACAATAATAAGTACTGCAATTATTGTCAGGAATTGGTAGGGTCAGAGCGGTGCAGTGGTTTGGGATGACCCTACCAATCCACTGCACAGGGTTCAAGTCCCACACCTGTAAGAGAAGCTGGTGGCTACCACCGGGACTTTTGTCCGGGCTTAGGGTACTCTAGCAAACAAAAAATGCGCCGGCGACGGCAGGCAGTCCACCAGCGGATATGGGTTTTGTATCTGAAAGTTTTATACCTGCTATATTTAATGATAAGACATATTATCACTAATAAGAGGTTACCCTTCTTGAGTGACTTTCATCTACTCTGCGTCTTCATCGGCCGACTCATGGAACTCCAACAGAGAAGTGAGGTCCCAGAGCTCACGGTTAGCGCGTAAGAACACCAACATCTCGAAGTTAGCTGGCAACAGGCTGGAGCGTAGAGGGTTGAGCACCAACTTGCACTGCGAGAAGAGGCGCTCACAGCGATTGCTGGTTGGAGGAACCTTTGTAGCACGTCAATGTACTTGGTTCCAGCGGTTCGGCGAGGTCTCTTCGCTTGAGGAAGCGTTTCCGTCGCGAAATCTGTTTTCTTCTTCGTGTTCGGTGCTGCTGGTTCGCGATCAGCAGGGCCAGCAAAACGAGCCACAGCTTCTTCTTCATCGGCGCTTAACGGTCGATCCGACAGCAGCTTGACAACCGCATTCTCAAAGGCCGGCGAGTGGACGATTCGAGCCGATGCACTAAGGTGGTGTGCCGTCCCTGGGTACTTGGAAATGACAGCGTCGAAAAGGAGTCGCACATCGGCAAGGTTACCTTCTTCGGCCTGTAGCTTGACACAGACGCTGTCTAGCGCCTCAAGCTTAGTGACAAGCTGGACAATCTGCCGATGGGTGCTTGGTCGGGGTAGGAGGTCCTCCACAGCTGTCACCATTTTGATAGCGTCCCGGATCTCCACATAGCGAGCCAGCATCTGGTAAGTGGATGACCAGCGCGTAGAGTTTGCCTTCAGCGGCTTGTACTTCGTAAACCGAGCCAGGTCCGCTGCATTGTTGGCGTGCCGCAGCTGAATACACAGCGTTTGGACTTGGTCGATCAGCGGCTTGTAGTCTTCAAGGTACCGGCCGACAGCGAGGTTGAAGCGATGACTTGCGCATCCTACGAGCGGTACTCCCATGCGCGTAGCGACGGCTTGGTTTGTAGGGCAGTTGTCAGCAACCATGAACAGGACCATACTGCGATCCTTCTTGTAGACATCCAGCACCGCATCAATCATGTCGATGTGAGCATCAGCGGTCTGGCCGTGCTCGGCAGAGGACAGCCCGAGCAAAACTTCGTGTAGCGCCCCGTCCTTCGTGAAGACACCGTAGATAGCGATGAAATGGTAGGTCCCTTAAGTCCAGCCGTCAAACATGAGGCCAAACTGGTTGCCCATGTCTGCCGCAATACGCGTTCCCACCTTGCCCGCCCCGTGACGCATGTACTTGACCAACGTCTTCGAAAACACTGGCTTGATTGCAGCCAGCGCACGCGTCATGGCGTCGTCCACCTCACTCAGGGGCATGCTCCGGACGAGAACCCACTCCATCCACTTGAAGATCTCCATAGTGCGCGGGTCAATGAAGCCGTGTGCATCGAGGGACTGGCCGAACGATCGCTGGCTCTCGTCGTAAGTCTTCTTGTAGCCGCGGTGGCTCGTTGCGAGGTGGTTGATGAGATTTGTGTAGCCAGTGCCCGGCGTCTGCTTGCGAGCCTTTCCGCACTGCTTGCAGGAAAAGTGCCCGTTGCCGCAGTCCGTGAAGAAAAAGCTGGAGATGGCGCGAGAAGTTGACATGGCACTGGCGAAATGAGAAATGAGAGGCACGAAAGCTCAGCCTGAAGCCTCCGGCAATCTCACACAAACCATTCGTTTTGATTGCATGCTTGACAACCACTACTTTACTCTCTGTTGCTTTTTACGTTGAATAAAAATTCAATATAATTATTACGGGCACAATTGCATATTTTACGGAAAGATCAATTTGCCAATAATCCATTATTCCGTCAATACAATTGCACAGTTACTATATTATAATAATTTTTTCCGAGCCCTGGTTCCCTGGTGTCTTTTTTATTTATGGATGCCGTGGCTCTTAGGCGGTAGCTTGTATGATAGCTTTTGTCTGAACACGGCGATACCGCTTCAAAACATGTAGCCGTCAATATCCTTGAAAGTTTTGTTTTCGAATCACAGATACACCTTCCACATCTTGGAGTTTACGTAAAGTTCGCTTGATTTATTTGCTAGTCATCTATCTGGTTTCATCACCTGAGCCGAATAGAAGCCTTGCCAGACATATCCGCTACACAATTTGGTCGTACTTCCACAGACCGACAAGACATTCCAAGTAGTATATTCTGTCCTCGAGGTACCGGAAATACTAGAAAATCACACACGAACGGCTTAAAGTTGACAATATAGAGATAAGTTGTACCGTCTTCTGCTAGATCCTATCTCTTGCTTATTTACCAATGTACTTGGAATAGTTATTCCATTGTTAACGATCCTTTCCTACAACTTTGCCCTAATGGAAAAGGCAACATCAGCGCACGGAATTGAGCCAGCTGGGAAACCGACCTAAATGCATCGATATGATCGAGTTAGATGGCCACGCTTTTAAGTTGGAATCTGAAATTAATATGATCGGAATGCAGCCAAAGTGTAGTGTAGTTCGATTCTTACGGACAAGGCAGGAATGGACAAAAATGCAAATTACAAGCGAAACTTAAGTGATTAATTTATTATAGTGCACGCTAATACTTCTGCTACTAGTTCAAATAAGACGTTGCTAAGGATGATCGTCGTTTCCTACCAAAATGCCTTCAATTTCAGCTGTGACTCTATCCTTTCTGTTTGGATTCTCTAGCGCTGGCGGGGGGGGTCGGCATTTTGCTGCCGACGCCAAAGCAAGCCTCTCCTTGCTTTCGCTTCAACCACCACTCTGATTCAACCGTGCCCTTGGCCCCACCATCCCTAGACCGTCGCCGCTGCTTTGCCATATTCGAGAGTGACAGTGGGAACAATCCCGTACTGAAGAATCCGTTAATTGCACTGCTGGGCCGCTTGACTTGTAGGTCACACAAGCGATCTGAATGGTTGCGTTTTTAGAATACAATGTCTGCCGTATCCAGTAGCTTAGACTTCAGTACATCCGCCACAGCGCTTTTGAACGGCTTGAAGATGGCGACATTAAGTGGCTGGTACAAATGCGTGGCATTTGACGGTAATGTTAGCAAGAATATACCCGTATCGTAGTTTGCACCAATGGACTCTGTAATAAAAAAAAACCTCGCCAAAAATAATATTAGAATTAGCATCCGTTTGAGGAAAAGTATTTCGACACAAATTTTAAAACGAATGCAATCGTTCCCGAGATCGAGGTGGGTTGAGCTATTGTCAAGCATCAAGTCAATTGGAAACTGAGTACCAAGTATTTCAGCTTGCTGAGCTAGCGCAAATGAATTAAACTTCCTATACCAAACATCTTTTGGTGCTCCCGTTACCCGCGCGCCTTGAAGAAAAAATGTCAGCTTTATCCGAGTTGTGAATGTGCTTTAGCGATGAGAGGAGGATCCCAGTACCCGCAGCACTCACCGCGGCCACACCAGTCATGTAAAAGCTGGTGCCCTTCTCCTTGCCCCAGGCGCTCGGTGACCCTCGAAACGCTAGAACCTTGGTCGACGTAGTCTTGGGCATGAAGGACGTTTGGTTCATGTAAGAAAAAACGCTCCGCCGATAGTCGTAGCTCAAAAGCCCGCTTAGTTATCGCAAAATATAAACTGTAGATGCCATTGTAGTCCACCGTAATGCGCACGTGGGCTAGGTTTTGGGCTGTGCGCGTCGCCGGTTCAGGTTGGTGGTCCTTAAAGCGTCGGTGCCTGCCCTCGGTAAGCGGCTCAAACGGGATACCAGTGCGGGTCGTGGCTCCATGAAGCTATCTGAACATCTTGTTTGCACGCTTGAGTACTCCAGCCGCACTCATAGGAAATCCACTGCGCTGCATAACCGCGATCCATGAGACAAGGTCCGCTTCTTGCTCTTTGTCACTAGTAAAAGTGGCCTGTGATTGAGTGCGGCCATTGGCCGCGCACTAAACTGATCCGCGCACCCAATTGGCGCTTTGCTATAGAAGAAGTATGGACTCACCGCATTAGTGGACGCGCCACTTTCGACGAAACTAGAGTTAGTCAAAACCGGATCGTCACGGGAAGTTGGGGCGTTACTAGTCGTGTGCAATAGACCGTATAAGTCATGTGACGGAACCTCGTAAGTATTTGATGGTACCACCGGTTGGCTACAATCAAGATATCCACGAGATTTTGTTTTGCTCGTCACACTCTTATACATTGTGAGCTCGTATTCATGTCGTTGATGATATGCACGAACACGATCACATAATTCAGTATTCACACAGTCGAAGCTCACAGCACTGGAAGACGTATTCTCGATCCATTTGAGCTTGCAGGAATGTTCACTGAATCGCTCGTCGTGTATTGGGCTTACTCGTTTGACCGTCGACGGACCCTCGCTGCTGCAAATTGTTGTAGCTCACATCTTGTGAGTTCAACAATTAGATGAGAAGCATTTTAGTAGAGGAAAGGTTTTACGGCTTGTTGTAGTGCCCGAGATCGTCACCCGAAGTCATCAAGTCACCAGCTGTAGTTATATAGCTCTGCTTGAAGTCACCTTTTATTTTTCCTTTTATTATTCCGGAGCGAGTCCGAGAGGCACTTCCTTTAATGCTCTCCAGTATGCATTTTATGATTAATTTGAATCTCTTTTCTTTACGGCACCACAGGTAACTTGGAGTATACATGCTATATTTCTGCAGCTGGCCACACTGTTGTTTGGTTTCACGCGGTATCCGACCTACAGCACATTCCCGCGCTACTGTTAATACTTGTTACACTTTTTGTCAACAGGGAGCTTATTGATTGATATTGAAAATATATCGAGTCTAGGGATAGCTACCGAAAATATTGTCTGTATTATTGGACCGGCTCAAATTGCTGCCACATCCACTGCATTTCCAGCACAGAGGTACTTCGATGTTATTCTAGTTCCTATGCACAGTAAGTGCTGGCTACCGTGTTGCTCTTGGATACAAGTACAGCCTTCATTCTAATTAGTAAGTCGTCGAATGAGTCGGGGTCAATAGAATCAACTTCCTCGATCCCGATTAGCTTATAAGACGTGTCATCGACTTTGATTGTACTCGCCATTGACTCTTATTATAGAAGGATCTATGAGTGCATCAACGTTGAGCCAATTCCTTTTTACAAGCATGTAACGCAGCCGTAATAGTACCAGCACTCTTTTCTTCTTACAATTTCTCCGCGTCAATGACGTCGAGTACTTCGGGTTAGCTCTGACAAGCTACCCTACTGTCATGACGGACGTCTTCATTGACGCACGGTCTGCGCGCTGTCAGCGAGCATACGTACGAAAAAAGCATTTTGGCTACAACTTCGTTGTCACCAAACACCTGACGACAAAGCTAAGTGCAGGTATGCAAGAAAAGAAGAACAAGCGATCCAAGCTCAAGTATTTCGCCAATTATTCCGACTTGGAGTACTCGGAAGGCGTGACAAAGAAATTATAGCTTTTCTCTCGGGCAGAGCTCCAAAGCTCAGCAGGTTCGTGCTTCGCAATGTTGCTTACCGATTTGCATTCTGTTGCTTCTACTGCTGCTAATGTCTTGTGTTGTTTCTTGTGTTGCTTCAATTTTGTATTCTTTGGATTGAATGTCTAGCGGGGCTATGTACCGAATGAAGGAGCTCTACAACATTTGCGCAAAATGCGGTACCTGGTATGAAGATGTGAAAAATCCTTCTATCAACTAATCGGGAAATGATGCTCGGTACGCCACTGTTGGAGACTGATCTGAAGGTATTATTTCTTCTGAAGCGGGCGAGAAACACACAGATTTGGCGAGCGAAGTCACATACATCCTGCGCAGCTAAATTTTCTAATTCGGAACTCAGACTTACGAGTGCTACGTGCTCTATCAGGGTGGATAAAATGATAGGAAGCTCGGCCCGGACTCGAATGCTAAACGACTTCGTGATTATCTTTAGTACTCGCTGCATCTGCGGTGCGATTGGCGGCTAAGATGCGCTGAGGCCAGTTGCGAAGACGATGTGATGCGAAAGCCCCCTACGACACGAATATCGTCATTTTATTATGTAGTGTTGTGCCTTCGCTTACACGGAAATCACTGGGGTAGCATCATTGCTAGAGTGGTCAATAAGGAAGAAACGCCCAACATCACACCGTAGTACTATGAGTTTTGGTGTAGGACGGAATTCCAACCAATAATGAAAGGACTCAACAGATAAATTTTACAAAAACGCATCATGAGACCACGCCAGTTACTGATTTTTCTGTCGAAGAGAATGGTGTGTGGGTCGATGCGCCAGCCCAACCAGACGGATCTTCATGCGGTATCGCCCCAATGTATGCAATGCTCAAGGATAACACTGCTTTTTCTACCGCAGTAATTACACAAGACGATGTCGCCACCATACAGCTGTAAATCATGTGGATAGTTTTTGTGCAGCTGGATGTGACTACGAAGTCAACGAACCGAGCGAAAGCGATCGAAGCGACCGGTCAGGATCTGTTTTCGGCGTTTTAAGATATAGTATAAAGTCGAATGCCGTCCTAAGTTTGCTCCTGCCTCCTTCATCACTTGTCTTCGCTACAAAGCCTGAACGGCAACATTCCTCGAGCGCCACAGCATACGACAACACGTATCCGACGTCGTGGACAGAAACCCCGGTAGCAGCGGCTAGATGCATTGTATCTTTTCGCGTGCGAATCGCCTCATATAGCTCCATTAGCTATAGCGAAAACTAGGAAAGTCGCTCGAGCTTCTCCCCCAGATGCTCGATTTGCTGCGGTCGAGAACGCAGCAGCTCATTGCCCATCCTATCCTTGTGGCGTGGGTTGCCTCTAAGATCCTCGCCGCCAGTTGAATGCATCTGGTGGATGCTGGCTGGATCACTCATGGAGCCCAAGTTGCCTTCTTCACTGAAAGTCTTCTTTCCGAATGATGAGTGGGCACATCAAAATGTGAGTTTCGTGAAGCTGCTAGTGGTAATTTGGACAATAACGATAATATATATAACACTGGATAATCGTTTACTCCGTTGTGTTGCTTTGATACTTTTTATGTCGTTTCTTGTGTCCTAAAGGGCTGATGTGCTGCGGTAAGAGCTGTCGTCTTGTCGCTGTTGTGCTGCGTTCACTTCATTCGCGCTTTAGTTGTATCACAAGTATGGGCTACTAAGTTACCGAGCTAATTCCTCAGACATTTTCCGCGTCCCCAATCCTAAATCTGCTCCAGTCGTAGACCCCAGATCTGTGCGATCTCCACCCCGCCCCCCTCGCACAGAATTTCTAGGACATCTAGACCTGCATAAATGTATTGAATCTTGGTAACATCTTTGATTCGACTTCAACCTTTGCAGCTGATTCCCGCATTGGCGACGACAGCAGCAGACAATTTTTCTGCGGCGTGACGGGAGAACGTTTGGGTCCGAGGGGTAGATTGAGACCCTAGTAGAGTGCATCCGGGAGGTTTGCCGACAGGGCCCAATGACGGAAACGATCTGCTGTCTCGTAAGTAAGAGTACGCGAGCGGAACCAACAAGGCGATGTGGAATGCAAGAAGAAGTACCTCGCACTGCTAAATCAGAAGAAACCTACTTGTAATCCAACCTGCCTCGAGTATGTGTCCACTGCTCTCCAGGTTCAGTCGATGGCTGAAGAGGTGGAGCACGATAGCGATATAGACGACGACGGTGACACACTGGGGTCTGCGGAGCAATCCCAGGGCCCAACACAGGCCGGCGAGAGCACGCAGCAATCCGATGAAGTGTGGTGTAGCGGGATCAGCAAATTCTGCGAGATTGCTGGTTCCAACTTACCAACAGCGCCCAGACACCGAGGGTCCCCCAATGATCCGTGATCTGCTGAACTTTCCTCACCTTGTGTACCCGTCGGTAGGGTGGAGTTTTTCTCTCTCGGTAACTTCCGAAGAGTTAAAGTGGTGAAGCTTGAGTGTCTTGGCGAGACGTGGGGATTGGGTGGAGCAGTAGTGGTAAGATTTTCACTCTGCGTCCGTGGTTGGCTCTGGATCTAAAGCGAATAATCGAGCTTAAGTGGATCCAGGGCCTCGATCGTGGATCTGGTCTTAGGGTTGCCTTGCGGGTGTGTTCCCTTGTCTTTGCGTTTCCTTTGCGTACTCGCTGCCTCCTGTGACGGGATCTTGAGAGCTGAGAGACGCTAGGGTGTAGTCGGCCAAGTTGTAAATCCGGTTAACCTTTCGGATCTGACGTGTAAAGGAAAGATCACTAGGTTGTAGGATCTGGCCAATGTATTATCCAGCTATCACTACCAACACTAGATTCGCAATTCCCAACCTTCTCCGAGCTCGCACAGCCAATGTAGCTCCGATTCTCGGGGGCAGGAAGGCACTTGCGTGTTACTGTGCAAATTGATTTCTGTATTGATACGTAAGCCTATACCTGCCTGGATTCCTAACTTCTATGTATTTACCTGCTAAATCTCTTACCAGGCTCGGCTGCATGTCCTTTCTCTCCTTGACCCATCATCCCAGCTGTATTATCGTCAGATCCACTGGATCCATGGCGTAATCGTTATGGCCGGGTACACTTGTCCGAATCCAGTCCACCTTGATCCACCTCACTGCAAGTGTACACTCGTTATGGATCTGGGCCTTCCAATCTCCCAAAATTGTTTTACGACAGGTTGTGGTCTCCATCACTCCACGAAAGTTCGAGATCCACTGTATCCACCATCCCCGTATCCTGAATCCAGGTCACTCCGTGTGGGATCCTCACCCCCTTGGATCCAAACTCCGAAGTATGAGACCTGAGGACATATCGTGGTGGATCTTGCCTTCTCGCTAGTCGTTGATCCCGGATCCACCTTCAGATGGCACCTACCATCCTTCCTTAAAAGGACCCCCACTCGATCCACATGTACATGGTATATCCAATATCCCCTAAGTGAGCTCAAGTGAGGGTGGATCCGAGTCTCCCCTTGGTGGATCCTACCTTCCCCCATGTCGTCTTTTCCAGATCCATCGTCGGCTCATACCTGACGCCACTTATCATGGCCAACCCACCTCGAGCAACGTGAATCCCTGTCGGGCGATCCAAATACTCTCTAACCGCTTGATGATGTCACTGATTCGGGATAGTGACCCCTTGTTAGGTCCATTCTCTTATTTTTGAGAAAGCACTTCACCACAGAAGCATCGTATCGAGATGCAGATGATCGCATTGATTGGTCAAATACTGACGGCCATGGAGATCGTGGGCTACTCCCCCATAAGGAGTTACAACTCGCCATCAATGTATTACCCGGTAATTGCTAAAGAAGCACGCGATGCTACAGCCAGAAATGTCATCACCGATGTATCACGGCATGCCAATCATAAAGGGGCCATCAGGTGAGCGAATCCCCCCCCCCGCCTTCCGAGCCTAGCGACACGTCAATCACACCAGACTCAGATGCAAGGCCGAGAGAGTTTGGGCTTTAGCTATGCCCAGGGTGAAAAAAGGCCCTTTTCAGTGGCTCTTGGTGCAGCTGAATGGACTTCAATCTCCGCCGCATCAGCCGGGCCAGTCCCATACTCAAGATGTTGAACAGATTGTCCAACATCCTAGAATCCAGTCTCAGCCACAACGCCATGTCAACCTTCCTTCGAGTCGCCCTAACAATCTGCAAGTAAATCACGTACTCAGCGGCCCCACCAGACTACACCACCAAGTCGCTCACAAGGCGCGTCATCCTCCTGGAGTCGTGCCACCCAGCCTGCCACTGCAGCTTCCAATCGCCGCAGGTCTACACGCTCTTTCCTTGAGAAAGCGCGTGCGTCCCAAGAAAGACATGGCAGTGGCTATATTAAATGACCTGGATGAATAGACTTAGGTACGTCAAGCCAACGGAGTTAAAAGCTATAAAACTTCAGTTTAATCCGTTAAGAGGATAAGAACTACCTGCACGAGGATAAATATAACCTCGCCAAACGTTGGAGCGTTTGGAGACCGCCAGTGAACAAAAGGTGTCACGCCTGAAGCAACGCCGCTCTGAACTACAGGAGAAACTTGAAACGGAGCGCAACAACAGCAATAGGCTGGCGCTTCAAAACTCGAGCCTGCAAGCGAAGCTTGTCTCGCTCCATGCTTCTATGCAGCATCATTAACAACTGATCCAGTGGCACAATACAAGCAATCAAATATAGACAATCACCAGTGGCATTTGATTTAACAGGATTACCTCTTAATTGCCATCAAAATATTTGCACGGTCGACGCGATAGTATCTCGAAATCCGTTCGTTGCCTTCAATTTCCCTGAACGAATACTACCGAATTGCTCGTACACCATTACAGACTCGGGGTCCTCTCCTCGCCAGATTTTCGTGTATACGGTTTTGAATTGTTGATGCCGACGCGTCGAGTACGGACTTGGTGAAGCCGCATGCACGTTTTGAGAAGAGCACGTCGATAGTGGGTGTCGTCCGCAGGTAAAGGCATCTTTAGACGGGCAAATAAGCGTAGAGCGCGCATATCCCATTCGGCAGGCTGACGGGAGGAACCAAACTGCGCGTTAAACTCCATCAACTGGCGATATACAGTCATTCGCCCTGCTCCTGAAGCTCTCCTGGCTTGTTTCGAGCTGCGCTTTAACACTGTCTTAATACGTATTTCTACGCATTTCTTTATACAAGGAAACGCTGTGTCAGCAATTACATAATATCCATCAGGTGTACGGCTCAGGAGCTTGTCGTATAGCTCTCACTCCAAAGCCGCGTCATGCCAGCTTCCACGCGCATTAACACTACAGAAATAAGGCTCCCGTCGGGCGCAACTGCCAAAACGTTCGAGCAGTATTGACTGTATGTCCAGTCGTTATAGTAAGCATTCTGAACATCATCTGAGCTGGCAAAAACCTTTGTCTACCAGTAGGTGGCGCAGTGCAGTCATTGCGGAGTACTCCTCAAATACCATCGGATTTGCTGGCCACCGAATCCCCGCATCCCTCATTGTCTTCAAGACCTCGAGCAAAATCTCCAACGAGAACGTCAAGTTGCGAGCGCATAGTAACGGAGTCACAGCAAAAAAAAACTGTTGCGGATAGAACTCGGGCATAGTCGAGCAAAGATAATGGAGAAACAAAGCTAGTGTCGCAGTTGGAGAGAGTGATCGGCGATCTGGCCTTGGTTCCCCATCCAGGTCAATGTCGGTTTGTGGAAGTGGTGACGTGCTTCATCTTCTGCAAAACAATGACACCCAAACGTTATTCACCGTGCTCTTGACGCTGTAATGCCCTCCTACCTCGACTCGAAGTGACTCAGCAAGAAGAGAAAGCTGCTAACGTCGAATCTAGTAGCCAAAATGAATGCCTTGTCGTTTCCGGCGCCATAAATTGCCTCCCACGCAGTTTAATAGCGTAGTTTTGTGTGAAGGTTTGCTCTCGTCAGGTAGTTATGTTCCCGTTGCCGCTTTCGCTTGCTCTGCTGGCCCAAAACGCCCAGCGCAAGCATATGAGTCAGCTTGTTGATACCGCCGCTTGCCTCGTCGTCAATGGAGCCACTCATCGCTTAGTGATTGGTCGAAACGGCGTCTCAAATGCGCTGCAAGTGGAGCTCCGCGTCCTAAATCTGGAACGGGGTGGTTTATGACGTCATAAAACCCTGTGGAAATTGTTTCACTGGTACATTAAACCAGTCACTAAGCAAATTCACCGTTTCTGTAGATATAGACGATACTTTCCATTTTAATATTTGAATAGGTATTAAAGTACTGGTATTAGTACATAGACGAGGAAATCCTAATAAATTTATATTTTGAGGAACCCTGAAAATAAATTATGCATGTAGTAGTAAGGTTTGTACAGCCTTCACTCTAATTACATCCCAATTATTTGCCCGTTTTGTGAAAACTAACATGAGAATAGATACCTGCATGGTAGATCGGAAATCTGCAAATAAATAAATTGTGCTGAACTGTGGCAAATAAATATCTGCATGAAAACGTGATCGTGTTTCTAAGCTAATGGCTTCGGGAAAAACTTGCTCCTTGAGCGTTGGGAAGCCATCCGAGAAGCGTCAGACATGGCTAAGGTTGCGCGAGTTGGAAGTCTGAGGTGTGTGCGAGTTGCAAAGTGAGTTTGCGTCGGTCGCATCGGTTGCAGACCGCTGAGAGCCAGCGAAAATCTGGTGGCTGCCCAACAAGGACAGTAAATTTCGTGAAGAAATACCCAAAAATGATATAATTTATTAATTTTGGCTAGCCCATAAAGAAGGTTTTTTTAAGCTCCAGCAATTTATTTTCAGTAAGTATTTTGCTTAAGGATCCTGCTTTTTAACTTTATAAATATTTTTGCAGTAAGGTGTGCAACCAGTGTCGTGTCATTTCTGAACCCATTTCTCGCTGGTCAATATCTTCCGAGTTATATTTAAAGTTTCACAGGTTTTAAAAGCGCTTGCTTGAGGAACTTTAATTTAGCAACCCGTTTCGTGTCACTTTTAAACTTATATCTAGTATGGCTGTATCCAATATCGCCAGATCGCCCATGAGACAACTTTGTGGTTAGGTTAAGGCTGAAATTATCATTACAATCATCTGTTAAGGGTATTGATTCACAAAAGCGAAGGACCAAAACGGGTGAGACACAGTTCATAAAACAAGCGTTGACAGCTCAGGCGGTTAGCGGCAGTGTTTATTGAGGGCCAGTGTATTTGGTGTGGGTTCGAGTCCCCCCGATTGCATCGGAGCAGTGTATGTCGCCGTGCAGCCTTGCACGGTTAATTCTCCGCGCTAAATGGTAAGTAATTGTATCTGCACTGCAATCGGTTAATATCTAGCAGCCAATGTGCGTGTATTTTTATTTGCCTCCTAGAGCCTCTATAGTCCCCTGTGCGGCGTCTGTAGTTTTGCGTCTCTTCTTCTGCTTTGTTTTGTTTGTGTTTTCCTGCTCCAATTCATCCAGCCGTTTAGCAGTCAAAATGTAACCGCCAACAGAGGCCGTCTTTCTTCTTCTTATCTTCGTCGATGGCTGCGGCAGCGTCAGAATCTCACGGCGAATTGCCAGCTCGGCCATCAACCAGGCTGCAACCCGGAAGTCCGCCGGGCTTCCATTTCGTGTGTAGATTGCCATGCGCTGGTGCATCCTCACCAGCGATAGTGGATATAGCCCACACACTCGAAAGCCTGACGATACGTTGGTGGAAAAATGACATCTCGTCCAGGCCAAACAGAAAATCCTTACCGCGGTAGTTTTGTCAATAAAATACCCTCCCTCAGGATCCTCATCGACAAAATTATTTACTAGAGCACGAAGTTTACCCGTAAACGATGCGAAAACAGCCACATAGAGAGGTTAAAAATGGTGTGTTGCGCTCGCAGTCAGGCAAACCATTATAATCTTCGCTTGAATTGCTTTCTTGACAATAGAGCGCGAGTAATGGGAGGTACAGCCATCCATTACCAAGAGGAGAGGACGCTTTACGGTGGCTGGGACAGACTTCTAAAAAAACACGAGACATGACTCAAATAGGGTCAAACTTATGAAACCAGACGGGGTTGCCGTAATACCAGCACCAGGTGCGTCACAGCTATTAAGAATATCCAGCGGCACGGTCTTTCCAGGAACAATGAAAACAGGCGGCACAACGAAGCCCGAGGCACTTTGTACAAGCGATCATTGTCATGTGAAAACTTGTAGTTGGAGCAGATGTCCACACGTTTTTAGAGCGTCGAACGGAAACCACACGTTTCCCCTTCGACGCTTTGTAGAATGCGGTTTCATCGACGTTAAAGACGCGGTCGGCTGTAACACCATTTTGATAATGACCTTTGCCATTGAGTAAAACAGCTGGTGAACGTCGGTATAATCAACCGTATTGCGAGCTTTGGACAGCATTTGGGCGGAGCGATCCGTGAGCTCGGGGTGACGCTCTCTGATTTGCGTGTACCACCCTCCAGCGACAGTCCTACCAGCGACCAGCTCAGATATTTCCACCGCTTTCTTCATGATCTCGGCACGTCCTACCGGTTGGCGTACAATTTGGCGCCCAATGACCCATTCTTGAATTGCATCCTCAGCCTCTGTCGGCAGCAGAGGCTTTAACCCTCGTCGCTGTAGAATAACGTCTTTCTTTGCGTTACGATCCCACTTCCTCAGCGTGCTTCCTGGAATCTTGAGGTCCACGGCAACGGCGGAGGCTGGCTCACCGCCTTGGACACGCTGAACTGCACAGTCGAGGGCTTTTTGGCTGTACGATGGGGCCATTTGTAGCAATGGAGCGGTCTCGAGTCAAATCACAATCGATTTGCTATTGTGAATGACAGGTTCACAAGCACTTAATGTTTTTACCAATAACGTTACTTTTTTTTAATAGCCCGGTCTGATTGGGCATGCTCCCGACGCTACAAAACTGGTTTTCGATACGGAACTGGTTGCAGACCTTAAGTAATTTTTCCTCAACAATATTTTATATTTTTGAGGATATCTGGTTATTTAAAAACTCGATTATCTCGTCAACTCATAATGGGATCATTTTGTTTAGCGCAGTCTCATATATTTTGAGGATATCTGGTTATTATATTAGAGGTCAACGCTATCCTAGTGAAAAGAGCTGACCTCACCTCCTAGTGCATTCAAATGCATATCGCGGAACTCAGCCACTGGAAATTGCTGTTGTTGCTGGAACCGATTCTGATCTGTAACTCCCCATTGCCCGCTTGCAAATGTATCATCTGGTGGAGCGGACGCAGGGGGGAAAGCGTCCCAGGGGGTTGCTGCTACCGAAGTAGGAGACGGCAGAGTCGAGAACACTGGAGCGGAGAACTCGTTATTCCAAGATCGATTCGCTGGGCTCGAAGGGGCGTTCACAGTCATAAACTGCGGAATACCGTGTGGTGGAGTGTAGTTGGGCTCTGGGAACGCGAAGCCTCCGTTGGTAGGCGACGGCATCTGCATCTCATTCTCGGGTGGAGGTGGCGGGGGCGCGACGAACGCATCCCACCCATTATCCATAGACGAAGCCTTGTTTTGTGGACTACTAAGAGGCGACCCATACGGCGGCGATTCGCCCACGAACGCCTCAAATGAAGACTTGCGAACTGTGCAATGGGCCGGAAGTGGGGAAGTAGCTGCTGCCATAATGGCTTCAGACCCGACACGAGCGCCATTCTGGGCCACAGTCATGAATTGAGCCAGCACGCCGCCGTCTTCGCCCTCGTCTTCGCCATCCTCGACCAAAGAACGAATGCGACCAGTCGCTTCATGCATGCGCTCAGCGTAAGCGACGCGGCCACGCAGCACACGACGAAGTAGTGGAGCGAGTGCAGCGTCTCGAGACATGACGAAAGCACGGAGGTCGCGAATTACCGTGTCGGAGAGTCGTGTGTACTCCTGCGTTGTGGCTGCGAGCTTCTGCTCGTTACGGAACATCCGTTCCGTGTCCTTAGTCTTTTCGGATTTACCAGTGCTGGCTCGCTTCTCGTGCGATTCGCGCAGCCCCGCTACTTTACGTGCATAGTGATCGTAGAGCGCTTTCTGTTGCTGGAAAGCTGTCACTTCATTCTGAAGGTTCTGAGCATGTTTCAGCCAGCCTTTGACTGGAATCAGAACTTCTTGCTCCAGTCGCCCGTAGGCTTCTTGAAGTACCACCATATCCACATCAGCGCAAGCCACACGAGCTTCACCTGCGAACTGTTGCATCTCCGAAGCTCCCGAAGGTTTCTGCTGGAGACTGGCAGTGCCAGAGACACCGGACGACAGACTGTCGATGGCGCCGACCACGGAACTCGCCGTGGCGTGGAAAGTTCTGAGCGTCCCGGCGTAACTCTTCAAAGCCGAGTCCAACGTCGTCAGTCGCTGCAGAGTCGACTCGAAGTCCGAATAGGCCAAGTCATACGCCACGTTCGTGCTGGGCTTGGCTGCACCCAGCACAGTCAGCAGCTTGTTCTTCGTGCGCACACGCAGCGACGACATTCCTCCTCCTTCTGCTTGGATGCGGACGCCTTAAGCTCCGAGTCTGAGACTGTGTCACTGTCCAAGGAAATCTCGCTCTGATAGCAGTGGCATGTGCATTAACGAAGGTCGAAGCCTATCAATAGTAAAGTGACCTCGTCATCAGACTGCGAGACCGACGTTGACTAAAAATAAATCGTACTCTCTTTAATCTGAGGTCCGATCTGGAAGCGTCTAAGTGGTGCCGGCGTATGCCGGTTGGTAGTGTAGGAACTCCTGGGCGCACTGGGTCTCGAGTGGGCAGCTCTTGGCGCACGTGTAGACCGCAAGAGTGCCCCATTCACAGCTGCGTGAAGAGATGTCTCCTAGTGAGCTCTGGTGGTCCACTCCAAGGTAGTTTAGCAGCTGAGGCAGCACTTGGAACTCGAACTTGCGCTCGCCACCACAGCGCTCGCATGGTGGGACATCGCCAGAGTGCATTCCTTCCGAGTGTACCCACAGTACAGCTCCTTCCTCCCAGCGAGAGTAGCGCAGTACTTGGTCCTTGGCAAGAGCCACGCGTGTTAGGAAGCGCACGTACTGCGGGTCTTGGTCCTTTGTGTGGCCGAGTGCGTCGTTCAGTTCGCGTTGTGTCACATCCATGTCCATATCGTCTTCATCTTCCTCCTTCCTGTCCTTGTCTAAGAGCGCAGCCACAGTCAGTCAGGATCTAAACATCTAGAAACGAAAACTACTCAACGCACTCTTCTCGAACTCGGCCATCAGCTTGGCCTCGTACTCGTTCGCTGCTTCTCTACTGTCTGGTTCATGGTCGATCTCTAGGTCATGTTCGGGGAAAACCCACTTGGATCCCTTGGTGATCATCTGCCCCCTTGTCTCCTCCGACTCCACCAGCAAGTGCGTCTCCAAACTGATAGGATTTCAGCAGCTGTCGTTAGCTATAATGTCCACTAAAAAGGTCCTAGTTGTCTGTTCACTCACCTTTGTGCACACGTCTGCTTGTGTCCTCCTGCAGTCCAATGGTCCTTTTGATGTGCTTTACTACAGTACTGGGCCACGTGGCACGCGCTGCATGTGAACGTCGCGCGCTGTCCGCACAGAGCACAGAGGTCCACGTTGGTCTCTGTGGACTTCGGTTGCATTGCTCCTCCTTCGGCAGCGTAGAACGCATTGTTCCTGGGCAGTTGCAAGCGAAAAGCTTTTCCGTCTCCTTGGCGACTGCAGCCTGGAGAGCGACACACGAAGACGTACAGGCTGCGGTGAAAAGCGTCCTCCAGCTCGTCCAGTGGACAATAAATTTGCAGCAAGAAGGACAATGGAGAGTGACATTTTACGCATTGCAGCTGCTCGGTGGACGGGATGCCCGAAGTGGACGGAACCAGCCAACTCGGACGTCCGCCGATCTGTCCGCCGTCCCACTTGGTCCAGTCTGGCTCGCAATGCAGAGGTTTGGCGTCAACGGTGACAGGATCATCGCATACGAAGCCCAGCTCCACCTCGGGCGCCTCCTCGTCGTAGTCTAGCACGTCCTCTTCCGAGTCGCTCATCAACGCTGCAACTTGTATGGCTGTCAAATGACATTGTGTTCAAAACGTAAACGTGAGGTGGTTGACACGAATTTTTGGGAGCGATCAATTTTGAGCCAATGGACGAGGTCTGATTCCGCATCATTGGGGAGGATGACCTCCAGGACGCTTGTCGTGGCCGGAGCGGGCGTGGTAGGGCTTGCTGTAGCGCGAGCAGCTGCCTGTCGTGGACTAGAGGTGTTACTACTCGAGAAGAACGCGCTCGTGGGACAGGAGACCAGCGCGCGCAACAGCGAAGTCGTGCACGGTACGGCAGTTTACCATCACTTTAACGTGTGATGTGGTGCACTCAAGCTGAACTTCAATCTGATAACAAATAACACCAGCGGGTATCTACTACCCCAAGGGCAGTTGGAAGGCCAAGCTGTGCGTTAAAGGGCGAGAGCAGCTGTACGATTTCTGCGAAGAGTTTAACGTGCCGTTCTCCAAGTGTGGTAAACTGATTGTGGCGCATTCGCATCAGTCCGAGCAGCTACGGTCGATCCTCAAGCGCGGACTGGGAAATGGTGTGAGCGACCTGAAATTGTTGACACAGAGTGAGGCGCACACTATCGAGCCGCTCGTAGACTGCGATGAGGCTGTTTTTTCGCCCTCGACGGGTATTGTGGACTCGCACAGCCTCATGATGGCGTTGCAGGGCGATGCAGAGACCCATGGCGCCTTTGTGGCACGTGGGACTGCAGTTCTGGGTGGAAAATACGATATCAAGTCAAAGACATTCATCGTCCGAGCGGTGCAAGACGGTAAAGAACAGGAAGTGGAGTGCGACTATTTTGTCAACACCACGGGCATGTTTGCACCGAATCTGCTGGGTGAGATAGCAGCTCCAGGTGTACAACGTCCTGTAGGCCAAAACCTACTGCCTGCTGTCCCAGATCGGTTTGCCAAGGGCACGTACTTCAAGCTCAGCCCGAAGAATCGGCCGTTCACGTACGATATAATCTCGTCTTGAGGTTTTGTCTGTTGTTTCTAACCGATTTTATGCTGGGGGGTTCTACTTGTGTAGCCATCTCGTTTATCCGATTCCTGAGGTCGGCGGTCTCGGTGTGCATGCTACAGTTGATCTGGCTGGGAACGTCCGCTTCGGTCCTGACGTCCAATGGATCGACGAGATCGAGTACCAACCTGATCAGTCGAAAGCCGAGGAATTTGCCGAAAGAATCCGCACTTACTGGCCGCAAGCTCGTGCGGAGATGTTGGAGGCTGACTATTGTGGCATTCGTCCAAAGATTGCCATCAACGGTGGAGTCGTCGAGGATTTTTACATTGCGGTGAGTCTCCATGTAGCTGCTGCGACTATAACATTGCAATCGGCACTGAACTAACAGTTATTGGGTGTTTGTGGGTCATCAGGATAAGCACTCACACGGTGTACCAGGCCTCGTCCACTTGTGTGGCATTGAATCGCCCGGTCTTACAGCCTCTCTCGCTATCGCCGACACTGTTGTCGACATGCTACAGGACAAGCCATGACTCGGGGGTAAAAAAATGTTTCTTTTAGCTACACAACCCGCTCAACTTTTCTTGCCGCGTCCTCTTTTCTAGGCGACGCTGGTCTAATGTCGCTATCCTCGTCGTCCCAGTCGTCCGCCAGCTTTTTCGTCTTGAAGATATCATCGATCGACTCGTCGTCGTCTTCCAGTAGACCAAGCTCCACCAACGTGTCCTTCTCGATGCGCAAGTGACGCATTGCAACAAAGTACGTCATCGCTTGGACCACAGTACTGGCAACACCTAGATAGAAGGCAGTACCGAAGTGGTTCCCTTCGTGGTGTAGCACATGCGTCTCGAACATCCACACGCCTATCAGCGCCGCCTGTAGACTACCAGCGACCAACGCAGCCATCGCTCCACCGTGCACAAGACGCGACTGGAGGCTGTCGAAAGCAACGCCGACAAGGATCAACACCAGTGTGAGTCCTGAACACGTCGTGGCCATTCCTGACAGGACGACTGTCGCGTGGCCTGGAGCGCCGCACATGTCTGGTAGAAACCTGCCTAGCCACTCTGCCACTTGTTGTCGTTCACCAGCAGACGCGTGAGCCGTTCCTCGGTCTTGGTCTTCGTCCCATGCCAGCAGGAGCATGTCGACCGGATCCTCCGCTGCACAAAGACTGCTATTTGTCGAGCGCTCGGACCGCGAGCATGTTGCATCGGAGAATCCATGTGCAGCCTCGCAGTGAATACCCACCACACCTTCCTGGAAGAACGACGCGCAGGTAAACGTGGCTTCGGCAGCCCCCGAGTACATTCCGGGCTGTAGATTCGCCGACTGCATGAGGAAGCTGCGTAGCGTTTCACTGACCGTGCGGTTCTGGATCATCACACACGTGCCCCATATTCCGAAAGCCACCTCTAGATTGGCTGGGATTTCTCCGTCACTGTCAGAGCTACCGACAACGGTGATCTCTGACCAGTACGGCAGCAAAAGACTTGACAGCGATAACAGTCCAGCCAGCAGTGAATAAGCCACCGCTTCACGGCAAGAGAATATTGCATGAGAGCCTGTTAGTGTTAGATTTGAGCTTGAAGTAGTACAGGGCCAACTTACCGATGGCTCCAGGACGAGAGCACCCCATAGAGCTCTCGCTCTAGCGTCTTCAATAGAATGGAACTAGTCGAGTTGGTCTAGCGACCAAATTAGTCGAAAGGAAACGCCTTTAACTCCTGGTAGAGCTGGAGAAAAGTGCCATGGTTCTCGCACGGAAAGGGTCGTCGGTCAAGCGGAAAAGCGGCGGCAGTAGCTCGATTGCAACTTCTACCTTGTCGGCCGATGCAACCGCGCGTCAGGTAACGCGCGCAGAGTTTATGGAGCTCGCTGCAGCGGTCACCCAACTCAAGAAAGACTCGTTGAGGCATCAAGCAATCGGTAAATCTCTGATGTAGACCTATCGAGGTGAAGTTGAGCTATGAGGTACATGGATCTGATAAGTTGTTGCTTAGAGAGTCAACTCGCGAGCGATCTCGAGTTTGCAAATGCACAAGCTGCAGCGAACAAGACGGCTATGGGTACGCTGGCAGAGCTGGTGCTTGAGAAGACGTCCGGTATTGAGCAGCAAGGTGCGACGGAGTTGCAGACGCTGCAGGTGGAGTCAGAGCAGCGACTCACCGATGTGAAGCTGGCGTTGGAGCGTCTCGAGTTCCGTCTCCGTCACCAAACCCGAGACTGTCAAGCACTGACGGAACAGGTTGAACGACATCAAGAGGTAATGCAGGCGATGCGGACACAACTAGGGCAGACGCAACTACTCGTGGAGAAGCAGCAAGAAGACGCCAAGACGTTCGTGGAGAAGGTCGAGTACGCTCTTTCATCCTCGGAGACCAACGTGATGATTGCCACTGCCCAGTGTGCACAGAAGCTCGAAGCTTTCCAGCAACGCATGGTGGAGTACGTCAAGAAGCTCGATGATGACACACAAGGTGTGTATGACTATTAAATATCCATAGGACTATTCGCTGTACTCATTTTGGGGCCCTACTTGTATTGCGGTGATGGCTGTTAGAGCCCCTGAAGCAGCTATCGTGGCAATTACGAGACGTTGAGAGCAGGGGAAAACGTCAAACCACGCTGTTCCAGCAGGCTTTGGATGATCTCGTGGAGATGCGACAGGCTTTGCATGAGCTAGAGAGTCTGAAGGCGCTTGTCGAGCGGGAGCAAGAGTTTCGTGAATACTCACGCAAAGAGGTAGCGCAGTCATGTTTGTATTTCTCTGTTCGTCATGGATCGTATTGAACGTACCGGTACGCTACGCGTTTTTAGGACGCTCAACGTCTACAATCTGTGGAGCGCAAGATCAGCGAGGTCCTGACCCTCGCCGAGAGAGGAGCAGAGAAGATAGAGGTCCGTCATCTCGTGTCGCGTCTAGAAAGCAACGTCAAGACACGCGTGGAGGCAGTTCTCGAGGTACGTGCTGGAAAACACAGACCGTATCAGTACCGTACTCACACAACACTACAGTTAGTGTCGCTTTGCGTCCACAACCTCGGCAGTGCTACAACCCACGCATGATGCGTCGCATCCTAGCGTCTCTTAAAGGCACGTACCATTCTAAAGCAACAAGTACAGTCCGCTGGATTTCGATCAACGTACGGTACGGATACTGTCGCTTCCATCGACGTTCACCACGTACGGCCGTCTTGACAATGTGGTGATCATTTGTCTCAACCAGGCTCGCATGAAGCACGCCAGACGGCGACACGCTCTTCATGCTGTCGAACGTTTTGGTTCAGGCACACGGTAAGCCCAGCATCACATTTGCGGGCACCAGCGAGGAATGTGAGCTGCCGGGGCTCCGCTTTCTCGTCTCACGTGGCAGACTTGGTCGCACTGTCTGCTGGCGGTTCATTTGGCGCGAGGTCGTTCGATTGCAGCTCTCTCCGAGTGTAAACGGATTACAGTGTACAGTATTCGACGTGCCAACACAAGCGGTGACGACTCTGGCCGATTGGGTCGGAAGGTTTCATGCCAGCAGAGATCGTTATCGCTGGAATTGAGCCCTAAAGCTGCCAGACGAGGCGGTGGGGCAGCGAAACACCCGCCGCTGGCTACTGTGCGACGAGACAGCTACAGCACACCGACGTCTCGACGCAATGCGACGGCGCGAATGGGTCAATTGATCGATCGGGCAAACAAGACTCGCCGTAATTCAGTCCCGGCGCACCGAATCAGGCTTACGACCAGCGAGAAGTTGAAGTTTGACCTCCAGCATCTGATACATGTATCGAGAAATGGAGTTCGGACTAGAAGCAGTGCTCTTTTGAAGCAGTCTCCGTATTAAACACTGTACAGTTTGAATGTTTTCGCCGCGCAGCCACTTTTTATCTTCTGCTGTGCAGTTGCACCACCCAGCTTTTCACTTCTCGTGGACCACCTTTCCTCATCTTTTTATCGCACTTTTTCAGGGTGGATATTCCCCGCTTCACGTCTAGCAACCGGAAGCAATTGCTTCGAAGTTGACCAGGTCGAGCCTCACTGCACGCAATTCCTTCCTATTGATAGACCCGTGCTTCAAGAGAAGCAGTTACCGTAGCGCGTTCGCATGTTAGTGAATGCTATCGATCGCATCGAAAAGAGAATGCTGGAGTAACAACTTCAATATGGAGCGACTTTGGATAGACGCGACTTCAAAGCACACGTACGACGACACAACTAAGCTGGAAAAGTGATGAATAGCATCCAGCTCAACGCCGTGGAGTCGCGACGTCCGGCAACCACGCGTTGTGCAGATGCAACTGCGATCGCGGAGCTCTACACTGGCGCGGCTGCGTTGTTCAAAGTGGCGAACTGTCGAGTCGGAACAGGGCGTCGGTTGTGTTGACGTCTTGCTTGACAATTTGGCCGTTGCTGTAGGCTTTCACCTTCGCGTTCCTCGCCCGCAGATGTTTGACCTAAACGTGCAGTACAGTGCAGCCCAATCCACTCCGGAGGAACAGAAGCTTTCACTGTAAGCGTGAATCTTCAGCGCCCATGCTTTCGGGCAGCGCGCGCGGGTGAAAGGGGCGGGGCAATCGGCGACATTCTTGCCGCCCCAGGCGCCACGTAGCATCACGCTATTAATAACTGCCACGTTGCTCACCTCCACTCTCGGCACGTGGCATCCACATGCGTTAGACTGCTCTTTAATCGCGTTGAAAATATCCTCGGATCCACTTGACAAAGTAAATGCTGCGGCATCTCTACATAGCGATCTTGGATTTTACCGCCTGCTACGTAAGACGCGATGATCGATGGATCGCATTGCATCGTGCCGAACATGGCTTCAAAAACCAACTGCAAATGGAGCTTCGTGAGCTACAAATGCTAGTATTGTCGAAGTGGTACAGTAAGCAGTTTGTGCACACGTACTACGTACACTATTGCTGCAGTATCCAATGGATACTACAGTATCCATACAGTCAGACAGACAGGCAGAGTGGACTACAGAAGAGCCGAGGTGTGGCGCCGGCTCGTTTTCTTGGTGGTCAAGACTCTTGAGTCATGGTCGGCGAGAAAGCGATCGACAGCCACTCAAATGAGCTCGGCCAGCTTCCCACCAGGTCTCATCACTCGACCCCGTGCTTGCTCCAACCAGACATGGACAGCAAGTTCTTCATGCATTCGACACGAGCAATGCATAACAAGATATAACATGGCTCACTGATACATGTATAACTGATTAGCTGAGATGTCTTCGCTGACTCCAAACCAATTACAGCCGCAAAACCACCGAAAACCAAAAGATGGAGCGTATCGACAGCAAACTACATCGATTTAACTGCGTATAAGTTATCACGTCTTTTGATCTAGCACGTAAATATACCTGGCGCGCTCTAGCATTCTGCACGCGTGTCTACTGGAATAGATAGTAGGGAGGCTCCTTCCCGCTCAGTCCAGCCCGATTACGGGTTTTGTTGATGAATGGAGGAGACGACGGTGGCATGGCGCAGCGCAACTGATAGGATCAGCGCCCGCTGCCGCTGCCTGCCTGTCTGTCTGCAAGCAAGACGCAGCTGCGCCTGCTTGTCCTTGGTCTCCCGCAAAGGCCCGCCATTCATCTCGGAGCGAGGGCGTTCCTGGCTGTGATCGCGCCCATAGTCTCCGGACGTGTTCGGGTGGACTAAAGGCTGGACCGCTGTCCTCGCCGCTCCAAACGCGCTCACTTACTTCTTGCCAGTGTTAGGAGGCGATTCGCGGTCCTTCTGGATCCAGGCGCTCTTGAGCAGGTCGATCTCGAGGTTCGTCTGACGCTGCTTCTGGGCGTCGTTGGCGTCCTTCGTGGCAGGCTTGGGGGGCATTGTTTTTGCGTCGGGTGGACTGCAGGTGGACAAGTGTGTCGTAGAGCGCAAATTGCGTTTTGAGCCGACTTGAGCTGTGGCACGCAGCGCAGCCAGCCCTGTGCTTGACGACGTGACGGATTGGCTCCTGAAGCTGCAGGAGCTCCAGAAGGATTGGGATTATTCCTCGAGGTGTCGACACGACAACTTCTTAGCCCAAGCAAATTTCCGCCAGGAGTTAAAAAGGGCCAGGTTAATCAAGCAACTCGTGCCTCGTGCCACGTTGGACGAGCGGAACAGGAATCGATGGAGTGGCTCGTAAGCAAAGAAAGATTGTTCCTCGCGATAAAGAATTATTACCTAACTGGCCGATGTTTTGGAGCCGATGATGCACCTTACGCCGTAAGTTACGGAGAGTCTCACCACTTTGAGCAGTGAAAGGTGCACGCACAAAACATTTTGGATATCAAAAAAAGTAAATTTGCGGGGCTAGTGGCTCGTCCAGCACCGCCCAGGAGCGCGAGCGTGGATGTGAATTATTGACGCTGTAGCCCGGTCTAACTAAGCTCTGGTCTGGTGCCGCAGAAGATGAGAGCAGCCATCGCTGCTGATTCTTTGCTAGTTCAGACGAGCGCACGGAGACTTGTCGCCGCCAACTTCCGCCGTCTCGTTCATCTCCAGCTTCCAGCCAACCATGCGATGGTCCGATGCCAGGCTTTTCCTAACGCTACATTACATGTACAGTACAGCGCTCGATTGACTAGCGAATCTTGCATCATGTTGTAGGTCTCTGGAATGCTAAGTGTACACGTTCAACTTCGAAGAACATGATCTCTTCGTACGAAATTTGTGCGCTGATCTGCTATGTGGCGCAAGTAGCTGGTATTATTTTGCGCAGATCTTGAGCTGTGAGCCACACCGCAATTTCTGAAGCCATCTAATTTAAATTTCCAACTTCAACACCAGACAATTTGCAAGTTATGTGCACCTGGCAAGTTTCGCTGCACGCTGCTTCCCAACACGACTCGGAGAAGGATGGGCTAGCGTCTTGCTTGAACACGCACCGCAGTGGAGCTCAGACGAGGTGACATGCTGACTTACCAAACGATGAGAGCAAGTAAATGCTTGTGTCGGTTGGTGCAGGAGGGCCAGAGGCCAGGATCTCAAGCAAACACGGAAGTTGATCTCCATCTGCCGCGAATTTGCCACGCTGGTCAACATTGATGTTTGCATGCCCAATGACGACCAATCCAATTACATGTACACGCTTCTCTTTGGTCGAGCACATTTGCAACGCTCACCACGTCAATCACGCACTGGTAACGATCGCGTTGGGCTTTGCTACTTCATTAGTTCATGCACATGGGGCAGAATACCAGCAATATTACACGTGCACTATCCCAAATGAGGATGGACTCCATCCAAGACAAGCAAACAGCGGGCCTCCACGATGGAGACCCTCTGTTACACTGTAGCTTGTCTTCACACTGTCGCCCAGATGTTTGGTAGACCACCTTCCATCTGAGTACATGTAACGGAGGTCGTCATTGTCTTGTGTGACAATAGCATAATAAATACACAAATGCTGATGAAAAGGGCGAGCGTATGTTGGATCGCAGCAAATGTAAGCGTGATATCATGTCGCGATAAGCCATCAGCAAGTGCTCAAGTATCGGAGGTTTCCATATTCTTGGATAGTAGGCTATAAGCTAGACGAAGGGGGAGCCACTTTACCGAGACAGTCGCGCAGCAAACTTGGTGAGCGATATCGTCATAAAAAAAAACATGGTACGTACATACATTGTAGGGTTTTGGAGCACGCCCTGAATGCCAGCCCATACGGTACACTGTATGCAGAGGTTATAGGGGTGTAAATTTGGGCTTGAAGAGATCCGCGTTACACTCTCTTCGGTTATCGATGATTGCAGTTGAAAAGGTAATGATCTACAGTACAAGCTTTATTGCAGCTATAATACCATTTGTCGCTTAGAAATAAAATGTGCTAAGCAGATAAATACATGAATAATCTTAAGGACAAAGTTTTGTATGCCAGCATGAAATGATTTAAAAATATACATTTTTCATGGACAAAAGTATTGTGAATTCCAACCAAATTTGCTGTGTTGGTCCAAGCCAATGAGAAACAAATTTCTTGTTCTTTTGAAGCATAGCGCTCAAGAAAAGTCATTAATAGATTTCATTTCTTAGAATACTTTTTTACAGGCGCTTGAGCACTTGAAGAGAACGAATGCATTTACTTCGTGTATTACAGACAAATAGTATTCGGATATGTACGTACATGTACATTCACTTCTAGTTGATCTCTAAACTTGGACAAGATATTAGCGTTTTTTTTAAGATATGCTTTACCAGTCCAACTAAAGATGAAAACCTAACAAATTTTAAATAACAGATTGGGGGTTTCACTGGTGAATTGATAAGTGCGACGAACGGCTGCATAAAATCAATATCACCAATATTTTTTTAAAGAATTTTACATTTTACAAGTAAAAGCACGTGTATACTTCAACATATTGTACAGTACTGAATTAGTCAGCATGTATTATACAGGCATACGACACGAGCTTGTTCATTAAAATGGTTCTAATGTAGCTGCGAGAACATACCTTCCAGAACCTTTTAACAAAGCTTGGGGCGATCTTTGAAGTAAGAGATAACTCGCCCCATGAAAGATCCATTGTACTGCTTCCTTTCGTAAAATAGCCGCACTTGTAGTTGTCTCATTAAAAGAAGTTCACCCGCGGACTTTGTGGAGAGGTGGTGGACCTTAACTCAGCGGAAAGATCGTTCCCGATGGGTATACCGAGAAGCTAAATAATAACCGTCACTGCCTGTTTTTCATTCTCTTTATGGGTACATGTACGCCATTTGCGATGAAGGATGGAGAATTGATGACTTCCGCCGCTGGCCCTTCTCCAAGAAGATCTCGATATGCCGCTTCCCGTGCAGAAGAGACCGGCGCCTTGATATTGTATTAATACCGGTACAATGTACAGTAGCCACATTGCCATCCGGGTCATCTTGTTGCCTTCAACATCAGCGGCTTGAGCTGCCGCCATCGTAATGGCTGCTAAAACAGACTGGCGTTGGCAAAGTGCCCTCGTAGCCACACACGTAAACTTGATACGACGACGGTGGCAATCCTTGCTTACACCGCCACACCCTTCACAGTGGAGCGAAAGGACGCCCCTTCATGTCGCGGCAAGTGACTGCAAAAGCGCTGAAGTCGCGGAGAAGAGGATTGGCGACGATTTGATCATCGCCGCCAGAGCTGCGACGTGCTGCGCGTTTTGAGCGGAAACGACGATGTCTGCAGCGTCGTGAGAATGGGCAACAAAGCATACCAGCTCAAAGTATTGTGTATAATTTATATTATGGTGTGCTAAATATCTCAGAGCAGTCCCAGCGGCTGCGCGCCTCCTCTCTAATAATCGACGATGCTCGGGTAGTTGCTGTGCGGGGGACAACCACGCAGCGATCGAGGGAAAACTCGCTGCAGGCATGAATTTCTTGCCTCAACCTTTGACTCTTCCTCCGACTGCTCGTCGCGTTTCCCTTCATATTGTGACGCCCCTGTGGCAGCGGCCGTCGTCTTCTCTGTGTGTGTGCAACCTCTGCAGTCCACCTCATTCGGTTTTCCATCCGTATCCCTCCACCTCCTTCCCATGGCGACAGGGTAAAACCTCACTTGGCGGCCGAGAGCGGGGGCGCCGCGTGTGCGCCGTGCTGCTCGCGGTCCTTGCGGATCCAGGCGCTCTTTAGCAGGTCGATCTCTAGGTTGGTCTGCCACTGCTTCTTCATGGCGGCGTGGTCCTCCACGGTGGCGCATTCAATGGAGTGTGCGGACTTGGGCATGGCTGATGACTGTTGGGCTGTTGCTGAAACTCCAGGAATTGCAAGTGCTTTTGCTCGGTCGACGGCAAATTGCGATGTGAGCTAGATTCCGGAAAGCTCGGGCAGCGTCGCTCGCTAACCACCCGCATGGTCGTCGCATCGTCGTAAACGTCCACACGTCAGACGGTGCGTACCTTCTAACCCCAACCCAGATGGAATCCAGGCTAAAATAAGCTCAAACTCGAAGCGCTCCACAGCAAAACGGCGAGTGCGATGGCGACATTCTCATGCGTGCGCGGGTTGGGCTAGCGCGTGCGCGCTGGCACTGGTGTTTGCTGGCTGCATGGCTAATTCGGGGTGAACGCGCAAGGAGTGAAGGGCAGCGAACTGTCTTTTGAGGTCAGTAAATCAGAGTCCAGTTTGCGATGGATATCGACCATCATTCGGCGAGCCTATGCTACGGCATAGCCAAAATGAGCCCGAAACCGGAGTTTGTGCAGCAGCAATTGTTGCCTTTGCAAAAATGACAACTCAAGTAGCAGTCGTAGGTCGTCGAGACATGGCTGCGCTCGGCTTCCTGAATCGTTATTCGCTTGGCAACACAGACTGTTAACTCATCGAGGCCGTATCGTCGTCGTGGCAGCTTCAACTTCGCGGGAGCGCGAGGCAAATCGCCCGGGTTGTACGCACCTCTAATTTACTTTAAGAAGCTTTAAAAGGGTGGGTTGCCTCTTGTGGCTCGATGATTGAGGATAGTTGCCGACCCAGACTTGATTTTCAGTGCCAGTAAAATGGGGTTCTCTGCGGGGCCCGTAAAAAATGCAGCGATTGATGGAGGTGGTGCGTATCGATCGACTCGCATGACCATAGATGACGGCCGACTGAGACGGCGGCGGCCACGAGGGCACGACGCACGAACACGCCGACCAAGCTCCCGGCCGCTGCGAGCGAACGGCGGGGTGCCATTTGGTGGGGCCATTGCGGCCCGCAATGGCGCAATTTGCGGGCAATACGTGGCCAGAGCACTGCCGCGTCGACTCAGCAGCGACACAGGGCCGCCGGCTCTGACGGCACGCCAACGCCATATGCCGCTACCGTCTTACCCCGCATATAAGGCATATGTGTTCTAAATAAATTCGCTTATTTGACCACCTATCTAATTAGAACACATGTGTAAAACACAAGGCTGTACCAACCAATGAATATTCTTGAGAGCTCCCAACCACCCACCCTTCTGAACAAACTATTAGCTTTAATTCTCTTAATTAATAATTTACACAGTCATGAGTGCTGAGCGACGTAGCTATAGTATCCACGAGAAACTCGCTGTTCTAGCAGACTCGGATAGGCGTGAAAGGTCACGGCTTTGCTGCTCTTAGCAAGAAGCACAGCGTGGCGGTTTGAACCCACGCCGATCGCGTAGGAGGGTCAAGCCTAAGCGACCAAGCCATATTCCAGGACCCACAGACTTGCTTCTTCAAAGTCAAACAATTTGTTCGTTGTACAACACATAGGCTTTCTAAATGAATATAACACACAAGCAGCGTTGTATTCATTTACAGCACCTATGCCTTATATGCGGGGTAAGATGGTAGCGTCGGCGCTCAGGTCGAGCGCTGCGGGCGCCAGCTGGACCGGAGCACGTCGACGAGAAAAGCTGGTGCGTTGACAATGACACAGATGCGACTACACTCACAGCAGCGGTTCCTCACCGAGATCATGCACTATGAAAAATAATTTGTTGCCTTTCGATCCCAGAAGACAGGTTTCGAGACGCTTACAAAATTTGTCATTTTTAGATCAGCACGCAACGGATCAGCGACAATAAGTCGCTCGAGGCAAAATTTTGCTGGGGCTCACAAAGCGTCGAAGAAGAGGTCTGGCACCACAAATCTTCGGCTCATCCTGATTCACGAGCTTAGCGACATGCTCGCCTCCACGCCTGCACAGGCGTATTACAGTACCGGTAAGTACGGTATTCCGTGATCCTGGATCAGGTCGAAGTTTCCTAAACAAGACCTTGGGTCACCCAACTACCACCCAATGGGTGGTAGTACATGTATTCAAAGCCAAAATTATAACTGCGCTCGTGTTCCTTCCTTCAAAGTACATGTAGTCCGTACACCTCTCGATGGGCGCAAGTGACAGCTCGGCGACATGTTGGTACATGTAGGTACAGTACATAAGTAGTACGTGTAAATTGGGTACTTATCTTAACAGGCACCTAAAAGTACCCAATAACACTATAAATTGGTCAGATAGTCACATGGACAGTTTGATACCGGTACATGTAGCAGTAAGACATTTTATTAAACTACATAGTTGTATAATACAATATTTCGATATTCTAAGAGAGTAAATAATACCATCGAGTGTACACGATTTTAAACCCGTAGTGCCGCTACTTTCTGTGCTTACTACCGGTACCGTACTGTAAACACCTCAGAAAAATATAAGATTATCTCCATATTACCGGTGAGAGGAGGGTGTTTAGATAAGTGCCATTCCTGTAAGCGGGTATTCCATCGGTGTCATGTTGCACGCCAAGCTAACCCTCGTTCGCCTCGCCTGTCCAGCACTTCGGTGTGTGCAACCACTTCCCATCAGCACAAAAAAATCATCGGAGGTGAATGCATTCGAGGCCGAGCGTTCATCTCATCACGATAAACAATTTCGAACGAGCACCTTGTTGACAGGTTGTACCTGTCTTTATTTATACCATTAGACTAAAATGGTTTTAATGTGGTCTAAATCAATAAAGCAGCCGATTATCACCACCTATATTAATAGTGCTTGCAGCGGAGGTTTGAAACGATATAAAACTACTTGACCCAATCGAAGATAAGATGCAATGTCTTTTTTACTTGGAGCGTCTAATCTACCTCGAAGAATGATCACGCGCTGTAATTGTATTCAAGATACAAATAAACTTCCAATTGGATCTTCCAGGATTGAAGCTGACCTCTATTTGAAAAGCATGTACCACACAAATACAGTATTCTTGATAAGAAAACTCAACCACAGATCACGAAAAATAGAATATGTGAAGCTTTCGAGACATTAATTTCGCGATGCACCCCGGTGTACTTCGTATCCTACTCTACAACCGCGATTAATTTTCAAAAGTAAAGTCTATTCGTATAGTTTGATGTGGACGGGTATACTATAAAACAAAAAAGTGGTAATAATTCTGTTTGTGCCAGCCCCAGTAGACGCGCGTGTACGTCATTTATATAATGCGTGCGATGCTCGCTCGATCAATTCTCGGCGAGGATGGATCTTGTGCGCGGCACCATCGGGAGCAGAGCCTCGACATGGATGCGATTTTCATGCCACGCCCCTACACAAGCAGTCTATATTTCTGCGCGCACCGAAAACTCAATCATACAGTAAGCGTTGATGAAGCGGTCACCAATACAAGAGCGATTGCGCTTCAGGCTCACTGCGGAGAAGCTCGTGAGGGTTCTACAACTTGAAATGCTGAGCATGCAGACTCCTGAAGGCGGCATACGATCCGTCAACGTGTCCGCTAGGCAACCGACAGGCCACAGCCTGATAATCGTACAGCGATATTTTACCACGCAGCGATTGAGCGACCAAGATCAAGTTGAACACAGCATTTATTGAGCGCACGAGGTCGAGCTCTCTATTCTTGCAGCGGATAGTCCGACGAGCGATAAGGGGCTGCGCTCACGAGACGACAAAGGCATTCCTGTCGTGGTATCGTCGCTAAATTTGCGCAGCTCAGTCTGCAGTAATTTATGTGCGAAGTTGATGTGTCATCCTGCGGTAAAAAAAGTAAGAAGACACAGGTTATTCATCTACCTGTATGGACAATCCCCCCCTACGCGATTAATTCGTTTTAAGAAAGTTGCTTGCAACACAAGCAACTTTCAGATAATATCACGTTACACAGAGTTCTTTTACCCCTTCACTCGCTTTTTTTTACAGGTTTCGCGTTTTTATAGACTGGGAGGAGACTTTTACGTGCAAAAAAATCTTCGCTCCTTCCGGTCTTTTTCGTACTACGCAGTATGCATATTTCGCCTATTCTAAGACAGAATATTATCTTACTTCAAGTGCAACAGCATATTACTGACTGCTTAAAGTGCATCACCAGAATAGAGTGCTTTGACCAAATTTTCCGATAGAATTTTACCTCACATAAACTAGAGTCTGTTCAATTAAAGCGACACTGCATTTCCCCCCCCCCCAAGTCACAGCATTAACTACCAGGTGGCCAGGTCGGTCAACGTATCAAATCTAACCAAAATCTACGAATTGCATACAAACAATACTAACAGCACCGTAACTTGTAGATTTGCACTTAAACTAGTGACAGCTTCACCTAAATTTCCACGTGCCCACAGCCAATCATTCTAGAACCACGATAGGATTCACCACATCTAACCACGTGGCTTTCTACTCAGTTCCTATAAAGCTTACGAGCACCCCAACCCAAGCCCTCACGCGCCTGCTCACCAAGAATGCCTCGCCGACTAGACTGGATGCTCCTTGCCCAAAGCCTGTCCCTCAACGACGCCAACCTACTGCTCGACACGTTTAAAGCTACTGCTGTCATGAAGAGCGATGTTGATCCATGCACTTTGTGTGCGGTTCCAGAACCGCACAACATGAGGGTGCGGCTGCTACGCTGCTCCTGCGAGGCGTGCGCCAACGATGTCCCGTACACTCAATGCACGTGGAGAGGGAAAACGCAGCAGTGTTGTGTGCTGGACATCGTGACTGTGTGGGAGGCTGGAACTCATGCAAGTCGCCGCCAGCCTGAGAGGCGTATTCGGCTGACAGAGCCAATGAAGGTGGTTGCCAGGGAAATGGCGGCTCACCACCACCGCCCTATCCGGATTCGAAACGCGCTTCTCCGCCGTTTCAACCTTAGCCAGAACAGCTTGCCATCTCTTGCAGTGGTGCAGCGATTTGTTCACCATTATCGCGCTGCCCACCTAGGCGGCAGCGACTTCTGGGATGATGTCTCGAGCTTCGTGCGCGAGAGGGGCTTCACGGGCCAAGAAGAATTAAATGAAGGCTTTACTTTCACATGGAAAACGGATGGTGATGGCCGTCCGGTTGTAGGTACTGGCACCGACATGGATTCGTTTGTTGTGGGGCTGTCGTCTAAGAAATTGCTGCAGCGATGTGATCAAGATCCGGCAGCTTATGTGCTACACGTTGATGCTACATTCAAGCTCAATCAGGTCAACTACCCTGTCATCGTTGTCGGAATATCTGACTGCATGAGAACGTTTCATCTCCTGGCCGTGTTCATCTCGTCGCAGCGGACAAAGGTTCAATACGTTGAAGCTTTGTCGGCGCTGAAGCGAGTATTTCGATCCGTGACCGGGCATGATCTAGCCCCTCGTTTCGTCATGGTCGATGCAGACGAAGCTCAGCTGAACGGCATCGATGAAGTTCTTGCCTCCTCTATCGATGGAGCCAAGCCTGTTGGCTTGATGTGTTACTTCCACGTGTTGGCAAAGGTTCACGAAAAGACTCGTGCACTTGAGCCTTTGCTTGCTGCCCGTGTAATGCGCGACATCGCTGACCTGCACTTTACTGCTACTGCGGGCGCGTATACTGAGAAGAAGACGAAGCTTTTGTCCGACTGGGAGGGAGACACCAGGCTCACGACGTTTACTGCTTACTTCAAGAAGCAGTGGCTGGACAGCAGGTTTCATCGCTGGCAAGTGTTCCACACCCAACCAGGCTTCGCCACGACTAATAATCCCGTCGAGCAGTACAACCGGGCCTTGAAGAGAGACTATACACTGCACTCACGCCTCAAGATGGGTGCGCTGATAGAGCAGCTGCTGCAGTGCTGCCGCACTGAGAGTTTGAAAGAGAAAGCATTCGCTTTGGAAGTCACCCCCTCACCTGTCCTCGTACGACGTGCACGTGACCTTGAGCGAGCACACAAGATACGTGAGCTTGTATCAGGTCGATCCCGTGTGTCTTTCTTGTTGAATAACGCACCTTGTGAAGAAGACCATGTGTACGTGGCCTCAGAGCTTTGCGACCGAGTGTACGACCCGCAAGCTCGACGCACTAGCGAGTCATTACCTGTCACGTCCCGTCTCAGCGTCCAGGCAGCACGTGCTGAAGTGCGCGGCATGCCAGGTGAAGGCTGGCGTGTCAACGTGCTGTGCCGCCATTGTCCTTGCGACTATTACCTGAAGTTCGGTGTGTGCACACACCTTGTGTTCGCAATGCATGTGCGTGGTTTGCTGGATCTATCAAAGCGCAAGAAGCTAGCCTATCGTGGCTCGAACAAGGCTCTGCGTGCTCAAAGCGAGCGTCAACTAGCAGGAAGGCCTATTGGCAACAGCACAGCATTGCACAGAGAATAATGTCAGGAATCTCAAGGAACGAGAGACTCTTTACCTTTCCTAAATGCTCCTACCGTTCCTGTTGATTCTTGCCTTCGCATCGTGCTGGTCTCCCCCCATCCGTCCTGGCACCAGGTAGCAGCGCATGCACCAGCTCGCCCCGCGCAATTTCCTCACTGCTGCTTCACCACGACGCGCCACATCCCGCACACTTCCCCTGCATTGCTCGGTTGCTTCCCCGAGCAGGTTGCCCCGCGCAACAAACCCTCCGTGGCGCCGTCGTGGCGAGCAGCGTCCCGCACAATGTCCCCTCCTGGTGCAGCGCAGCCTGGTGCCAAATCTTTTGTGGAGCCGGAGCGACCTCCCCGACCTCGACACCTTACCCTGTCGCCCTGTCAGCCAGCGCTCTGCGTGTGCGCCGCGGCGTCCATGTCCACGCCCATCTCAGTGGCATTGTACATCGTTGGGTGGCGCACGACTTCACTTTCGGTGTTTTTCGTATTTTGACCGTGGACACTTGTGTACAATCCTACCTACAGTACTGTCTGTATCTACATGACGTACGTGTACAGTGTACATTGTACACGTGTATGTACGTCGACCAGAACCAGTCTCTGAGAGATGAGAGACTCTCTCATCTTTGAAAAGATTCACGTGCAGTCAATAGTCAATTGAGTCAATTTTTGAAGCATGTTGACTTCCTCGCATTTTGCTTACCGGAAAGGTTCGAATAATTTCAAAAATCCCGTGAGAAGTTACAGATATTAATTTAGTTAATCACACGAAAGCCCAAACGCTCGAAATCCTTTACTAGAAAATGTACTAGAAAACGACTCTAGCGAGCTGCGCATATTTTCCACATAAATAAAGATTCTTTAACTGTGAGCATTACTCCCAAACCCTTAATATAATATCGACTGGGGCCCAATCCCCCTTTTGCCGTGTACTTCTCGAACTAGTATTAAAAAATAATTTTATATCATTTTTTAACTTGTCAATGGTACGAACGAGGAGAAGTAGAAGATCTGGATTACGTTACATGTATTGTATACATATATTAAATACACGTACCGTAATCGAGTACAGTCGTGCACCTCCAATTCGGCAGGGCGGACCATATCAGCAGTGCCAGGGCATAAGTGCACAACATAAAGCAAAAAACAAACGCAAATCCAGTGCACTGATATTTTATTTGTTAATTCAGTACCAAGTATACGCCAATCTTCTGCATAATCTTGGCGTCAGACGCGCGAGTCGCGGGCGCGCAAGAGCGCTTCCGGTCGCGATAGGCGTCCGGCAAGGCGGCAACTTCCGCGGACCGCTTAAGAATACTCTCGACGGTAGTGCGCTTTACTGCTTGGGGCCCCCAAGTTGGGGGGTCTGAAAGCGCCCCGTTGCCCAACGAGCAAGTTCGGAGTGAGAGCATGCAGGATCTGACTTGTGCTTCCCGCACAAAGACTGCTTTTGTGTGACATGTAGGAGGAAGGGCGATGTCCCATTGTATTTGGCGGTAAAAATATAAGTGTGTGTTTGTAAGAAGACGTCCGATCCAAAATTTAAAATCAGATCGATGCGGCGTGTCATCCCTCGGCGAGTAGGGGAAAGCCGTTGAGGTTAATTGCTAGGGTGGTGATGGGCAAAGGTAATTGCGCATCTGATTCGCGTAATCATAAACTCTGGCAGGGTATCGACTGATACCGGTGCCGAATTGGAGGTGCACGACTGTAGCATCTTTTTAGGCAAGAAGAGTCCTGAAAGGTAAGTTTTTTTAGGTATAAATGCGGATCCAGTTGCTTCATTACACAGCTTGCTCAGTTTCTTTACAGTACATGTACTTGTATTTTTACTAAAAATTTAAGGAAGGTAATGGTACAGTACACCACTACTTTTTCATGTAGGTAATGGCAATAAGACCTTGAAGGTTCGTGGTCAGCATTCCCACTATACAGCAGTACTAAACTTAGACAGTGTATTAATACAATACTCTCAGTATCTAAATAACAAGCTCTTATTACATGACAGGTAATAATACTAATACTGCTTTTAAAATCATTACCTGTATTAATACTTCTTAGTACTTAAAAAGTACCAAAAAAAAAAAAAAATGGTAATACCAATACAAGCAGCTAAATGGTAGCACCAGAGTTTTTTCTCACCAAGCGTTACTTTTTTAGGTGCTGCAAATCGGCGAGATGCAGTAAAGTAGCGATATAATTAAGTGTACATTAAGTAACGAAGATGCATAAAGCGTACCTTAACGAGTAGGTAAGGTATACTCTTGTTTTGGATCGCAAAAGCAGGGGGAGAAGGAAAAGGATCGAGCAGGTTTTAAGTCAATTGCCATGCCTGGAGACGGATACGACCGCCACATCACCATCTTCTCGCCCGAGGGGCGACTCTATCAGATTGGTATGCCCGCAGAGTGTCTGTATCCCATTTAAAAGCGCTTCATTCCCTCATTCCTCTTTAATTGTTCAGAGTACGCCTTCCGCGCTGCCAAGGAGTCCACGCTCACGTCTGTAGCCGTACGCGGCAAAGACAGCGCCGTATTTGTGACCCAGAAGAAAGTTCAGGTAAACCACGCTCAAAAGTCTGCATATACTGCAGAAATTCCTGCTGACGCTGTTAATTGATGCAGGACAAACTGATCGAGCCCGACTCGGTAACGAATGTGTTCCAGATCACCCCCGAGATCGGCTGCCTTATGACGGGTCTCTACGGTATGTATAGCAAGTCAATTTAGGATCAGTACAGCGATTGATTGGCTGCGTATCGCTTTAATATCAGCCGACTCGAAGGCACAGGTGCAACGTCTGCGTTTCGAGGCGCACGAGTTCGAGAATAAGTTTGGCTACAAGGTTCCGTGCCACGTGCTGGCCAAGCGCATCGCTGATGTGGCCCAGGTGTACACGCAACACGCGTCCATGCGTGCATTCGGCGTCATTACGATGCTCATCAGTGTGGACGACGAGAAGGGCCCGCAGCTCTTCAAGATCGACCCTGCCGGTCACTTCTGGGGCTACAAGGCCACGTCTGCTGGTGTGAAGGAGCAGGAGGCACAGAATTACCTCGAGAAGAAGATCAAGGCCAACCCGGCCATGGACTACGAGACCACGCTGCACACAGCCATTACGTGCCTGCAGTCGGTGCTTTCGGCTGACTTCCGTCCTAACGAGATCGAGGTGGGTGTCGTGGTGGAGGGCCAGCGGTTCCGTCAGCTAACTGAGGACGAGATTGAGGCGCACCTGACTGCCATCAGTGAACGCGACTAAACCCGTCCACTTTTCTTGGTTATTAAACCATACACCAAGAAGTGAATCAAAGGAGCTGCGTTATTGAATTTCTTCTTTATGCTTACGTGTGGAGTAGCATTTTTGCATCTACCAGGCGTATCTATTTCTTGAAAACGCAGAATAGCGGTAACGGACGGCGATGTTTGAGGCGTCGCTGCATTCTACCTTGAGCCTGCTCATTCAT
>NW_003303741.1:1651545-1653261 GCF_000142945.1 Phytophthora infestans T30-4
CAGCAAGTCGCGGATGCTCTCATTGTAGATCTCATAGTACGTCACCATGAGCGAAAAGTTCCATCCCATCGCCGTCAACTCCTCGCAACAATTAATGATGAGATCCATCGATCGCGGGATAATGCCGCGCATTTGAGCCTTTCCGCTGCCCTGCATGGTGTGGGTCTTGGCCGGACCCAGTTTGGCCGTACGCAAAGATGCAGACGTTGTAGCCATCCATAGCTGACTGGATGAAGTCCGACACATCCTTGAATACGAACTCCTGCGAGTCAGCCTGGCCGTAGATTTTGTCAAACGCGAACGTATGTGGACTCTCCACGTTGGTCGTGACCGTCGAGGCAAAAGTGTCACACATAATAGACGACTCTGGGTTCTCAGCCATTCCTTCCGCGCCGTCAGACGGCAAGAACGGACGCAATCGAACATGAACGCGGATGTTGCCGCGCAGCTCTTGGATCGTATTGTGAAGCTTGCGGCGAATTGCTTCACCTTCGGCAACCTTCACTTCCAGTTCAGCAATCAACTCGGACTGCTCCGAGATCTCTCGTCGGGCATCCAGGAGATCATCCGTCAGCTCTTGGATGCGTTGCGTTGTTTCTTCATCATCAGCTCGTGTTGTAGCGCTACTACTACTTCCATACGCTAAGCCATTGGCACCACTACTGCCATACGCGTCTCGCTGAGTACTTGGCTCGCTTCTGCGCATCATTCGGTTCTGATCCTGAAGGAGCTTCATCTCACCAGCAAGAGAGACGTTCCGCTTCTCATAGCGGGCCTGCAGATCTTCCATCTTCGCTGCATGAGTTGTCTGCAAAGCCACCATCTGCGCGTACAAGGCAGTGTTTTCCACTGTCAACTGCTCCACATTGACTTGGAATTGCTCACGGCGATTCTTTTCGTCTTCGAACTTCAGCTCCATAGCAGCCAGCTTGTCCTGCAGCAAGTTTTTCTCTGCTACCATAGACTTGGACTCACGTACACGATCGCCATTCTCCGTTTTCAGACTCGACGCCTTCGTCTTCATGATCCTGATCGTCTCGCTCAGACGAACGACCGTCTTGTTGGCCTGGGACAAATCCTCGGTCAGGTTCCGGTTCTGCTTGGCCAGATCCGTGGTTTTCTCCCAGAAGCTGTGAGCACTGGACGATCGCTCGTCGTCTTCGTCATCCATTTGCTGCTTGAAAAAGTCTCGCTCCGAACGCGTGGCTTCCAGATCCAGCTCCAGTTGGCGAATCGTCTGGTTAAGATTAATATTCTGCTCTTGAATGAGTTTCAACTCATCGTCCTTGCCGTGCAGAGTCTCCGTCACCAATCGCGAGCTAGAAAGGACAGACGCAGATGATCGCTCACGCTCTTGAGCCAACGCTTGTTCATGTTCAGCGAGCTGCTCGGCGAATCGAGATCTCCACTTGTCTTCGATTTTATCCGTGGCAGTCTTCAAGATATTGCGAACATAAGCCGACAACGGCGACTCTTCCTGCATAGCTTGCTGGATTTCTTGACGCTGACGATCAGCTTCTTCACTTGATAATCTCGGGAAAATATTCTGCGAAGAGGTAGTCGATGCAGTCTCCGAGTCTGAAGTTGGATGAGGCGACCTGGAAAGTGGCCCATCTCCACGCATTTCCTCGAAGTCCAGCTCCAACACGGACCTTTTCGTCTGTTTACTCTGTTCAGCGTTCAGCAATTCAGTAAGTCGCTCAATCTCAGCAGTGG
>NW_003303741.1:1654546-1715392 GCF_000142945.1 Phytophthora infestans T30-4
TCTACTTTGAGCCTGGTCTTGGGCTGTAAGTGTCCTTTGATAACATACAAGAGTATCAGTGACTCTTTGAGTCGAACGTCTTCCTCTTACGCTAAAGCTACGACAGCCCCGCTGCAGTGCAGCACCGCTCGTCGCGCCGTTCTTAGCGCTGACACTGAGCCCGGAGCTCACGGAGGAGTTCGCGACGTTCGCGTTAAAATGACTGTTCCAGTCATGGCCCAGCTGGAGGTATATCTCGCCGCCACACCTGTGAACAGATGCGCGACAGGTTGCTGAGCGATATGGGCGTGTCCGTAAGCACGTCTTCCGTGCACCGTGCCCTCCAGGGCATGGTCTACAGCTTAAAGAGGCTGCGGATCGAGAAGATTACGATGAATAATGCGAAGAACAAGACGAAGCGTTTGCGGACAAGTTGGAGAAACACACGTCTGCGGGTGACATGATCGTGTTTCAGGACGAAGCAAATTTCAACATGTATCTGTCGTGTAGTGAGGGCTACTCGCGGGTTGAAGAGCGTGCTACGGTGGCGTTGGCATCCTCGAAAGGAGCCAACTTACATCAAGGTGGTGTTTCGTCTGGCACCGGTATGCGTTGGCAACGGACGAGTACCGTGAGCTGGTACCGTCCAACAAGATAGTTATTGTTACGGACAATGCGCCGTCCCACAGTGAGGTTGATACGCTTGTGAGAGAGATTCTGACGGGGAACGGCATCATGAACAGCTCCAAGCTGGTCGTGCTGCGTCTAGCACCTTACAGCCTCATGCTCAACCCAATTGAGGGTTGCTGGAATGTGCTCAAGGCAAAGATGCGGCGATTCATTGCCGAGCGTAAGGAGGAATTCCTAGTAAGAGGCGAGTACATCACATTCTGCGCTCACCGCCAGGCGCTGATGGAAGAAGCTGTGGAGGTGGCGAAGCCTTTTATAACGCGTCGGTTGGTCTGCCGTATGGAGCGTCATTGTCTTAAGGCCTCCTTTGTGGCTTCAAGAGGAGAGGACCTGAAGCTAGGCAAGTAGAGGCTCCAGCGAGACGTAGCAGAAGTAGATGTTCCAGCGAGATGTAGCCATAGTCGTTAAAGCTGTTATAGTATGGTTGCGGTAATTTCACTTGATCGTAATGTCGACTAGTGGAATTTTCACTTTGTGAGAAATGATTTTTTTCTGATGCTTTAATTTTGTGCATAAACCAACACGTTCACTTGCTCTGGGAAATTGACCAACTTGATTCGGAAATGGTGTACATCCGTTTTATAGCCTAGATCGAGCATGGTCGGAGCATAAAACCACGCGTAACAATAAGATGGGGAGAGGCAGACATCGATTTGTTTTATCTGGGATCGAATTACCATTTCAAAACGGCAAAAGGGTATATTTACAGGATATCGATGTAGATTTGGTGGTTGATCGATCCCGAGCGGTCAGTTTGGCGTAGCTCGATTTATCAGTCAGTCTACCTAGATCGATTTGTTCTTTTTATAGACCACGATTTAACAAAAACGACCTCTATTTATTATAAATCGAGCATCAGGCTAAGTGAAAAGGACAAACCCATTAAAATGCACGATACCACAACCTGTAAAATGTCTTTTCACGACTTCCGTTTCAGAATTTAGCTTGCCCAACAACCCATGCAATAGAATCCAGCAAACAGTTCAAGCCGTTAGCTGTCATATTGGACAATTAATATATCAAGTATTGTAGTGAAGCTTAGTGGCTTCACTGCCGAAGCATCTCAAAGAAAACCGAAAACACCACTGCATCGATCAGATTGGTCAAATCTTGTCAGGTCACCATCAAGCGTCTTCTCAGCTCCATACGCAGCGCTATGTGAAGCGCATGATACACGGGAAGAAGTACTTCGTGCTGCCTCAATATCCCGAAATTAAAGAGCTTTTACAACAGATGATGTACGTACCGACGAAGGAGCAGTTCGGGACGTGTTGGGCGTATTTGAGCGTCGTGTGAATAAGGTTGCACCTGCGTTTTCCTTATACTTTCTTCCAGCCGGGCTAGCTGCAGCAACATGAGAGGTAACTGCTATCGCAGCTAAACTAGCTGCAGCAACATGTGAGCTAACTGGCATCGCCGCTGTTTTTCTGGAGGGAATACGATGGCGAATCGAGTGGGAGCGGGGTGGAATCAGCTCAAGCAACTACCGGTGAAGAAGACGAGCATCGACCGATGTGTGCGTGCTATCATTCAGTATCAGCTACGAGAACTGTATACTGGTGTGTGCATGGTCGAGGTGTGCCCACCTGCGAGCGACCCTCTCCCGGTTGTGTGGAGAAGCGCCCCGCGATTTGGAGAATGCGAGGGCTACATGTACAGGTAGGACATGTTAGAGAGCTGTTCCCTTTCCAATAAAACATCATGAGCTCACGGTAGCTTGCGGGAATGCCGTGCACAATGTCGACCATTCGGTGAGGTTTTTGTCTATCATTAGACTCTACAAAACTGACCCCCACGATGGGTTTTTGAATGTGAATCACTTTATGATGGCCAGAAGAAATCCATTCTGCTTTTTCAAGCAGAGACTACCGAGACACCACGGCCAGTTCCTACAGTAGCCACAAGAGTGTCTGCCATAAAAGATAATAATCGTTAACTTAGAGCAATACAAACACCATAACGCTGAGCACTTTTTCTTTAAAATTGCGCAACTTCTTGTCTTACCAACGTAGAAACCAAGGTTAGTGCAGTTGTGCGCTCAACCCAAAGCTAGTGTATCAAGATTTTGCGCTGCGCTTTGGTCTTGCAACATGATTTCAATAATTTGATCCCACTCCCCTAGAAGTAGTTCACCTTCGTTGCCGAGGTAGAGGCATATTCAACCAGAACAACCTTGAGACGCTGATCAGCACTTCCATGCCCAGTCTAGCGGTCACGCGGCTAATCGGGAGTCCTATAGGAAGGGGAACAAAAGCAAAATGTGTCTTATGTGATGGATCAGACACAAGACGTACCGGGCATGTCGGCAACATAGCTCACGATCTGCTATGTATCCGTGGATGTCTACCCGAAAGTGTCCACACGGACAGCACAGACTCACTAAGAAGGTCCTTGAATTACTTTAACGCAGTTACAGCGACTCGTTCATGACGTGGTTGTGGCAAGTATCCTACACACAACGCAATCCAATTGTTCTGTTTTAGCAAACGTTATCAAATCAAATTAATACTTTATTAATCCAGTTCGAACTACACATGGCCTCCAGATCGAACCACTGCGACACTAAGCGTCGCTTTACACGCACGATATCGCTCCTTCCTCTTCGCCCGTTTTCCAGTACATTGCGACTTCTGCTTTCCAGCCCAGCGTGCACACGTACTTGCGGAGCGCATGACCAAAAGAATCCAGAACCTGCCACGCTAGATGATTTGCGCGCGCTCCACTGTACAGCTACGTGGTCTGACAGTCTTTTGCCCGGTACATAACGCACTGCTCCCGCTCGAAGTAATCTCAAAACGAAAAAATATGGGCTTACGCCTTAAGCGTCTTGCCAACAAGACTTAGCACAACGGCGAGCGTTGTGTAGGCACCATCTAAAACAAGTGTTAAACATACAGCACTAGAATTCTTGCTCTCTCACAACACATCCGAGCTGACGCACATACTCGTAGGATCTGAAGCGTTTGGTGGCTGCGCCGGCTCCACGGCGTCGATCCCATCACTCGAGCCGCCGGACGGCACATTGCGCTTCTTACTGTCGTCGTGCAAGTCACCGGGGTCGCTTCGCGCTTCTTCATTATAGGATTCAGCTCGTGGAAACGGTCGGGTGTGCAGGAGACACGCAAAATTCTTTGAATGTCTTTTAAGAGGTAAGAAGGGATGCGATTCTAGGTATTATTTTGTAGAATCTTAAACTTCTGTCTATAACGATGTTGATGTGCCGGCAGGAAAGAGAAATCTATCTCATACCGCAGGTCGAGCTCTCGTTCAATTTCAAAGGGATTTAAATGTAAAGTGCGCTGTCCTACCACCCGTGAGCAAGAGCGAGACAATACCACTAGACGCCACAGCAATGGCGATTTTTCCCGAGAGTCTGACTTTGGCCAGTATGTTTCGAAGCAGTGTAGATTTTCCAGTACCACCGGGGCCATCGACAAAAAATAGCTTCTTGCCTTCCTCCGGGCATTCAACCGCTTCAATAATCGGGTCGTAAACCACCCGCTGACCTTCGTTCAGCTGATCTCCTGTGTTTATAATCGCCTCCAACGCTGAAGCATCGTATCAAGTGAGCCCACGTAGAAGTAAGCCATTTTGACGAATCGATTCACAAACCAATGCATGGACCGACCCCAATCGAGAAAACTCGTCGAAGTCACTAACCGAATACGTGTTTGCTTGAAGTAGTTCTTAAATTCTCATTGGTGTTTCAAACTCTACCAGCACCGACTTGAAAGGGTCCATCAAAGCCTGATGTTTGCGTGCGAAGTCTTGGGAAATGTCAGCGAAGAGCCCATAAAAACACCAGCATCTGCTGGAGCTGAATTCACCAGAATGGTGAAAAAGATATGGCGTAGTTGATACTGCATTTAGAGAGCAGCAGCTTCCCGTCAAATAGGTCATCAATCTCTAAGTAGACAGCGTCTCGCGCGGCAATATAGACTGTCCGTTGGCCGTTCTCAAGTCTTCAGAAGACGTTAGGCCTCTGCGCTGACAGAGCAATAGTAGATGATAGAACCGCTCAGTATATCGATGATACACGTGAATCTTGTGATCAATTGCAGCTTGATACTGTTTTCGGCAAACCCACTTTTTGATTGCCCTTTCTCCGGCGCTTTCCAACAGAGCTCTCTAGGCATGGCCTGATACAGCATTGTCCGGATAGCCATTGGCATTGGCTTGTGTACCCTCTGCTTATGGCCTCGGATACCCTTTAAAGCGCTTGCCGCTCTTCATATAGGTGCATGAAGGGTTTGTAGTCCCGCGTGGGCCATGAAACATGCATGACATGACCGTTTCATCTGGCTGAGGGTTTTTATCCTCTTCTATGATCTCAGCGCATACCATCTTGTCTACGATCTCGCGCGTTCGGGGTTTGTTTTCGTCGACCAACATAATCAATACGTGAGCGTGGAGGAGCCCTCGTTTTTGAAAATTGACAGCGTAAATCCGCGCTCTCACCCGCCTCAGGACGCCTTAGTTTAGATCCACAAGTGTCGCATGTGATTTCTGCTACCACACGCGAGACACGATATCTGCTCGATCTTGAGCCGTCTGGATCACTTAAGATATCGCTTCAAGAATCGTTCCACTTGGGGTTGCACATTTCAGCCAAGAATACGTCGGACCGTCCATACTCCCGAGCCATTGAATCTTGATACGACTTGTACATTGACCATGGACTGCCCAAGTGCGAAGCTAATGGGATGATACGCTTGTCAACCTATTTGAGAGAAGTGGGTAGATCGTCATCTGTTTCCTCCGTTCCCGTCCGGGTGCACCAATCTGTTCTCGGCCCGGTCGTATTCCGACACAACACTTCTCCTTCCGCCAAAACTAAAGTATCCTCGCCGAACAGTCCATCCTGAACACCCCTGTATTGATCAGCGCAAAGTTTCTTTTTGGTTGGCGACCACTCAGCAAAGCTGGTTTTGTTCACACTTTGCGCTCTGACCTACACATCACTGTTGAAAAAGACGTCCACCTCGGTGGGAGCGGACTGGGCTTATCGTATGAATACCACACGCTCGGTTATCACGCCGACGGTAAGACTTCTGCCGAGTTATTTAGAATCTGCGACACCTTCTTGCAACATTGTCTAACACTATTGAGACCCAATCTGGACGACACAAGCAATATTCATTTAGTCTATTTTTTCACTCAGATATTAAGATCCAAACACTCGCATTATTTGAGTTTTTAAAAAGAGCTCCCATATTCAGTAGTTGATCAAACATCCGAGTTTGATTATTGGAACGAAGCATTCATGACCTCTTGTCACGCGCTCAAGGCAGTAGACCGAACGATGCGGGACATACTTACTTTTAAAATAATTTAACTTACAATATTTTTGGATAGTACTACTCTAAATATCTTTCGTTTTTCTAGCTTCCAATCTTTTGTCGTACACTGCGCGACAAAAGTTTATGGGCATTCACTGTTTTGTCCAAATTTCAAAGACTATTGTACTCGTCACAAGTCCTTGGATCAGAATGTAGCCATCTGTTATGAGGATTCAACAACCCAAATCCTATAGTAACAGCTAGATATAAGGGGTAAAATCGGGTGTAGATTTCAAAATGTGGTCAGAATTAGCTGATTCGGAGCCGTTTTCGCGCTACAAGACTGTTTTAAAACTCTTTCCAGATGCCCAAAATTTACGACAAACGGGTTGCCTTTGAGGCGGTCATTTGATTGGGCAATTCCCAAAACCACATGGATTTGCGCAAGAAAGTACGCAACTGAACAGCAGCAAATCCGATTACGATTATAACGATTTGAGTGCAAGGAAAAACCAAATATTTATTTAAATAGGCACCCTTTCTTCCGCAGCCATTCTGCCGATTCTTGGGCACGCTCGGCGTACATATTCTCGAAACCTTGATCATGCCTGTACACGCTGACCCACTCCTTCGCCGTGATGGCGTTCAGCCCAGCAATGACCTTTTCGACAGTATCGTTGGCATTTTTCGGAGGGGCCCTGGCAATTCTACCTTTCACTGTGGCCCAAATGAGCTTTATCGGCTGAAGCTCTGGGTGATATGGTGGCGTGTAGAGTACACGATGGTTGTACTTGGCCGCTATGGTCTGCACCATATAGATTGGCTTCTCTTTTAAGGGCATAACACGCTCCATTAGCTTGGTTTTGGTCTTCTTTAAGCTAAATATTATATCTTTTGCAAAATACAATTAGCTCAAGTAAATAATTTTTAAACAACTTTACCGTACGTCTCCGCGTGAGCCACGTTTGCATCTCCCCGCGCGTTGACTGCATTGTTGGGTTCAATTTGTTATATTCTTTTATGGTACGAAGCGCCGTCTAGATGAATTACACATACTCCATGTTGTTGCTGCAAGGTTTTGCAGAGATTTAAAAACCACCTCTCAAATTTTTCCGTGTCGAAGTTCCCGTGGTAATCATCTTCGTCCCACCTTTTTTTATTTCAGGGTAGAATTCCAGCATTTTATCGATCCTTCCACAAAACCAGCATCGACGCGTCCTCCTTTCGTCGAAATATAACCCGCGGCAACTATACAGGCACTGACATACAACAATAACACTCTAATTAGTTTTTGCTTTTATGTTTAAAAAAAATACTTACCGAGGCCCTTTTCCACTTTATTGAAGCGGACTTTGTCTTCCAGAAGCCATGTCTTCCCTGCAACGTGATTAGCATTGCAGAAGGACTCATCCAAAAACACCTCTGTGGTCCGTGGGTTTGGTTCACCTCTTCGTGTTGGGCGTCGGTTGGCAAGTTTGTTTTCGATGTAGTACGCTCGAAGTGACGCAATAGCTGCTGTGTCGGCCATAATGTGCCGTTTTTACCTACCACATAATGAAAGTCGAGCTCGTTGAGCACCCGTTGCATTGTTCGAAGCTGCAGAACTACATTAGTCTTGTCGGCCACCTCTAAAATGATTGTTTGAGCTGTTGCGGGTTCCCCCAGTCTGTTTTGAGTGTCGATGAACGTATGAATCACTGGTTTTAGCTCTGTTGGGTCGTATTCACGCTTCCTTCCGCGTTGAGTAGGCTTTGGCTTTACATATAAAATAATAGAGGTTAACGTTAAGTATCTGATAAGGAACATGCAACGCTAAATTGCTGATGTGCACCTCAAACTTGGTCTCATTGTCGGCTCTGTAGGTGCTCACCACAGTCGTAACCGTGCCGTGTGCTATCTATAGACACGCAGCAACCAGGTCCCGGGTTCGCTGCCCTCTGAAGAGGCCATCTTCCTTGGCTTTGGACATGAAGTCAAAGCACCGTACTACGTAATCCTTCTGGCCTGGCGTCAGCTCTTGCTGCGAGGTGCTTGGCTCGAACATGTTAGTAAGGACGCAAATAGTTCACTAGATGCATGAGATACTAAGAAACATTTACGTAGGCTCCTTGTTCTATTTTGGTGCCAACTCGAGGAGTTTCTCCAATTCAAATGGCATGTTAATATATTCTGGTCCAACGTTCAATGACGAGTACAATATCTAGAGTTATGGATGCAGCTTCGACAGGAGTCGCCAATCACCACAAGCGATAGATTGCATGTGGCGAGAAAGCGCCAATCCCAGTGTGTGATGGGACTCCTTTAGGGATAACTACATTTTGTGCCGCAACAAATCTTATGACGTTAAATATATCTGGGAGTTTATATGGTGGAATGTAGCCATAAGGTGTGGAATATGGGAGTGTGACGCCAAGAGCTTCTCAATGGGTGCTGTGAGGGTATCTCAGCTGGATCAGAGCACTTGCTGAGCGTAAAATATGTGTTTCTGAGCTGTAACTGTTGTATGTATAATGGTAAAGGTTGCTGAGGTGGTCTGTAGCTTACCACGTAGGCTAATCCTGCATTGTACCTTGGTTACTATACCTTATATGCAAAGTAAAGTTTTCAAGACGATGGCGAGCTGGGTGGTGAGGCTGCACAGCTCCTTAAAACAACGTCCGAGTCAATAAATACACTCTTTTGACACTAAGCATGCGTAGCTGCGCTTTACAATGGGCAGGAAGCTCCACCGTATGCCATTATCACTATAATTCTACTCACATGGATACACTCCACCCATACAAACTTTCATATATTCTTGGTGACAATAAGATTTGCCGCGGAGCAAATTGAAGTTATCTCTATTGGATCCCCATTACACACTGTGATTGGCGATCTCTCGCCATGTGTAATCTATTGCTTAGGGTGATGGGCTACAACTGTCAAAGCTTCACCCATAAACCACTCCGCCGCCGCGAAAAAAATGATGTCCTCCTTTGTTTTGCGCGCGTGGTGTGCGACCCGTAGAGATTGTGCGCCTTTTTCAACACGCTACGTAGCTTATATTCAAGGTACTGGGAGCACCGTTTGTGATCCTTTTAGCGCGGAGGCACGAAAGAGGTAAGAGCGCGGGCATTGCAGACTACTGATTCAGGCTGCATACACTAGGGAATGGGAGCGGAAGCACGTAAGAGCACGCACCGTGAAAGCACGGAAGAACGCGAAATGATGGAAGAGGATGAGAGCTGAAAATAATGACACCCCTACATACTGAAAAGCACGAGCCACGGAAGAACACGCATGTTCAAAGCCACGACAAAGCACGTAGCTGTGCCAGCGCACGGAAAATGAATTCCCCCTAACACCACGGCAGTGCACGGAGCACGATCGACGGACAAATATGAAGCCACGGGAGACCATCAACGAGAGATCACCAAGCATTGGAACACAACACCAGGGTAGAGCCGGAGCTCACTGATCCACGGAGCACGGTACTGCGGTAGCACAAACGACAGACCAACCGCGACACCATGATATAACACGATAGTATGGAAAATAGCAAGCACTAAACCCTGGGAAAGCATGCACCCAGGGGAACTATAGATGGAAAATCACCGAGCCATGGAGAACGATACCAGTGCTGAACCTGAGCTCACCAAGCCACGGAGGATGATAGTACATTAGAACACGATTGCACGGACGAAGGACCAGCCACAAAATCGCGAGGGGGGGGCGATTCGGGGGACCACGATTGCACACACCACGGAGCACGATATCATTATAGAACACGATAGCACGGGTAACGCACGCTAGCACGGGTAACGCACGCTAGCACTATAGCATACACAGGAGAGCACACCGTGACTGCACGATAGCGCGATAGCGCGGTTGATGAGGTCACACCAGGAGAGCACGATACATGGGCGATAGATCAACATAACTACGGACGAGCACACATCGGCGAGGGTTCTGGCGATGGACCATGAATTACTAGGGACCACGAAAACATGTGGAGCCCACGTAAACCCTTGGGAGCATGGAATAGCTAGCAGCCACGAAGAGGGCGGTGTACGGAAGAGCATGAAACGAAAAGTGAAAAGACATAACTACTAAGCGGCGTGAGCTACGGATGAGTAAAGAACCACGAACCAGGAGGAGCACGGGCCAGGAAAGAACATAAAATTAATCCTGAAGTGCGGAGCAGTGGTAGTCTAGAAAACCACGATATTGTGCGGGGTCATGTGAGACTACGGAATGGTAAGTGTTTAAGTACACGAAATCTCGACGTACTGGGGTGGACGAACGCACGCAACCTGGAAGCGCAAGATTCTAAGCGAAACCACGCGATACCATACCACGAAGTACTTCAAGCTGCGGCCACCTCATCCCCAACACACCGTACCACCTCGCCCTGTAGCGGTAGCGAACGGCTAGCTCTAAACATCAACTACAGTACCATGCGAATAGTGCAGTGAGCCCGAGGCGAGCGGAACGGAAGCGTTGCATGCTAATTAAACATGCATGCACCACCGCCGCGAAGCGGGTAGTGATTAAAGAAGGTAGAAAGAATATTAAGCACAAATCAGGTACCAGTAGGTCAATATAAAAAGGCTTAATTTACATAAAATACATGTAGTCAGTTTTTTGGTAATTATTAAAAAATAAATTACAATTTGGCTCAAGCACAAAAACGTTGCTGGAACACATTTAGTCATGTGCTTAGATTCCTGTAATCGAGTTGCTATTTAGAAGTCGGGGGTTAGAATTGTTTGATGACCAAAAAGTGGTCTCACCAAACAATTTAATCTTTTTTTTTAAGATTTTTGCATTTAGGCCCAGTCTTAGCCGCACGCCACGCGTGCCGTGCCTGCCAGAGGCTAGGTGAGCTGATTGTGCCACGCGATCTGGTTCAGACTGGTTCGTGCGGTGCCAGCTCGCGCCATCGCGTTATATTCCACCACACACCGTAATTTTTCAGGAGCCGCGGCCGGCACTGTTGGCCAATGCAGCATGCACTCTCCTCCATTCGTCTTGATGCACCCCATGCGCTTTCGCTAAGCTCAGACATGCCCACTTAACGTTTGGCGAGGTTGAAGCAATGCAAGGTGACAAGGATGTCGACGCGAGTGCAGCCGACGCGAACACTTTGCGGGCTGTTGAGGGGGCGACGCAGACGGCAACTACCAATCCCAGTGAGTTCAACTCGCGTTCGGAGTCTGTTGTGTCAGCACTGTGGACTGTTGTAGACCCGGGGAAGACGACGCCACCAATCTCGGATGACTACAGCTTGTGGACAGTGGAGCAGCTTCGAAAGGAGTACACGAGCCGAAAGCTTCGCCTCGAAAGGAAAACGTCTGTGACTGATCGCGTGAAGCACCTGTGTGAGTTCGATGCTCTACATCGCTCCATGATTTCGGCAACCCTCGCGTCCGCTGACGGTGTTTCGGTGCCGTCGAACAACTGCACAATTCGGCTGTTGAATGTGCTGTTTTCGGACACCTTTGCTCCGCGCTTCGCACGTATTGGTGACAAGCCTTCTCGCCAGCAGCTGGATGCTGGGGAAACTCATGGCAACTCCTCATTTTGGCGTGATGTTGCGTCGGAGTTTAACTCGAACCGCACCGACTTCAACGATCTCTTCACCTCCGACGCGCGCTTTGAAGGAGTTGAGGCTTCAGTTGTCGTTATTCACAGTGCTACCAAGGCCTATGACATGTGGAAGGACGTGAACAAGAGGTATCTGAAGGCGATGGCAAACTTCACCAAGTCCGGGGAACATGAGGACGATTTCTTCACCTACTGCGAAGGGGCCCTTGACACCTTTTACCTTCGCGATTGTTTGAAGCACAAACGCGATCTGGCGAGTTTTGTCGATGGTGGATTGTTCGACAAGGATAAGTTTGACTTGCTGAAGCGTGGGCGTAGCGATTCAAGCGGCAAGAAGCCCCAACAGCAAGTGGGAACGAAGAAGCAGCGTAGTGAAGTAGCAGATTCGGTCAATGCGCTAGCAGCTGCCATTGCTCCTGCGAGACCGAGTACAGCAGAACGTCTGATGAGCTTGCACAAGCTCATCCAGCAGGTAGAGGCTCGCATGGAAAAACTACAACAGACCGGGAAAAGTGATGAATCCCTTCAACGCAGTTTGGATCTCTACCGCATGAAGCTGTCGAAGCTGGAAGATGTCTTTTTCGACGAAGTGTAGTTCAATGAGAAGGTAGCGACTTCTGAACTGTCCGAATGGACCTTGATAAACTCAACTTACAACAACTCACTAGTTCGTTCTCTCTCAGCGCGGCGAATGTTGTACGCTGGTCGTAGCCGCTTCATTTGTCGCAGTTTGTCCACATAGCCGTTGCGGAGCAACTCCGACTCCGACGTCGGCTCCGGATAGACTTGTGTTGAGGTGTACATTGCCCGATATGCCGATGCATCGTTAGCTCCAACAGTCAAGTCAGTTATATCGGGGACGGGTAAAGATGCAAGAGTAGCAGCTATGTCCGCGTCATCGTCCACATCTTCGTTGTGGCTCTCACACAGGCGCTCAGTGATGCAAAAATTGTGCAACATACACACTACATGCACCACCTTCTTGATGCTTTTCACTCCGACCCGAAGCGGAGCCTTGAAAACCCGCCACTTATTCACCAGCAGCCCGAATGCCATCTCCACTCTGATACGTAGTTGACTCAGGTGAAAGTTGAAGCTGTCTCGATACAATCTTGTTGCATTTGATTGACTTGCAGTTTGCGGTCGCGTAAATGGCGTAAGCAGAGTGTTGCTGTTTGAGTAGGCATTATCACCAACGAGGTGTAGACCAACCAGAAAAGACTCCACGAGACTAGACAGCTCCTATCTCATAAACGCTAGAGCATCACCCATACCGCCCGGACTAGCACTCGTCACCGCAGTGAAGCGGCTACGGTGGTCTACACACGCTTGAACGTTGACACCATACCGTTGATAGTGTCCAGAAAAGAACGAAGAGACGCGGTTCACCTCGCGACCATTGGGAACTTGAATGCAGCACAACCACCCGTCCACAGCACCGACGCAGCCGACTAAAACTGGGTTTTTGACCAGACTAGCAAACGCGCGTGCTGACTGGCGCTGCTCGTACTCCGTCGCCGGAAACCTCAGCTGTAACTCATCATGAGCTTGGATAACATCCATCACCTCCTGAATGGTGATGTAAAAACCCGGCTTGCTAGCACCAGCAAGCGCCCGAACCGGGTGGAAAGAGTACCCTGCCAGCCACGAGATAAACATTTGTAACTTGTTAACGGGAGTAAGGGGCTCGTTCCCTTCGGTCCGTCGACGTGATTGAGCCTCATTAACGCGCAGGCTTAGAGCCAGCAGTCGCAACAACTTCTCAAATGACTGGAATGACATCCTGTAGTACTGGCGGAACTGGCCCGCGTTTAACAGCAGCTGGGAGTGGTGACGCCAGTTTAAACGCCGACGCGGTAGGCACGGCTGGCGCTCGCCCGCACCCGCCGCGTTATCGCCAAGCAGCAAGACGCATGTCGACGCCACAACGATCTTGACGTCTCTGTTCCTCTGCATCGCACGGCGTCTGCCGGAATGAAATTGGCGCGGAAAGATATATTGAGTTGGCCGTAATATTACGGCCTGGCACCTGGCACAGCCATTTGCCATGGCATTTCGTGGTGCCATGCATGGCACTTGAATGGCACCGCAAGCCTAGTAAGCTCCGTAAAATAAGCAAAAATTGCTTTGATGTGGCCCTTTATTTCCGGACAGAGGAAGTACCGGTAAGCATTCGTCAAGAGATGGGATCGAACTGCATTCGACACCTCTCGTTCCACATTGATGTTGTCGCTTCTTTTGCGCTGGCCTGCAGGCTTAGCAGCTCGAGTATCGCATCACAAGTCCCCTCAACCCGCCGTTATCGCTTCTACATGTCGTCGATGCGCCTCATCTAGCGTCAGCTCCGCCACGCATAGTGATGACCAGCGCGAGCATCGCGTGTTCTCTGGCATCCAACCCACAGGAACTCCTCACCTGGGCAATTACTGCGGCGCCATCGCCAAATGGGTGGCTCTTCAGGGCTCATCATCGGCAGCATCAGAAGTCTCCGCCACCCGACTGTACTCCGTGGTGGATCTGCATGCGCTTACAGTGCCCTTCGACGCTCAGCGAACGCCTGGCCAGGTGCATTCTATGGTGGCGGCATTGCTAGGCGCAGGTCTGGACCCGACGCGCAACGTTTTATTCCGCCAGTCCGACGTGGCTGCTCACGCCGAGCTCGCGTGGTTGCTCAGCTGCATTACGCCGCTCGGTTGGCTGCAGCGCATGACGCAGTTTAAGCAGAAGGCGGCAGCAGCCAAGACCGACAGCTCGCTAGGCTTACTATCGTATCCCGTACTCATGGCTGCCGACATTTTGCTGTACCGCGCGACGCACGTGCCTGTAGGCGAAGACCAACAGCAGCACTTGGAGCTCTCTCGTATGATCGCCACGACCTTCAATACCCGCTTCGGATCCAACCGCCCGGGCGGAAAGGAAGTACTGCCCAAGCCATATCCGATGATGGAGGAAGACACCACGACGCTCACCGGCGCGCAGAGGAAATCTCTTGCGCGTATCATGAGTCTGCGCGACCCGACCAAGAAGATGAGCAAGAGCGACAAGTCAAAGCTCAGTCGCATTGAGCTCACGGACAGCGCCGACGACATCCGCAAGAAGGTGCGCAAGGCCACGACGGACGCGGTCAGCGGCATCTACTACGACCGCGAGGAGCGACCAGGCGTCTCCAATTTGCTGGATATTGCCAGCGCTGTCACAGGTCAGAGCGTCGCGCAGCTGGAGACTCAATACGCTGACTACGGTACTGGCACCTTTAAGGACAGTGTGGCCGACGCTGTTACTGCCAAGTAAGTGTGAGCTGCTAAATTATTTTGCTTAAATTACGGAAGCCAACCTCATTTTCTTTGACCTGGACAGGATCTGCCCCATCGGAGAGCGCATCAAGCAGTACGAAGCGGACCAAGAGTATATCGACAAGGTGCTGGCGGATGGCGCAGCACAGGCTTCCGAACTCGCTGCCGTCACTATGAAAGACGTGAAGGAAGTCATGGGCCTCGTTAGATCTTAAGAGTATCATTCATTTTCTCAACCGAGTTTTGACTAAAATTACAGCAGCGACTGTCAATATTTTTTCGGGCGGGAGTTACTCGGCCTAATGTGATTTCGTGTTCATGCTTATCGTCCCTTGATGAAGCTTAGCAGTTCTCGGGCACTCTCCCTGGTTGCAGCCTCCTGGTGGTTGCTGCAGGTCGCACATGGCTACACGTGTCCGAACTATTGCTCCAGTCGTGGCCTCTGTCTAGCGCAGGGCTTGTGTTCGTGTCCGAACGGTTGGTCCGGTCCAGACTGCTCCATAGGTGCGTCGAGTTGTCGTGGTCATTTCTTCGGCATAGCTCTTATACTTCCAGTAGCTAGCTGCCCATTGTGTGCTGCTTGGTCCGACGAGGTCATTGCAACAGATAACGGACACAATCTAGCGCCTTGTTCGAATCGCGGAGAATGTCAACTCGACACTGGCACATGCACGTGCGAGTCCGGGTTTACAGGAGCCGCCTGCGAGCGGAGTGCGTATTTCTGGTTGTTACTGAAAGTGATCCACGCGACTGACCTTTTCGTTTTTGTAGTGACCTGCAGCTGCAGTGGCCATGGCAGCTGCAAGTCGATGGCCAAGTATGCGTTGATGAAAGATCCTGGTCGTGGAACGATTTACCCGTACGAGAACAATTGGGATGCACACAAGGTCTATGGGTGTGTTTGCGACCCTGGCTATTCGGGCTCAAACTGCAGGGAGAGTACGATTCTATTGATTAAATGCTGCTAGAACGGTGTATTCACCTGACGTGGTTGTGGTCTCTGCAGGACTCTGTCCCGTAGGCGATGACCCCCTCACAGGAACGCTGATAGACCCGAACGGCATTCAACAGAACGAAAAGCAACGCGTTAACTGCAAGGCCACTGTAAGAGGGATTGACTCTTCAACTTTAACTAGTGCTGACGGTTTTGACTCTAGTCCGGTAGCTTTACGCTCACATTTGCGGGATACACAACCGAGCCGATTCTAGCGGGAGATTCGGCCAAGGCTGTGCGAGATAAGCTGGTGGCCTTGCCTTCCGTGACTGCAGCTACCGTCACCTTTGGTGGGATCACGTTAATGGCCTGTACAGCGATCGGAAACGACATCAGCATCGAGTTTACACAAGATTTTGGGGAGTAAGTTCCTCAACGGTACTGTCATTTATCTCGGGGTAAGACTGATCTTTCTCTCTCTGTAGCTTGCCGAATACGAGCGGTAGCTCTGCTGGACTTATACACTCCACTCCTTCCGCGACACCTTCACTCACGTTCACCACAGTAACTCAGGGCACCAAGGAGAATCTACCGTGTTCAAGACGAGGCATGTGCGATTCCGCCACGGGGGTGTGCTTGTGCTACCCAAATTACTTCTCAAGTGACGGTAACGGAGCCATTGGACAGCGTGGCGACTGTGGGTTCGTTAGTGGAACTGTCACGGCTTGTCCAGGAGAGATCGCTTGTAGTGGCAAAGGCACCTGTCGCGGCCCACCGACGTACGACTGCATCTGTAATGAAGGCTTCACGGGCGGTGATTGCACCGAACGGCTCTGCCCCAAAGGGCGAGCTTGGTTTGACCGACCTACAGACACTGCTGACACGGCGCACGTTTTGGTAGAATGCTCGAATGCTGGCGAATGTGACAGAACCAAGGGAGAATGCGTCTGTTTGAGTGGTTTTACGGGTGCTGCTTGCAACCGAAGTACGCTTTGCATGTACCGTTGTATTTTTATGAACGCGTGACCTGATGTTGTATAACGTTTTATCTGCAGTGGTGTGTCCCAACGATTGTAGTGGCCATGGAACGTGCTACACGATGGAGCAGTTGGCAAAGAGAGCGACAGTCAACGGAGAAACGATGAGCTTTACGTACGGTGCTGTCCCCAATAAGAAGGAAACCTGGGAGCACGATATGATACAAGGTTGTCTATGCAGTTCTGGCTGGGAAGGTCATGACTGCTCGTTGAGGTCTTGTCCAACTGGGGATGACCCAATGACATTACGCCAGCAGAACGAAGTGCAGCTGTTGGTGTGCAAGGGTAGCTCAGGCTTCTTCTCGCTTAAATTCCGAGACGCAGCGACACCTCAGCTACCCTTCACTGTACCTGCTGCTTCGCTAGCAAGTGCGTTGGAAGCTTTAACGACAGTCGGAAAAGTGTCGGTAGCTTACAGCACGGACACCAACGGAGTAACAGGCTCTTCAGCATGTGATGCTGCTGGGTCGAACACCATACGCATCGAGTTTCTGACGAATTTCGGGGATTTGCCACCTCTACGATGGATTCTAGATGGAGCCTTGACGCTGACCCTCAGTGTTGATGGAGTCGGAGGCTCGGTGCGTGGTACAAAAGAAGATGCAGTATGCTCGAATCGCGGATTTTGCAATCACCTCACGGGCGTGTGTCGATGCACGTACGGATTCACTAGCAGCGATGGATTTGGTGGCGAAGGGGATCGTGGTGATTGCGGCTATATGGAGCCGATTTACCTCACTTCTGCCGCTCAACAGGCTAACGCTCTCTAAAACTACACTTTGATGATAATTACCGATTCATAGAGCGCTCACATATTGCTTCTCAAGGAGCATATCACCTCGAGCAGTCCTACCAAACGAAAGTCTAACCTTGAAGGATGCTCCAACCAATGCTTGTGCTTCGCGTACACTATTTCGAGGTGCGTGTGCGAGGTGATGAACGGAGGCCGAGGAGTCTCGTAAGCACTTCAACATCTGTCATTCAAGAGAGGTGTCACTATTAAGTGGGTACTGAACCGATACCATCACTCCTATTCCGCACTCGAACTTCGAATATGCGCGCGAAAGCGCCATCGGGCGAGGGCGCGGCGCCGCAATTCAACCTAAAGGAGCAGGTCGCATGGGCCGAGAAGGTAACGATTGCATACCCAAGACGCATCACTACTGAACGATGTTGCATTAACCCTCTTACTGTCATTTTGTGCGTGATAATTTCTGTCCAACAAATACTGTTATTGTGTACAGGCACCTACGAACACACTGCAGCAGTGTTTGAATTCCCACGTCATTGGACAGTATCTGGACAGTCGCGCGACCAGGAAAAAAGCGTAAGCATCACTCTAGAGCGCTAGTCTGCTGGTTGATGACATCAGGAGGCCTAATATGCCTTATTACATGTGTTGTGTACCCGTTTGTGGTGTATTGAGCAGTGCTGACGACGGAACAGCAGACAAAGAAAACTGTCTGGAAACAATTCAACGAGGGCGAGATGCACTGCTGAAATTTCAGGCTTTACGGGCGAGATCGAAGGCGTCGACGAAGCTTAAAGTGGTCCCGACGCCCAGGATTGCTCTAGGGACGATTCCAGTAATTAACGCAGCGCCAGTTTCAGCTCCTATAGACCAGCCGAAACATTATGAGAGTAACTCCACAGATCGATCGAGGGTTGGAACTGAGTATGCATCCTCAGCGGCAGATTTCCATGGGACGAGAGACATTGTGGACTTAACACGGACGACTGTGCCGTCGCCGTCTCCACCGACAGTCGGTCGGACTCATACAGGATATAAGAGCAGCGGAACAGGTCTGCAAGCACGTCCAGCAGCTCAACAGACGTCGTTTACAGGAATGGATGACGGCGCAGATAGTTTATTTGGCGACGTGGACGTCGATGCACTGGTTGCGAATCATCAACGTGCCCAGCAACAAAAACGTCGTGCTGTGCCGCAGATGCCATCATTATCGGACGAGAGTTTTGTATCTCCTCCATCTACACAGACCAATGGATCCCAGGATACGGCGAGTGCTATGCTGGCCGAAGATCTCCGCAGGTCAATTAAGCAGACACGAGAAAATCTTCGCAAAGTTCGCGAGGAGTGTGATGATGCGTCGCTCGAGGGAGAGGTACCGGATTTCATGCAGAAACGTCGTACAGAGCTGGAACAGGAACTAGAGGAACTAAGCAGGCGATACAGAGAGTGCAAAGGAACAACGAAGGCTTCTCCACAGAGTCGGCATGTGTCTCCTGTGCAGCCCCCACCTCGACCTGCAGAAATGCCTCAAGTCTATTACAATGGAGGCGAGTCTTCCAACAAAAGCCCGACGTGCTCTTGTGGTATACCCACAGTGGAAGCTCGAGTGCAGCATGGAGAAAATGCGAACCGACTTTATTATCGCTGTAACACGTGCGGATTTCATTCCTGGGTGGACGCCGCGTCAAGTTCTGGAGTTGAGAGCGCAATGCACCAAACTTTCCCTCGCGTAGCTGAACAGCCTTGCGTCTCAAGCGATCCAAGTGTGAACTCCAAAATGCAGCGAGCCAAGAGAGTACTTCGCGACGTATTTGGCCATAACGCGTTTCGCCCTAGTCAGGAGCGCACAGTAATGGAAGCTTTCAGCGGGCGTGATGTTTTCGTGCTGATGCCCACTGGAGGTGGCAAGAGTCTTTGCTTTCAGCTACCTGCCTGCATTGACGACGGTGTCACCATCGTTATTTCTCCGTTGGTCTCTCTAATTCAAGATCAAGTTCAGCAGCTGGAGGCACTGGACGTGGGTGTTGCGAATTTGAAGGGTGACCAAGACTACGCTACCGAACAACGGCCAATTATTTCGGAACTCTTTTCCAATCAGATAAGAATCAAGATGCTGTATGTGACTCCAGAGAAGATTGCCTCAAGCGGCATGCTCAGCAATCTCTTTAAATCTCTCGAGAAGCGGGGATTGTTGGCTCGATTTGTGATCGACGAGGCGCACTGCATTAGCCAGTGGGGTCACGATTTTCGGAAAGACTATTTGAACCTGGGAACGCTTCGAACAAAATTTCCTTCTGTACGCTGCTGGTTCGAAAGAGCGTGCCTGTCATACCAGTGCTGACATTTTGCTTATATTACATTATGTGCAGGTCCCGATTATGGCTTTGACTGCCACAGCAAACTCGCAAACAGAAGCTGATATCGTCAAGAATCTGAAGCTGAGAAACCCATTCATCACTCGCTCAAGCTTTAATCGGTGCGGCTCACATCGTTGCGTAGCTGTCGGGCACAATACGCTTAACTAACTGTGCGGTGCTACTGATAGGCCAAACCTGACGTACGATGTGCGTAAGAAAACATCCAAGTTCATGTCTGAGATCGCAGACTTCGTTCGAAAACACATCGACGATTCTGGGATTATCTACTGGTATGTCCGCAGGAGCGTCATACAGTAGCTGCAGTGGAACTGACCTGCGTCCCCCGTATGTGAATAATAGTTTGTCAAAAAAAGATTGCGAGCAAACAGCAGAAAAGCTGATCAAGGCCTTGGGGTTTGAGCACACTCGAAAAGCAAGTCAAATTTCGTTTTACCACGCTGGGTTGGAAGCGGGAGACCGCGCGTATCGTCACCACGAGTGGAGCAAAGGAAAAATCAAGCTGATTTGTGCTACCGTTGCTTTTGGAATGGGAATCAACAAGCCCGATGTGCGCTACGTGATCCACCACACAATACCCCAATCGGTGACACATTATTACCAGGTACATAGTTTTGCTATTATCTTTCCGAGCATACATAGCTGATTCGTCTTGCTTTACAGGAAGCTGGTCGAGCGGGACGAGATGGAGAAGTGGCTAACTGCATTCTCTACTATTCCTTCTTGGATCTGGTACGTTTCGTCGTTATCAATTGCATCCTGACGTAGAGTGCGATAACAGTTCCGAGGCTTGTGCTCATTAGACTCGACGGCGCAAGCTAATCACGAAGGATCGCGACAATATGCAGCATCGCAACGTGCATCTGCAGAACCTGCGACGTATGACCGAATTTTGCGAGAACCAAGTGGAATGCCGCCGAACATCCCTTCTCGAGTACTTTGGCGAGCACTTTTCGAGTGAACAGTGCCACGGAACTTGCGATAACTGCAAAAACAAGGTGCTGGGTATTTCGTTTGAGAAGTCAGACGTGACTGAGGACTGCGTGGCTCTCGCTGAGATGAGTATGTCTGAATTGCAACCACAGGCTGTGATAGTAGTTATGAATTTGTTTTCACTCTCTTGTCTTGCCTTTTTGTAGTAAAAACCCTCCAAGGGAGTGGTGATCCGACGACACTGGTGCAAATTGCTCAAGTATTCCTTGGCATGGTGGTCAAGGGAAGAGAGTGGAAGCAAAACCAGTTTGAACAACTCGGAGGATTTGGAAAAGGCAAAGGACGGTACTCTCGCAGTGAAGTGGAGCGCATTTTGTATCACATGATTCTTCGCCAGTATCTTCGCGAAGTGGTACGTCTTTAAATTTTGCGGCTTTCACAAGACGACACCTCTTATTCCTGTTTGCCCCGTAATTTGCAGGACCAAACCAACGCGAAGGGCTTCACGACGACGTTCTTATCGCTTGGAATCAATGCCAATAGACTCATGCGTGGCGAGCGAGTTCGTATCGTTTGCAAAACAAAATACCAGTCTCGAGCATCTGCCAGTGATGGCGCACCACAAGAGAGTGCTAAGACCTCGAAAAAAAAGGCTCCTAAGAAATCTGCATCGACAAAGACGAAGACAGCAGTAACAAGGAAGAATACTAAGAAGAAGAAGGCGAGTGTGAAGGACGTGGTTGAAGAGCTGAGCGATGACGATGTTGTGGAGGTGGTCGCTCGACCCGCGACTACAGCGGAGTATCCGCTCATCCCAGAGCGTATTTCTTCTAGGAGGTGCGTAGTCATGGGCCATCTGCTGTATCGAATGAGATACTGAGCTAACCGTCTTTGTACTCGTCGTAGAATTCCTGAGGACCATGCTGAAACACTTGCTCAGATCCTCAAGGACTGGCGTGCTAGTGTTTGTGACAGCGAGAACCTCATGCCGTACCATATCCTTACGACTGGAGGTATTGCCTCGATTGCCAATGCAGTTCCCGTCTCGAATGCAGAGCTACTGGAGATCGACGGTGTCGGACGCATTCGTGTCAAGAAATATGGAGCAGCGATTATTAACATCGTCAAGACCTACCTCGAAAAGGTTTGTAGGCGTCAACTAAGCTCTCTTTGGTGCGTTGTTTTACTGACATTTACTTCCTTGCTGTAATAGAACAACCTGACTCCATCACCTGTGCAAGCAGTGCGCTCTACCAACGTGCTGGACAGCTTAGAAGTGTTGGATTCTGGTGTCGAGGTCATCGAAGTCCCTGCAGCGCCCAAGTCGTCCCCATTTTTCCAGGACAAGAACAAACGCAAAGCTTCGTCGACATCAACAAGGCCCACTGCAACTGCCAATCGCATCGTGATCGATGATAGTCTGGACGACATTGATTGGGGTGAGCTGGATGCAGACATGTTGAATCAGACAAGCTCAAGTGCTGCAACCAACAGTCGCAAACGATCGCTGGACTCGAACTCGACGTGGACTGCCAAGAAGCGAAGCAACTGACAGGCGACCATGCTCTACTTGAAAGCATTATTTAGTGTTACCAGATCAATTTTTTTCTAGGTCTGGTGAAAGGAGCATCATTCCCTTACAGAACGATGTTGTCGATCAGTCGGCACTGGCCGAGCTTGACGGCGACAGAAATGATGGCTCCCTCGATCGTATCCACCTCGGACAACTCCTGCATCGTTTGCTTTGACCCCACAGACACGTAGTCGATGGCATTCACCAGCGGTTGACGTTCGTATTCCTGACGAACAACATCGCGCAGTGCCGCTGCATTGATCGTCGACTTGCCGTCCTTCTTCGCCTTCTGGAACAAATCCTGTGCATGCCCAAGTCCGCGGTGTAATACACTGGCCACCTCTCGCTCCACAGGCGACAAATACTGGTTACGTGTCGACAAGGCCAGACCATCAGCCTCACGCACAATAGGCACGACATTAATCTGCACCGGGATGTTCAGGTCTGACACCATGCGTTTGATCAACACGACCTGAGCCGCATCTTTCTGTCCGAAGAACGCGTGTGTCGGCTGTACGATGTTAAACAGCTTAGTGACGACTGTGGCGACGCCACGGAAGTGGCCTTTGCGACATCGACCCTCCACCAGGTCGTCAAACCCCTCCGGATCGACGTAGCAGCTGTGGTGGGGCGAATACATTTCATCCGCCGATGGGAAGAAGACCAAATTGACACCTTGTTCCTTCAGCGACGCCACGTCCTTCTCGAACGTCCGCGGATACTTGGAATAGTCCTCGTTTGGACCGAATTGTGCCGGGTTTACAAAGATGCTGGCAGCCACAAAGTCGCAGGAGCTACGCGCCTGCTTTACTAACGACATGTGACCCTCATGGAGGCCCTGCAACATATATAGTAAGCAATAGATATTGTCCATTAGATAACCGGAAAAATGGGTATTGTGTTGGTGCAAGCTAATAACGTACCCCCATCGTCGGAACGAGACCCAGCGTCGCGTTTGGAGGCAGCGCGTGTCGCGCCTGACGGAAGGCGTCGATGGTCTCAAGGATCTGCATTTGGCTTGCACTGCTGGAGGCGAAGAAGCGACTGGAGACCGCCACTCCGGGCCGCAAAAGCAAGCGACGAGCGGCCAGCATGGAAATGTATGATCTTTACCCAACATCAATAAAACATAAAATGCAATTGTGGTGTAAAACACGTAGTTTGTGGAAAGTGAAAGACGACTTCATCGTTGGATTGTGGGGATGAGCGCCTCGTCTCTACGCAGTTAGACATCTTTGAGACGATTCTGATCTTCCTGCTGCAAGATCGCCGCCACGTTGAAGGGATCCCCGAGCCCCAAAGCCGGCAGCAACGGCAACTTTGCTGTGAACCTCGCAGGCAGTGAAGTCAAAGATTGCATCTTACTTCGTACTATGATATTAAAAGAATCACCTACAGCAAGTTCTTCGTGCGTCAACGAAATTTAATGCTGCTTTGCATCGCTGCACAGCTCGGCTTTGTGCAACTATCGCTTGTCCTGTCTGACTGGGGTTTGCGAACGACTGGAGCAGGCGAAAGTTGAGAGGCAACTCAAGTTCCAGTCGACAGGGCCGAACACCCACAGAATCCGCAGGTGCCGCAGCGACCGGCTTGCAATGAAGTTCCATTGCGCTCAAAGTCTTCACACCAAGGCTCAAGCAGTTCAGCTTGTTGGCTCTACATGTACATTGCAGTCGCCGTTGATAGGTCGCTGAAAAAAACGAACCCATCGAATACACGCTGTTGGTCGTCGGGCCGGAGCTTGCCACGTCACCCGTGGCGCTCCACAGCTCGTCTCAACGTAGCAACAAGCGGTGAGAATCTTGAAAGCCTCAGCGCTCAAAACTCATCATCACCTCAGCGGAAACAGCAGCAACTCCACAGCAATTGCCGCAGCCAGTTGAGACCACCACAGACCCACCAAACCCCCACTGCAAAAGGAGCCGTAGTACCAATTGTCGACTTCGGACGAAGGTTGTCTCGTTTGCTCTTGTGTGGAGTACACCACGATGGGTCACGACGTGGATGGGACGACGGTACCGTCGCCGGACTCCCTCATTGCCGCGGCGCGCGCTCTCTGCGCCGTCTGTAGCAGCGCCGAGCTGCCCGGAACAATCCCTGAGGGCTTCTTAGTCTCGGATTCGCGCTCCCCCCTCGGCTGCAGTGGCATGGCGTCGTCCAGCGCCCCCGTGCGCGATAAACGCATCAAGGTGTGCGTCCGCTTGCGCCCCTTCACACGCACCGAGAAGCTCAAGGCCGGCGGCAAAGCGGCCTGGACATGGTACGTGGCGCAATTTGAGCCCACGACCCATTTTACCGCCTCGAAATTGACCTATTTTGCGCTTCAAAATAGGCACGAGAACACTATTTATCAGCAGATTTTCCCAGCGCAGATCCCGTCGCGGGTGTCCACGAGCGACGGCGAGGAGAAGAAACGCAGCGGCGGATCCACGGCGTCTTCCAGCTCTTCGGCGCTGCGGGAGTCGTCCGCGTTGCCGTCCTCTTACTCGTTTGACTATTTGTACCCCCCAGCGACTCAAACCCAAACGGTTTATAAGGAGACTGTCAAGGTACAAAAAGCAACAAAGGGAGCACATAACTGCATAACGTTCGGGAGGAGCTTTACTGGGCTGCCTCTTGTCGTGCAAGGATGAGGACGTCCCACGCTAAGGGAGTGTGACGACACTAACGATATTTTTTTTTATCGCTTTCTAGGATGCCATAATGGCTGCGACCGAAGGCTACCACTCGTCCGTCTTCTTGTATGGACAGACCGGCACAGGCAAAACGTACACCATGCAGGTAATTATTTTATTTTTAAGGTTGTTATGAGAATCTTTTTCTTAATCTCATGCCTACTGTACCGTTCAGGGTGGGCGAGGAGATCCCGGTATCATTCAGTTAGGCGTGCAGGACATTTTTGAGCACATTGCTCGACATCCGAGCATGGAATTCCTGCTGCGCTTCTCGTATTTAGAGATCTACAACGAGCGGATCCACGATTTGCTGGCGGCCGGAGCCAAGTCGGACATCAAGATCTACGACGTCCACAACCGAGCAGCTGCAGGCAATACGCGCGACGGGTTCGTGACGAAAGACGTGGTGATCAAAGGCCTGCGAGAGGAGATTGTGCTGTCCACAGAGCACGTGCTGTCGCTAGTGGAGGTGGGCAACTTGCACCGTCACATGGCCATGACCGAGTCGAACGATCAATCCTCCAGATCTCACGTCGTGTTTCGAATGGTACAATTTTATGATTTCTATTTTTTTTTTATATGTTTTGCTTTTTTATTGCTCGAGTTCATGCTACGTGGACAGCCTCACGACAGACAGGGAGGAGGGGGCTCGTCACAGTAGCACTGAGCTTGGAACTGACTCACTTACTCACGGTCTTGTGGCGTGTTTCTGTCTGTCGCTTGAAGGTCATCGAGAGTCAAGCCAAACGCAGTAGCAGAGACCGAGGGGAAGTTGCGCCAGTGCGCTCGGCGACGCTCAACATTATCGATCTCGCTGGCTCGGAGAGTGTTCGACTCGCCAACACTACGGGGCAGGCGCTAGAAGAGGGCAAGTTCATCAACCGCAGCTTACTCACACTCGGCCACATCATCTGGAAGCTCAGTCGAGATCGTCACAGGAAGAGCGTTAGCGGAGTTAGAGCTCCCAGCACGCCGCACTTGCCGTATCGCAACTCGAAGCTCACTCGAATCTTACAGCCGTCACTGGGAGGCCAAGCACAAATCGCCATCGTCTGCACTGCTTCTCCGTCTGTCGAGTGCTTGACGGAGACCCACAACACGTTGAAGTTTGCTAGTCGCGCCAGAAGAGTTCGCAACCGAGTGGTGGTCAATGAAGGCCTGGGCGAGTCGGCCTTACTGCGGAAATACCGAGCGCGCATTCGAGAGTTAGAGGAGCAACTGGAGCATTTGCAGATACGTCGAAGACCGAGAGGACCCAGTACCGCTATCCAGACAGTGAACGAGCGTCAGATGGAGCTCAAGTTCGCTATCAACAACATCAATAGGGTCATTTTGAACTCGTCGCAAGGCCAGGAGCGACCGGATGACGAGGAGCTCGCGTCTATAGATGAAGACACGTTCCCATCCATGGCTACACCCCCCGAAGCGTGGGAAACACCGCACCCTCCTCCACCTCCCATCCAGACTACGCGTCGGAGTGAACCCGAGCGGAAGCCGACACCGCGACAACTAAAAGCTCGACAACAAGCCGAGAGGGAGCAACAGACCTCGCAGGCTCCGTCCAGAGCCGCCACTCGCCCTTTGCTGCGTCGTGAGCCAGTGCACAGCACCAGTACTGTCAGTATTAACCAACCGGAGGAGGAAGACGAGGGCAAGGACGACCTAGCTCGTCCACGTCTCGTCCACTCTGGGAGCTCCGCCAATACCTCGAACAAGACGCTGATCGGCAGTGGCGGGAGTGCTAGTACCAAGACGCTGCCCTTGTCCACATCGTCGTCTCGCCATCTCACAGACAATGACGAAGACCTCGCAGAGACGAAAGAGGAAGAAGACGGACATGAAGAAGACGAACCTGAACGTGAAGACGACGCACAACAACACGACACTCCACCGAACTCGGGAGCTGTTGAAGCGCCTCAGAGCTCACCGAGCACGCGTCCGTCTCTCACGTCGTTGCTGAAGAATAAATACTTGGACGAATTGGCCAAAATGGACCAGCGGACTGGTCGATGGCAACGCACAGAGGAAAGAGATTTGTTCAGCCAGAAGGAATTGCTGCGAGAATTCGTACGTGGACTTGAGATCGCTCAGGCGGAACAGGAGACGCGAATGAGTAAAATTCGAGAACTGGAGCTGGAAAACCGCCGTCTACGGCAAATTGTGGCCGCTCGTGATGATGAACTGGCGCAATGGAAGAAAGAGACGACTCCACTGACTCACGACGCTCTGTCTTCGTAGAGTTTGGAGAGTTTTATAGGTTTTGTAGACTGATAAAAACTGCTCGTGGATTCGACGAAGAACACGAGTGTACAAGGAGTATTAGAAGTGATCAAGCAAGCAAATGGGAGGGGGGGGGGTGATATAGAGTGTATAAGGGAGAGCAAGCAATAGACGTCAACGGATTAAAAATCGTATGAAAGTTATTCATGTTACGCTTTGGGATCTTCCTCGAGCTCAGCACCGTTCACGCATAAATTGGAACTGTCGACACACGCAAGCATGGCCAGGTCCTCTGAATCCTTAGTCAGCTTTGACGTCGTCTGCGTCGAGTAAGCTGATCGGTCTGCAAAAATGCGCAAATGGTCCACATTTTTATCCATAAAAATTAATCTTGTTAATTATATCCCTCAAATTTGTCAAAATTTTCGAGTGTTTTGAAAATCCGATTCCCAGCGTTTTATGGTGAATGTCTCTCCTAGGCTTGTTTGTGTCTCGATCATTCCGCAATTGCAATTGTAGATTCACACGGCAAAGCTGAACCTCCCCCAGTTTGCCACTATGCACTTCAGTCTGTTCCTCGCTCTGGTGGCGGCCACATTCGCTGTGAGCTGCTTCAGTATCGGCTCGGCCAAGCAAGAATGCAAAATCACCGAGATGATAAAGAATGCCGGTGCAAAAATTGAAGGAAAAGTTTCGTGAAAAACATGAGAAAGCACGCTGAGGGGTAACAAACAGCAACTTCCACAAAGAATATATAGACTGCCATCGTCAAGACGGAGCTCGGAGCGAGAGTTAATCCCCTGGATTCAAAGTCTGGAAAATGGAAAGAGGACTTCGATAATTTGAAGACAGTAGGCCAACTCAAAAATGTTGACGAGAAGCAGGCAGCGAAGGTCACGGAGACTGTCGCAAAAGCGGTGGCAAATAGGCCATCCAGGTGGTACTACTCTAAACAGTTCCTCTTAGTTACGTATGGCGTAGCGCTGACGTCACTAATTGTCGTAGCTGTCTATGCGATGCTTTCGTAGGCAATGAATTCTTAGGCTGCCCGGTGTCGCAAGTCGAGTGTCGGAGCCTCACTAGACACGGATTTAGGGAATCGATGTTGTGATCGAAGACTTTACGTTTCATTTTTAGGTTGGTCTTTTCTACTTTATAAATTTGACACTTGAGGAAATCGCACATATTTCGCGGCCGTGTTTGCAATGAATCGTCTAGCAGTTCTCCTTCGTGAGGGTAACTCCAGTATTCTCTCCATCAACCATCGTACTGTAAAAATTTACTCCACGTTAGATATTCTGATAATGAGCACAGTACTACCGGTAGTACCAATCAAAATTAACTCTTCGTGATACACTTATATAGAGTTTACTTTACACACCCATGATATTAATTAATCAAAGGGCCTTATTTGGTACCATTTCTTGAAGCAAATCATAAAGATACTTGAATGATACAGCATGATAGAAGAAAGTATTATTAATAATTAAAGAATGCTGAATGATTTCGAATCACACAGTGTCTCGTACTTCTCTGTCCACCAATTTATAGGAATTGCCTTAGCACTTGCTCCAGAGCCACGTTCAGGATCGGAGTGCCCGTATCTGAAAGCTTCTATCACCGTAGATTAGCCTATATTTTTAGAAACTTCATAACAGAGACCAGGAAGCAAATAACGCTTTTTGGAACGAATTAACCCCTTGAGCCCGACGGCCTGTATTCTCCGGGATTAGAAAAAATGCTTATCCTGTATAATACAGGATAAGAAAATAAACGTAAAGTTTGTATGTTTGTGTACAAACTTTAGGTTAAATAGGTTTTGGGTTTAAGGATAAGCAAACCTATCCCTCCCGCAGGCCCACACCGTTTGCATATACGAATATAGAGGCAGGAATTGGTGTGGACTACAATCATAAAGTCTTACGGTTGAAATTTCACCGCCACTCATTTCGCTCATTCTAGAAAGCGCCGCGTGGAGCAAAGATGTCGGGTTTCAGACAGCGTTGGGCAGAGCTGACAAAAGAAGGATGGAGATCGAGACCGCCAACAGGTCTTTCAAACGACTATACTTATCTCAGGCCCGGAAAGACGAAAAATGACATGCGAGGGAGTGACATTTTTGTCGGCAAGGAAGAATTGATGCTTTATCTGGATCGCTTGGACTTGGGTGAGCTCATACTATTGACCAAACGGGTTTGTAGTAAGCCTAACACTTATCAATTTATCACAGAGGCGGCAAAGAAGGCGTCTCAGACCCCGCCGATCGTAGACACGGCCCAAAGCAGCGGCTGTGACGGTAACTGCGCTTATATCCTGTATTATCCTTTTTGAGTCACCGTTGTAACTTGTATCTTGCTGATATGATGTATCTAGTAGCGGTGTCTGGTACCGAAGCTTTTGTTGAGCAGCAAACATCGCCCAATGTATCGCCAGCTTCCGGTGAACAAGTAGACGTGCCTGTACGCGACACACCACCGCGGAACGTTGCAGACTCTCCCTCAATTGGTATGTCCTGTATCTTACAGAATGATTGACTTTATTAGTCTGTATCTAACGTGTTATTGTATTTGCGAGTAGGCAGCGACAGAGCAGCAGGTGAAGGCGGATCAGTACCCCCTACACTGCGTTATGAGAGTCCTCAACTGACTCAACGAGCGGAAAGATCACTTGCTGACTCGTCGGGCTCGGAATACTCTCCATCACGCGCCGCAACTTGAGAGATGCTTTTGCTGGTGAAGCGGAGAGAGGAGATGCGGAAGACTACGCACTTGGTACAGAAGAGAAGGAGAGTGATTGTGAAGAGCTGCATACAAGAGCTGAAGCTGTCCCAGGCCGGTCTTCGGGAATAGCTGCTGTATTATCAGGTTGGCCACTTTGTATGTACAGGATAATGATACATGATACTAATTATAACTTGTATCTTGTATCTATATATTCCAGATGTGAACATTCTACAGAATGAAGACAATTTAGATGAGTTTACTGTATTAGAGTCTGACGCTGAGAACGACGACGGCGCGTCTGATGGTGAAAGTTCGGAGGCAGAAGTTAATGTGTACGAAGACATTGTTCTTGAAGAGAGTGATAGTGACGAGGAAGCGGACGATGTCTTATTCGACGAGATGTTGCTAGAATCTGCTGGTGGTATTGCCGGTATTGCGGGAGGTAATATAAACGCTGATATCCTGAAGGATATGGGCACGAGTGGCTGGAAGGAACCTGTGTCATACAGTCCGTACCCATACTTGGACGAGCCATATGAAGCTCGAGATAGTGGCGCTATGGCAAATAAAGTCCCGGGGCTTTACGGTGGAGGCTATGGACCAACAAATCGAGCGCTTGAAGCAGTCTACGGCGATGGACATCTTCTTTTATTTCGTTCAGCCGCAGTTGTGGGAGGATATTGCTGCTGCGTCAAACGAATACTTTATGGAGCACCTGGATGAGAGAGTTGAGGGGCAATACAAGAAGCAAGATGCGCGTGAAAGGAAGCAGCCTGACTATAAGAAAAGTAGTCGAGAGGAGATCAACGCCAGTCTTCTAAATACACCAGATATTACAGCTCGAGAGTTGGGCGCTTTATCGGTCTATTGGTTGCCAGAACGATATCGCCGAACAAGGAGAAGCTGCAACATCACTGGAAGTCGACTGATGAAGGAGCTATTCCACGTGGTCGCTTCGGGATTTACATGACAAGAGATCGATTCATGCACATCTCCAGAAACCTACGTTTTAGTAGCAATTCTGACCCTCGCGCTACGAGTGACCGCGCATGGAAACTTCGGTCTGTGATCGATTCTCTTCAAGAACGCTTCAAACTTGGCTACAATCCACCGTTAGTAATGGTATTTGACGAGGCGATGCTTCCATCAAGGTCGTCATTCAGCCGCATGCGAGTTTACATGAAGGACAAGCCCCACAAGTGGGGCACCAAGCTATTCATGCTGTGCTGCTCTTCGACGGCGTACTGTATTCCGTGAGTATCGGGCATGCCAGCAGGCACGCCCGTATTTTCTTTTTGGTTCTAAAGTTATCTTATCCTGTATCTACAGGCTACTAACCGCGGCGTCTTGTATCCTACAGGTTTAAAGTGTATTGCGGTAAAAAGCAGACTGGGGTAAATGTTGCTTTAACGGACACGAAGTCCGGACCGGCTGCGGTTATTCGCAATCTAATCGAGGTGTTTTGAAGCGATGGGTCGGTCGAAAAGCGTTTAATCGTGACCGATCGCTTTTATACGTCAGCCTCACTTGCAATGCAGCTTCTGGCCCTAGGCTTCTACAGCCTCGGGACCATCATGACGAACCGCAAGGGCTTCTGCAAAGCGATTGTGTAAAAGAAAAAGAAGCGACCGGCGATTGTGCCCCGGCGATTATACACTGTGACTGAATCATCGGTCGTGCCATGTATGAAGGCTGTCTGCTGGTGGGATAACCGTCCCGTGCATCTGCTAAGTTCTAGAGGTAGCATTCAACAAGACCGCGTGGTAAGGAGAGAGAAATTGGGTGAGCAAGCCGAAGTAGCGTGCCCAAGAATCCTGAAGGATTACCAGACGTTCATGGGCGGAGTTGATGTCCATGATCAACTCCGTCTTCAAAGGCAAGTTGCTGTGTTTGTATGTACCGGATATCCAATTTTTAACCTGTATGTTACATACTACATAGATACTCTCTCCAGCTTTCACTGAAATACAAGAAGTACTACAAGGGTCTTTTTTTTGGGATCATCGATCTGGCAATCATGAACTCCTTGATAGTCTATAACCAGCGTCGAGTAGTAGAAGGCAAAAGAAAAGTATCTCACATCAAGTTTCTCAAACAGCTACACTTGGAGCTAGTGCAGCTAAATGAAGAGGATTGGGATGGAATCTGCTGCACACAGCAGACGCCAACCAAGCCGAGAAAGCGGGGGGCCCCTGCACGGCATCTACACGAGCTCCTTCAGGTTGATGAGTGGAGGGATGGCAACAATGGCCAAGGGCGGAAGCGTCGTCAACGTATTTGTAAGGTGTGTTCTAAGATGAAGAGAGCGAATGGAGGTAAAGGCGGTGAGACGTCCTACTATTGTAAGTCCTGCCGACTCCCTACGTCCTCAAAGACGGCTGTAGCGTCGCGTGTATATCTCTGCAGCAAGATCAAGCACAAAGTTGACGGTAATGAGCTTTCATGCTTCGATATATGGCACACAAAGTGGAGGAATGGAAGCAACCTACCTCCGTCGATAGCGAAGAAGAGAATACGAGCGCGCACACCTGGGGCCGCTTCCACTACTGAAGCGAGATCGGCAAGTGATGCCACGACTGCAGCTGACGAGCCGGACAAGCGCCAGCGGGTAGAAACGACTGAGCAGCAACAAGATTTAGTTTACATACCTTAGCTCAGTATAATGCATTCCGTTCGGTTTGGCAGCTGCTGTTGAAGTCTTTTTTTTTAAATAATCTGCCTCCGATTGCGCCCAGCTTTCGCACTGACTTCGCATGTTTTTGAGCGTCTAAGTACGCTTTACCACTGTATCCTGTATGTCTGAGGAGATTGATCTTGTATTGTACAGGCTATCATTTTTTCACCATCTTAGGGGTTGGGAATTTGCGAGCCTTTCCAAATACAGGACACTAAAACATACTAGCTGCAGTATGGTAACCCCTCCCCTGAGATACAAGTTAACAGTGCAAGGGTTTCGGTAAATGAGTGCGCTGGAAATCCTTCGGGCTCAAGGGGTTAAGTTTTATTTCGTATTTTGTGTAAAATTAAGCGATTTTGCGAAGCGATTTTACCACATGGTCACCTCTATTTGGCCTCCACATAAACAACTGCACAATCATCAGAAACGACCGTAGCGCCCTCAATTAAGCGCTCAATTCCACAAGGTTTTATTGCCAGCTATTCCGATATAGGACAAATCCTAAGATATTTTATCCAATAAGCTATCGCCGAAGATTTATGTGAAGAATTATTTAAGTAAAAGCATTAATTTATCAAAGTAGATTTTTATTGAGTGAGAATTTGAGCAATAAGTGATCATTTTCTACCGTTACTACAGAAGTTGAGAGCGACGTGGGGCTAGCCCCAGATAGACCAACAATCTTACCAATTCGAGGGAGCTTAGATTCACTGCCTCCCTCGTTGATAGTAATGCATTCCAGCACATTTTGCTAAGAGAGAGAGCATTTACAATAGTTTAATATTAAACACTATTAAAAGCAATTTCTTCAGCTTTGATGAGCCCATCAATCCAATATATTACGGAAGTGCCTACGTGGACCAACTATTTGGCCGCAAAAAGTACACAGAGATACCGGTATTTCCCAGCCCGCCATTTCTGAAATTCGAAAAACTCTTAAAAGCAGCTACCCCTGTCCTTTCATTCCGCACACCCCCCCGATGGCGGGATCAGCAGCGAAGAAGAAAGCCAGGAGCGGCCAGCGCGATCCAAGGATCGACGACAGCTCAGACAGCGAGGACGGAGCTGCTGTACTCCAGGCTCTCTCCACCCCGGCCAGCCGCCAACAAGAAGATGCCAAGAGCCCCACTTACCCAGCCAAAACGAAGAAGAGTAGCCCGGCGTCGTCCGTGAACTAATGGAGCGACGATAAAACTCCTCCTGTTGTCACTTGTCCTCGGTTCCATGAGGCATTCAACTCATATAATGATCTCGAAGCTGTATTTGCAAGGTAAGCAGTGTCTATGCCTTCATTTTGCTTCTATCTATCTAACAAATACGTTTGTTATGTAGCTACCAGAGCGACACGCTTCAAATGTACAAGCTCCGCATGTCGAGTTCAATCAACCATCGGAACCGGAGCCGGATCAAACAGGCTGCGAAGCGAGGCAGTGAGCCCACGCTGTGGGATGAATCGCTTGGTTACTACACAAGGACATGGAATTGCACGCATTCGAGATCCTACGCATCCCGAGGATCAGGAGCCCGCCAAAAACCACACCACCCGCCGCATTGAATGCCCAGCTAAACTTCATGTGCTGCTGTCTGAAGATGGAAGTGGTGATTACCGTGTATCTGTTCGGAGGCACGAGTCGACCCATAATCACGAGATCGATGAGAACATCTTCAACACTTACGACGAGACGAAAGTAATTACTTCCCCGGGGACTTGGAATGTCGTACGGACGTTACTGCGACGATTTTAGCATTTAAAGACATATCCTAACGTTTAGATCCGTGGAGATGCAGGGTCAACGTGAACATTTCAGTCTAGAAGACGACCCCAGGCTAGATGAAACGGTGCCGGCAAGTACTCAAAACCCCACCAGCAGCGCTAAGTGTAAGCTTGATTTGGGTGACAGCAACACCAATGTCAGTACGATGACATGCTCCGACGAGAAGCCAAGAGCACCACCAGTTATATCCGAAACGGCTACTCAGGAGGAGACTATACCAGGGGAATCTACGATGGAGAAAACGATGGATGCCCCTGCAAACAATACTGTGCCGAAAATTGAGCTGAACAACGTGGTACGTTGTTAGTGAGAGCTGGTGTATGTGGTATTGAGCTGGTGTTGGTTTGGTATACCAATAATACCAACTATTCGAGCCAAACACACACACGCCTACCAGCTTTTACCAACTGTAAAACTGCTGAGCATTGCTTCGTATTCAAATTGAGAGAGTCTAACTATATTCATGTTGTTGATTCTTCAGAGGCGTTGGTGAGGAAATGCTTGACAGCAATCAAAAACGAAAAATTCGAGCAGCAGTGGATGAGACACCAATCACAAATAAAGACATTGCTGTAGCGATCTTGAAGGTGGGTATATTTCGTGCCACATATGTCCAGCTTATGAGCGATTGGCACAAACTATCAAAACTTGTTGCCAGGGCAAGGTCTTTTTTTATGGATCAAGAGTCTTGAGCTGGATAACCCAGACGAAGAAAAAGAACGTGCTAACATTCTGAAAGAAAATGCGGCTACGGACATAAGAAGTTCTATCAATTCAGGCGGGCAAGTGTCGAATTCGCAGAAATCGCTCGATTCGGTGAACAAGGTCGGTTGAGCAACGAATGTATAGCTACCGCATCAACTCGAATCGCTGCAGAGGCGACATGGAGTTTACCACCAAATGTATACGTTGCAAACCCCACGGTTGCTACGTTTGAGGATGAAGGTCAACGAAACAGGCTCGTTGACACAAATGACTTTATTTTCAGCAAACATGACGAGAGCACGGCGATACTGTGCCAAATCCACATTAATGTCGACGTCGCCCACTGGTGTGCCGCTGTGTTTGACATGAAGCGGCGGTTAGTGTGGATATACGACACACTTCACAAAGAAGACTACGAAGCCAAAGTGATCACGTTGGTCGAGAACGTGTACCTCCCCCTGGTAAATCCTGATTATCAATTGGAAATCCGACTGTATCGGGCGTGGCGCCAACGCGATGGTTTCAGCTGTGACGTGTATGTTGCGCATTGGTTTGATCATTACTTATCCAGCCATGCTCTGTCGTCCGAAGATGCGGTGGTACCCAAGACCAAGACTCTTTCCGAAACAGAGCTGGAGAAAGGTCGCTACAAGCTGTTCTGCTATGTGATTTTTGGTATGGCCGAGAGGGGCGACAAACGAGTGTAATGCATCTTGCTCATGCATTCATCCGATAGTTTGTTAACATCTTCACGCGTTCACGGCAGGAACCTATACTTGTCTGGTGAACAACAGCCTGTATAAGGCCAGTAGGGCGAGTTGGTGATAGTTGGTGAAAAGATGGCTAACTCTATATTTAGACAAAAATTGCAATACCAGTGTGATACCGGTATTGTAAAACCATATGTTTTAATGACTTCGTCCGGTCTATGTCACAATAGTTGGTCCACGTAGCCACTGCCATATATTACTGTCGGGCGAGCGTGGTGGCTGACATACCATCTTATTTGTCTAACCTTCTTCAAGCCCAGCGGCAACAACTTCTCCGTGGTCTTTGTCCACGTGGGGCCAGCGTTGTCCTGTTGGACGCGAACTATCGACGTTTTTCGGCCTACACAATAATTAACAAATGTCACTTCAGAAAAAATAAGCTAGCAGAAATTCAAACGTACCCTGCCATTTCTCGCGAATGGCTGAAAAAGGTTTTTCCAGCAGCATCGGCACGTACACTTTTCTTGACATACTCACATTTTTTGTGAAGGGTGTGCCGGCGGGTCGATATTAAGAAGGCTTTCTTGCCTCATTGCGCTCTACAATATGCCATATTCCGATTTTTCCATCAAAATATTTTTTCTTGAAAAATCAAAGCGTGGTCTTGCTACCGCTGCAAGAAACATGACTTTACCAATGTACCGCTTGTTGGGGCACGATCGGTAAGGTAGAGTTTCATCAGCCGCCAAATAGTACCGAGAAGATGCCTTGTACATGTTAAACCATTTTCATCTACATCAAACATAGCATCAAAGCGATACAAAAGTCCGCCTAAAATAATATGTGAAAAATATAAATATCAATTGAATAATAGCTTAATTATAATAATAATTCTTACCAATAGGACGCTTCACTTAAGAAAAAGCCCACGACAACCTCTGAAGCTTGTGGTCACTTGTCAGCGTAGGCTTCACTTTCGCGATAAAGTGGCGCAGAACTTTGGTCTTGAGGTAGCACTGTAGAGTCGACCGCGGGATACCGCAGACTATTTCTAGAGAGTGCAGAGTCTGGTGCTGGCAAAGCGGCACCGCAGCCACACGCTCGCTTACTTCCTTGGCAGTGAGGCAAGTCTTCCGAGGAGGATACGACCGGCGGGGCAGCACAAGCGCGGAAGGGCCGTCTCGTAGGTCCCAGATGAGCTCAATGGCGGCCCGGCCTAGCCGAAAGAGCTTATTGGCACACTCTATAGTGCCAAATCGGAGGCGACCCTCCTTAATCAGTGTAGTCAGGAAGACCACCACCGCAACGCGCTTCGGCGATATGTCCGTGGCTCCGAGCGCTCGCACAATCAAAGCAAATTCAGTTTTGTTCCGTTCTAGTGAGCAACCTTTTAGTACCCCCAACCAGCCATTTCACTGTGGGTGAATACCCCGCTTGCTCTAAAACTATTAACCAATCAAATCATTCTAACATTTTTGTGTGCTACACAAAAAACAAAATCCCTATAAATTGGTGGGACAGAGAAGTATTCCGTTTGTGGCCATGCCATGTTAGGTCTCGTTTCATTGGCCGAGACCTCCATGGGGAGATTATGATTGCCGCGAAACTGCCTTGCATGGCACGTCGCCGCGCCATGGCAATCGATTGTGCCTTATGCCATATGACGCCTTTTAAGAAATGTAGAAAAGTCGTTTCTTCATCGGTTGGTACATGTACTCAACGCAAAAAATGAAACGATCAAGGAAAATATAGAGAAGAGAAGCTGCACGTTTAAAGACAATATACCAAACCCAGCTTTAGTTGCCGAGGCAATTTAGATTGTCATTTCCAAAAACAAATACTGCAAAAAAAATTGCTTGAATGTCAGTAATGTAAACAGATCCGATTTCGGTGCAATAAAAGTAGTTTTCAATTATTAACAATGAAGTTTTGAGCATAACGACAAAAGCTAAATAATGCAGGTCTTACAAGTATTCTATTCTGTTGGGAGTAATACAGTGTCGCGCGCCTTTTCTTTTGATTTATTAAATATGTGAATAGTGCCTTTTTTCTTGGGCTCTGAAAAAAGAAACGACGATACAGTCAAGAATTCACTGCAGGCGAAGTAGTTAAAGCGACTTTAACGCTGAGACAATTTAAGACGAAGTTATACACACCAAAGTCACATTATAGAATAAAGTCGCTATCATTGCCAATAAAGTCGCTTTGGAAGATAAAGTCGCAAAGATTATCTTCTTACCAGTATACACCGGTATTTAGGTGTGAATCGGTGGCTGCTGTAGACGCCAAGAGACTTGCCTCGATGAATGCTCATGGTAGCAACGTAGCAAGCTCGGGAACCGCATGTGTGTAGGAATACTAATGCGTATGGTGATACAAGCTGCAGAGGGAGGAAGAAGGTAAATCGACGGCGGTGAGACAAAGGGAGGCGGGTCAACAAACAAACCAGGTGCGTATGAGCTCACGTCTGAGCTGACGTTTAAAGCCGTATTGCTTTAAAAAGTGTGTGTTTACTGCTCTTGGTATGTGCGCAGCAAGCGGACGCATCGGAGAGGGCAACGAACTATACGTGACTCATCAAACAGGTACCACCTTTCGTGTAAGACCTAATTCGAGCGCTACCTCAAAGGCGAGAGAACATAAGGCTGGTGGATTTTTTCCGGGGCACTAGAAAATTTAAATACCCTTCTCGCTCGAAACGCTTCGGCAAAGCGACGAGGTAATGCTCACTTACATGCATGCGATTGCTTGATTGAATGATATGCAATTGTTCGTATTAAAAATAGGTTGTAGCGGATTTTCTCGAGCGGAATGCTATGGATCGAGCAAATGAAGAAGAGTAAGGAAAGTTGCAGTTTTGCTTACGTATATGTTCGTTATGAGTAACGTGATTTTGTTAAGTGCAAACGAAGTAAAAAAAGTCTTCCGTCGAAGAGAGTCCTTCTGTTATACTGAAACGTTCGAAGCATTCGTTGGGGAATGCAGCTGATAATTCAAATGTACGCGGTGAACCGTGCCCTGGCGCGCTAATAAATTTGGCAGAAATAAAACCCCGCGAGCGGTCTACGAAGACGGATACTGAACGGCCCTTAATCGAAGCATCCCACCACTAAAGTCCCATACCTCGTCGTGCTTACAACTCGTGGAAGACTATCGAAGATGTCGTTGCTGACTACGAAAAGGCCACCGACACTCACTATCGTGTTCGGTCGAGTGGGTCTGTTCTGGAGTACAATGAGTACGGTGTTTTTTAAAAATGGTTTTCCAATTTTTATATCTGACGTTAATTTTAAGCTGTGGTTTTTTAGGACTTACTCTGACCAAATACCAGTGGAGTTAGACGTCAGCTTTAAAACGTTTCGTTGTGCTAACAGCGTGTACCAAGGATCTAGGGCGAAGGCGGATCGGTGGAACAGCACTGGTTACTCTGGTTGTAAGGCAAGGTTCACCGCCCGATTTGTGAACATTGCAGCGAGTGTGGATGTTATCCCGAATTGGCGAATTATTCTCGAGAGCGAGTACCGCACGCATAACCACCTCAACTGTGGTGCTACACATACACGCGTCAAGGACATTCCCGTGGACAGACTCAACCAACCTGACGGCTCAAGCTGTGGCGTCATGGTTATCGCTACATCTTATTCATACATTCAAGGACATGGACAATTTGAGCTGCAACAAGTTACCAAGTAGGTCGTCATGCTGATGCGTTTACGGATTCTCTGGGTGATCTTGTGCTGTTCAAAGCCCACAGCGCTGGTGATGACGACAAGGCTCATACTGCAGTTGCTGATATGAAGCTGACAGCTACCTTTCTAAAAACCGAAAAGTAAAAATAAAAATGAGAGAAGTGTTAACGACGTTGAATGCTAAAACCAAAGGATCATGTGCTCAGTTATGACAGTCTTAAGCGATTAGGGAGCTTTAGCACTAAAACAAATATCGTGTCTATCTATCGGACGCGTATATGAGGGGCTTTACCAGGTACCAGCGGCGCATTAATTAACTGTGGCGGCCTAATAACAGGACGACCATACTCTCTTTAAGTCAAGTGGCCCCGGCGATTGTAACTAGCTGTAGTGCCTTTAGATCATAGCTGCGGCAACTTAACTTGCAGGGCGACTTTAAAAGGACGACCAAACGTTCTTTAAGTCAAGTGCCGGTGACTTTAACTAGCTGTGGCGACTTTAACTTGCAGGACGATTTTAACAGGACCATACTCTCTTTAAGTCAAGTGGTCCTAGCGACTTTAACTAGCTGTGGCGGCTTAGCAGCGCCAACTTTAGCTGACCTTGACAGGATTTGTATAATAGCTGGAATTTACCGGTATGAAACGTTCAAAGTCGGAATAGAGCTAAAGTCGCTCAAAAAAGCAAAAATGTTTCAGTTTAAAGGCTTTAACGGGATTCCTCTGCAGGTGCAAAATCGGACGGTGGGAGAGCTAAAACCTCCAACCCATCTTCGTATCAAGTACCCCCATCTCAATCGCAGTCGTAGCTGCAGGACGGCAGCGGCACGGGAGAAACTAACGAGACCCCTCATCGGGAGGGACCTCGCGCAAAACGTACACGGTTGGGATAGCAGGATGAGATAGTCAGCAAGTACCAGTCTCGTACCGGTATTAAATGGATGTAGACGAACTGTGGACGAACCACAAAATGTTGTCAAATACAAAATTTACCAATGCGTAATACTGACCCTCAACGTGTTGTAATCTTACCTCCACCCCAATCTGTGTACGCCTCGCATGACTTAGCTGAAGAAGCGTTGCATCAGTGGGCTAAAGATCACGGGTTCAATCTTCCACGTCGCCAAGTTCGGTACACAGACGACGCTGACAGCAAGGTGTGGGCACGGAACTATGAGTGAGATCGATCCGGAGCCGTGAAGAACACTCAGCACTTGACCGAAGAGACCCGAACGCGCAACATGCGAGGTTCAAAACGCTCAGGAGGCCCCATGCTTATTGCACTGCATGCTCTCAGCAAGGCAGAAACGACGGGCCTTAGAAGGTTGTTCACACGGCACGAAGCGACCCCTATAACCACGAACCGTCCCGGGACATTCGTGCTCATGCTGCTGTCACGCCCCGTGCTGCTCAAACATCTCAGGAACAAACGTCGGTGACCACGTCAGACCTGGTGGAAATCCAGACTGCAGCAGGGGTTGTCGTTTCGACCATTCAAGCCACGCTTATAAGTGCCGATCCAGACTCTCTCGTGATCGCCTAAGACATCTCCAATACAAGAAGTGCTGTTCGTAGGCGAGATCTGGCTTCTCATACAGCGATAGAATCTCTCTTCGTGGAGCTTCGAAAGCACAAATTCTATCACACGTGGCGCGTCAATCAAGAAACGAACGGGGCAACCCACCTTATTTGGGGTTATTCCGACACCTCTGAGCCTTTCAAGCTTCACCACGATGTGTTATTTGCCGACTGTATCTACAAGACGAACAAACATCGCATCCCACTGCTCAATATCATTGTTGATACCGGAGCTAATACGGTTCTTTCCGTTGCTCAATGCTGGCTTCCTGGTGAGAAAGGAGAAGACTTCGTTTGGGCTTTCAACATGCTACGTCTCTTCATGATTGAGAGCGATATAGAACCTCCTTACGTCATTCTCACTGATCGGGATCTCGCCTGTCTGAATTCACTGGACCGTGTTTATCCGGACGTACCTTCGATGATATGCCGCTGGCACATGAGCAAGAACGTGGAAAGTACGGCCAGAAAGCACTTAGGCCAAGTAGACGTCGAGAACCCAGCCCCGGGACAACAAAAAGGAGAACCCTCGGGAAACCAATTCCTTCATGGCTACGTTTTATGAAGCGGTGGAAGCAATCTCAGAAGCAGAGTTTAAAGAAAAACGCAAGGTCCTTGTCTCAGAGAGCAAGGTGGTGTCAGACTATCTGGATCTGCATTGGTGGAAGTACAAGTCGCGAATTGTGAGATACTGCACAAGCAAGTACTTCCACTTCGGTCTCCGAGACACATCTACAGTCGAGGGAACGCATGCCAAGATCAAAGCCAAATTGAAATCAAGCCAAGGCGACTTGTACACAGTTTTCAAGAAGCTGCGTAGCTGGTGGAGAATTGCTGCTAATGATACAAGTTTGCGCATTGTTCAACATGCAACGATTGAGCCTCGTTGCTGCAAAACAGCAGATACAATCGAGTTGTCAGGATTATCACGAGAAACGCTTTGAGAAACACAGAGAGGTTGTGGATGGATGCAGAGAAAATTGCCAATGGTGGAATTGAACGTTGTGTTTGTTCCGGGGAATTTCGTGCTGTCCATGGTCGCCCTTGTCTCCACGAGCTTATTGCAGTCATAGAGTCGAATGGAAGGAAGTACCTCACCCCGGATCATTTCGACAAGCACTGGTGGATTTACGGCGACAATAGGACTGCCCCTGCAAGAATTCAAAACCCTGCTACACTGCAACAATGTAGGCCCAAGAAAAGCACGCGCAGAACGCGGCTAGCAAACCAAGGTAGTACAGGGACCCGACATATAGTGAACGAATCCACAAAAATCACCCGGCTACACCTCCTGTGTCAGCTCATAATGCCCCTCAGGATCCCCAAGGTTTTGGAGCTCAAGCGGGTGATCAAGTAAAGCCATTCGAATCACATTCTTTACCAGCGAGGTCGTGGGGGTATGCAGGAAGAGCACCTTACTTAGATCAGAGTGAAAGAGAGGAATAGGCGCTGTTTAAACACATTCGTAATTCCATCAATACATCGTGAATTACACCGCTAAACAACAAACCACAGAGAAGGTAGGTAGTTTTGATAATAAAAAGAAGAATTGTAACGGGAACGTGAATTGTAGCGGGAACGCTGTACCAAAGTTGAAGATCTCGACCAAATAAATCGAGTAAACATAATTTTGTCCAGTCAGGTGAGCTCTTCCATTTAAGATTATCGTACGTCTCAGTTCTAAGCGGAGTGTTCCCTCATCTTGCGGACTCGTAGCGAGCTCTGGTGCTTGAACACCTCATCGCACACCTACTCACCTTCCTCGTACTCACGTTTCCGCTTCTGTTTGTTAGCAGCCCCCTTGGGGTTCTTCTCGCAGTAGAAGCGGTGTTTCCGAGCTGCTTGACCCTTCTCCACCGCCACAGAACATACACTCATCGTGTTCAGGAAGTGCGTCTTGAACGATATCTGGTGTCCATTTCATCCCTGCGTAGGTAAGATAGCAGTGAATGCGGTAGTTACTCGTGCTGTACGGCATTCCGTTGTGTATAAGGTCACCTCTGAACAGAGCACATAATTCAACCGGAATGTTCACGAAGCGCGCCTTGGAGTTGTCTCTCGCAGTATAGCAACCAGCATAGATGCGGAGCTTCGTGCCGGGCTCCAACGCACAAAATTATGGTGGCTGGAACACCATCCGGGCGAAGGTTACGGGCTCTCACCAAGTCACTCTCTTGGTAGTCTTGATGGGGCTCCTGTTCCGAGTCCCCAGGCATCGACCGCATGAAAGAAAAAAAACAGGCTACCACCCAGGGTGCAGCATGCCGCCAACCACTTTTAGAGCCTTGCTCAACTCTTGTAGAGGCGATGACATGGTGCGAGAGCTCACATGCGATTGATGTCGGAAGTTTTCGTCTTTACCACCCACGCGATTGAAGGCGCCGTTGTACGAACGCGCTTTGGCTTCCGCTAGGAGCGACGGAACGACCGTGTCAGTAAGCACAAGACCCACAGGCAGATAGCCATGCGGAATCAATGACCCTGTTCGTAGTTTCTCCATTTGAGGTTTTGGAGGGAGATCTAAGAGTGGTAGATGTAACGGGAACGCGATTTGTAACGGGAGCACGATTTGTAACAGGAACGGTTTTTGAAACGGAAATGGTTTTAAATACCGGTACAATACTGGTAATTACTGACTATCTCATCCGCCTATCCCAACCGTGTAGTTTTTGTGCGAGGGTTCTCGTTAGTTTCTCCCCAGCAGCACTGTGGGCGCTGGGGTGGAAAGGCTGGTGGTGAACTATGCTGTGTCGTCGGCATAACCGACTATTAATGCCACGGCACCGATGACATTAAAACATAGACGCTGCAACGTCAAAAGACTAGCTATGTAAGCTCCTCTGAGCCATTCCAGTCCCGCGGAGATGCTCCTACGACGGGCTCTGACACCCTTTACTCTTTGGCCTCGAGTACGTCAGATCTTCGCTCCGATGAACTTCTTAAAGTTCTTCATCGGGCAAAGTAATTTTTTCCGACTAGATTAATGCTATAATAGCCTTGAAAGCTGAGGAGGCGTATGTCAAAACTATCGCACCCATGAGGAACTCCATGTAGACCGCCCAGTGGCTCACGTGGATTGAAGGTCAGGATAAAAGGGTTTATAGCGATGGCCAGCCAGCCATACCTGCGCTTTCTGCAACCGTGACTAGCCGTAACGATGGGACGCTCACGCTAACGTCGGCCACCAATCGGGATGTGAGTCAATACAAGAAAGCTATCTAAACGCCGGTGCTGGAAATTTTACGTATGGACTGCAGGCTCGGCCTCATTGCCCTGTCGTAGAGCTAGCAATCTGTACTTGAGCAGTTTATTCTGAAGAAGTCTTGATTTTATGCATTGCATCGTTGAGTATGCATTACGTTCATTCGACAAATTAGGAGATTCTGTTTGATCTTACTGGTTAGTTTTACGCAAAGGGGGATGACAAGTTTTACATGATGGTATTGTGCCTTTCTGCAAACATGCCCTACGATTTAGGGCCCTACGTAGGACCTCTGCTCCTACGTAGGGCTCATAAAGCCTACCCTGGAAGTCAGTAAAGCTTATGCTGTAACGTAAAATAGGATAGCGCTCTGAATGTACAGTACCACTGGAGGTATATAACTTTCAGACAAGCTGGCACAATGCTCTCTTTTACCCTAGCCATTGTTGTTTATGATTCCAAGTACTAAAGTATTCGTAGACTCTACTTAGTACTTGGCTAAAATGATTATTTATACAGCTAACACCGGTAGCACTCAGGGCGAGCGTCAGTTGAGTTCTGCGTACCTGCCGTATTACTGGCTCTATCAATATAGGCCAGGCCCCTTGAGCAGGACCTACGCAGGAGGAAATGACCGTTGAAAATTGGCCTTTCGGACTTTACTGAGTTGTCTAGAACAGCCCCTACGTAAGATCGGATGTCTTACGGAGGACTACCAAAGATACATTTTACCATCACTACAGCAAATCTTAGGCTTAGACCTACCCGCTCCTTCTTGGGACCAGCCTTTTGAAGTCCGATTGGCCAAAGTTTAAAAAAGGCACAATTGCTGATTGTGAAAATATAGTGATATTAGTAAAAAAGGGGTGTTTGGGCGTCAGTGACACTAAGGCTCGTTCTTAACCGGGCGCATCGCACGGCATCGCATCGCTCACTTCTGTACCGTGCGACCGCATCGGTTGAGAATGATCTGTGCGACGCGGTAAAACCAGCTGCATAAAAAAATCGCACCTAACAGAGGTAAGTGATCCTTCCAGTACGGAAAACTCCACTTCCAGAACACCCCCTCAGGCAAGCAACCAAGACGCGCACGGTGAGTTTCCATTAATGAATTGAGTTATATAAGTGTCAAACTGACGCTCTCTGTGAAGAATGTCTTCATTTACCAATGTCCCTAGCGAGTCAGCTCAAAAGCCCCAGCAGGGCGTCCAGCGACACTCTCTGAACCAAATTCTCGAGCATTCGTCACATTCAGTGTGCTCTGCGGCTCCCTCACTTGCCCCATACGCATTCAAAGACCGCTACGTGTGCTGGTTTTCACAGTGGAGAAGCACAGCAGCCTCTTGGAGTATTGTTTTTTTTCACCCACCCAGCTCAGAGTCGTTCCAGTCTCTCGTGGCACGGTCTCAGGTGGAAGTTGAGCTTGATAAATGTGATGAATCTGAAGAGGAAAAGAGCTGCAACAATGGTGTCTCTGTCGACTACTCGTCATGGAAGGCAGACGAAGTTAGAAAGGAGTGCACTCGTAGAGGACTTAAGGTGAAGGGGAATCTCAAGAAAGACGAACGCATTATGATACTCATGAACCACAACATGCTCCAAGCTTCAATCGGTTCCAGCACTATTAACTCAGTTTCGGTCGGTGCCAGGACTAAGCACTGCATGTACTGACTATTAAATTTGCTAGTCTCTGATGAATTCGCCACGCGTTTCAGTCAGTCGGGTACGACGTATTGCTATATCACTATCGAATATAATATATCTAATGAATATGTTTTAGGAGATAAGCCTCCACGAGCAGCATTGGATACAAGAGAGGTCAATGACAGAAGCTGTTTCTGGGCTGATGTTCAAGCTGCCTTCGCTACTACGTACGCAGAAGATCACCCGGTAAATCTTCTCCACATTGAAGATGACTTCTTCAAAGACATTGATCTCTCAGTGACTAAAGTCCATTCAGCGAAAAAGCTTTTCGAGATGTGGAAGGACGTCAATAAGCACTACATTGTTGCTGAAAAGAGGTTCACAACATCAGGCCAGCACGAAAACGAGTTCAAAAACTTTGTTCGAGGCCGTGGATACGTACTCTACTTGCAAAAATGACTGACAGTACGTAAATTGTATAGTTTTGCAGTGCTTTATGGTACTTACACACTGTAAAAATCGTGGTATATACTGGCAGGTGAAGCATGAGCTGACAAACTTTACTAAAGGAGGCTTGCTACCTGAGGATGAACTCGACACTTTAGCAATAAAATCCTCGCAAACCTCGGAGTCAAGTACCAAGAAAACAATCCCTTCGAAATCGAAGCGCAAGAGCGCCGAGACACTCGAGCGCCTTGCTATTGCATTTGACAACTATGTAATCGATCGCAGGGTATAAGCAGCGCACGCCAAAGTTGATCGAGACCGTGAGGTGGCCAGATCCCAACTCAAAGAGAAAAGTGCAGTTATATCGCTGCTGAACGACATTCGTCGTCATCTCAATGACGTCGACAAGGAAATTGCAGCTAGCCGAGCTCGTGGAGAATCGCCTGTCTATTTGGAGGAGGACAGAAACCTTCTACTGCAAGAACGTCAATCCCTGATCGACAAGCTAAGATCTCTTTCAAACTAGCGAGCCAAAAACACCGAAACATATTATGATAGTTGGATTTTAGAAACAATTTTTGAGCTTCTATAGCACGTCTTCTTGCAATGTTGTGCTCTGGTCGGCGCAGCTCGTTGTTGTAAATGTACTCAACGATGACATCGCGCGTTATCTCATCCGAAAGTTCAGCTACCTTTCCTCCGTCTGTCTCGAACTGAGTTTCCAAGAATGACAAGTCCTTGTTCCTATTTCAATTGCGCAATTCTTGTCTTAGAGCTCTGATAGATCGTTCCGCCGTATCCGGACTCTCCAATAGATGCTGGGCAATGCAGACATTATGAAGACGCATGCAACAATGAATACCTTAGGAGCATTAGCCAAATTGACGCACAGGGGCAACTTTAAAATTTTCCACTTATTCACTAAAAGGCCAAATGCCATTTCCACTCGTATCCGCCATTGACTCAAGTAGTAGTTATAGTTATCTCGATCGGGTCTACCTCGCAATTGCGCTTGGTTATATGGAGTCATCACAACGCGTGTCTGAGGGTATGCATTTTCCGCAACAACATAATAAGGACCACGTACACGCTTTAACTGCCCACACAGCGACCATTGAAGTAAAGCTACTAAATCATTCCTTCCACCAGGAGCTCGGCACGCCAAAGCAGTAAAACTGCATTGATGATTGGCACTAGCTTGTATATTTAATCCATAGCGTTGATAGTGTCCCGAAAAAAAGCGACCACACGACCACATTCACTGCGGCGTGGAACGCGAATCGGACACAGCCATCCACCAATGGCTCCAATACAGCCCGTAATTGCCCTTCCTCCACTAATCGTGCGAAATCCAGCAGCGGCAACACTCATTTCACCATCTGTGCACGGGAAATGTAGAGCTAAACGAGGGCAAGTGTTGATAGCACGTAACACAGCATGTAGAATACGGTAGAAACCAGCTCGGCTAGTACCTGTTATGACTCGAATATGGTGATAGCTACCACCAGCTAACCAAGAGATACACGACTGCAGCATTCCAGCGGGCGAAACCGGAGGCTCACCAAGGGCTCTTCGAGCCGATTGAACAGGATCTACTGATAAGTCCGAACCCACCAATAGTAACAAACGCTCAAAGCCAGCCATGCTCATTCGATAATACTGTTTAAATTCCCCTTCCAAAACTAAACGTTCAGCATGAGAATTCTAACACATCCGCTCGCGTACTACAGTCAATTCACTTATACATTCCACAGCGCTCTCCATAATGATCACTAGTGTAGGAACAATATCTGAGCAAAAAACTTCGTCTTCAGCCCGACGAAAGGAAGCCATGGAAGTAGGTTAGCGAACTGACAGCAAATTGAAGTCTGAAGGGAAAACCTTAATATGGTAAGATGTCGAAGCTGAAGAGATGATAAGATTGAGAAGACTGTATGCTTCTGATTGGAGGATTTCCAGTGCGACCCAATTCGCTCTGATGCGATCATATTTTTACATGCGACGAATTCGTCGCATTGACGCCTTTTTAAAATCTCTTTTACATGCGATCACCTTCCCCTTAAGCCAATCATAAGAGAGTGGCCTCGTGATTCTGAGTTTCCGAAATACGGACCTTCGGGATCTTTGCGTGGGACCTGATAACGGTCGTACCTCGTTCACTATACGCCCTCTCAGCCAATCAGAATCATTCTATACGTTTCCCGTAGGTATCAGGTATACGCATTTCACCATTCCGCATTCTGCGTAGACCTCCGTTATGCGTCTCGGTCTGCTCGTCGCCGCGTTGGCTGCGCTGTCCTTCCAGCCGGCCTCGTCGCTCCTGCGCGTTCCTTTGACCGCCAAGGCGCAACGACGCAGCGCTGATCACCTGCTCCAGTTCCACACGCAACCCAGCGACGCCGTGACCAATGCAGTTCAAGCTGATCACGTCCTGCAGTACGCCGCGATCAACACTCAAGATATCCTGCACAATGCGCAGGATCTAGCTGCACAGGGTCTTGTACCACTCGAGAACTTTATGGAGTTCCAGTTCTTTGGCCCCATCGCCATCGGGTCGCCTCCTCAGGAGGTCCTGGTGTGCTTCGACACAGGCTCGAGTGACCTGTGGGTGCCCGGCAACAAGTGCGAGGCCTGCGCAGGCCAGGATCGCTTCAACCACTCGCTGTCCAGCACATACCACGAGTCCACGACCCACCCCGCCTTTGCCGTACAGTACGGGAGTGGCAAAGTAAGCGGTCACTTCGGCCTGGACGTGGTACATGTGGCTCAGTTCCAGGTGCAGGACACGACTGTCGGTATCGTCAGGACGGAGGAGGAATCCATGGCCAGAATGAAGGCTGACGGCCTGTTGGGTATGGCTTTCGACGGGCTCTCCACGTTCTCCCACCCTCCGCTCTTCTTCGCCCTCTTGGAGCAATACCCAGAGCTGGATTCGGTGTTTGCCTTCTATCTCAGTCCGGATCCCAATACCAATGGATCCGAACTGCACTTAGGAGGATACGACGAGGACTTTATGGGCTCGCTCGAAGCTTCTTGGCAGATGACGGACGTGCTGCCTCAATTCGGCCAATGGACGTTCTGGAGGATCCACCTGCACAGCGTCAACGTGGGCAAGCACAGAAACGCCTGTGCGGATGGCTGTGTGGCCTTCGTGGACTCCGGAACGTCGCTCATTGGCATCCCAGGCACTTTGTATTTGAACTTTCTGTATGAAGTGGCTACATTTGCTCAGAACCAAGGCTGCTACTGTGGATTCGTCCAGTACGGCTTCCAGTGCTTCCTGTGTGCTCCAGAAGACTTCCCGCCGCTTCGGATTGGCATCGGAGGGAACCACTTTTACGTCTTGGAAGGCTCGGACTACACGCTCTGCGTCGGCTTAACCTGTATCGTGCTGGTCCAGCCGAGTGGGCAGGAGATGTGGGTGCTGGGCGATGTGTTCATGAAGAAATTCTACTCTCTATACGACGTCAAGAAGAAACAAATGGGCTTCGCCTGTCCAGCCAACTCGACGTTGTGTGGTGTGGAAGATATGCAGGATAAGACGGTGAACAGCAACGGCAACGACCTGTTGCCGTCCCAGAAGTCGCCCTTCTTCGAGAACAGCTTCAACATGTACGACATGGACACCCACGCTGTGCTGGTGTTGTTTCTGTCGGGTCTGTCGCTCGTGGGCTCCGGGTTCATCGTGTCTTCGTTTGTGCAGTACCCCATTCTACGGAGTTTCCGCTCGTTCTCGATCTTCTTTTGGCTTTCGGTGTGCACGTTGGGCTACAACTTGACGCTGTGGATCGCTGGCGTGTGGCGTGCTCACCAGACCCACGTCTTGTTCTGCGCCTTACTGAAGAGCAGTCAACAGTTCTTCGGCACTGCCATTTTGCTGTTTAGTGCTGCAGTTGGCCTGGAGCTGATTCGTGCTGTGCGGTGGACGCATTCGAGTACAGTGGAGTACAAACTGGTCTACCACGTCGTCATCTGGTGCTCTGCTGCGTTCACGGGGGCATTTTCGCTGCTCACGGGGGTTGTAGGCTTCCTCCCTGACGGTGCCGGACCATGTCGAGCGTGTTTTGTGGGCCATAGTCCTGGTTGGGCTCGGGTGTTGCTCTTCTACTTGCCAGCTACACTGACACTTACGTTTGCCGGGTCGGCTGTGTACCTTGCGTCCAAGGGCTCTGCAGGACTGTCGCTACCGCCCCAGGCCGAACGTGCACGTCGTAGTAGTGGGCAGCTACTGTCGAGTTGTGTGGCTACAGTTGCCGCACTGTTCCTCCCGACGCTGTTCGGTTGGTTGCAATCTTTTGGGGCCGACTGGGTCACCTCTGGCTTCTTCCTGTATCTGTCCGAGTTGTGCTTCTACTCGCAAGGTCTGCTGAACGCGTTATCCTGGGCGTTTAACCCGTCGTACCGTGTCGCTCGATACCGAGGCAGCAATGCTGTGGGAGGTGAGGCGACGCGTCTCATGGGACCAAATTAACCCCGTGCTACATCAGGATAACGTTGCTTTAGACACAAATAAAGCAGTATTTGTCAGCTTAACAGTATCCTGACTTAACCTGTGTTTGCCTATTTAGTGGGGAAGGCGTCGATAGCGCCGTAGAAGTCCCAGAAGTCGTCTCCTAGCAGCTCCAAGTTGTCGTCCTGGAGCCAACTGGCCTGTTGGCAGATCAAATTGTCCTCCACGACGTAGTCGATGTGGTCGTTATGACGCACGGGGAGATGCCCACAACCTGGTCGGTGGGCATCTCGTGGTGACGAGCACTTGGCAGGCTGCGTGGGTTCAGTCTTAGCTGCGGTCTTTGCGGGTCCACGCTGGAGCGCACCCAGATTCGTGACACTGTTTTGGCACACGAGATGGTTTTGCACCACATAATCGCGGTGGTTTCCGTGCTGGATGGACAAGTGGCCACAGGAGCGATTGTGACGCGAGTACTGCAGCAACGACGTCGGCGTCGACACGCAAGCCTTCTCGCTAGCAGATTTGGCAGGTGCAGCCGGCGTATCGCTACCAGAAGCAGCTCCATGAGCTGCGTTACCCGAGCTCGACAGTTGGTTGACTGGAGCGAAGGCTGATCCAGTGGCGTCCGGCGCAATGAACGTCAAGGTTGGGTCCTCAGGGAATGTCGGACCCATGGAGCTGTTCCCAATACCGTTGGGTAGGGCACTTGAGGGTGGGAGCGGCGTCAAGAGTTGCTCCAGCATGTCCGATCCACTCGATACTTTATTCCCAGTAGTAGAGACCGTAATATCATCAGGCGGGGGAGGTCTCAGCTCCAGATGAGCGGGGCAGCAACTAGTTCCGATAGTAGTTGAGGGACAGTGAGGAGGGAAGGCGTCCAGAGAAAACGGCAACGTCTCCTGGGACAGCAAGAACGCGTCCAACGACGAAAGCGCCGCAAGACACGCAGGTGGAGAGTGAATGTGGTTCTCTGGACACTTCAACTCGTAGCGTATCGGTCTGGTCGGAGTGTCCAGACACGCGGCGGTGGCGGACATTTTGCGTCGATTGGTCCTACACGTTGTAGTGATTGGCAGAGGAGCCTTCATCACGAACGGTTCCGGTAGCAACACGTCGGGGTTCATGGCCGTGTCTGCGGTCGTAACCAGAGCATTGGCGACGTCGCTTGGACAGTCACAGCTCTCATCTCCCGAGTCGATTTTCTTCGCCACAACAGGCGACAGTTTGCGTTTCTTGGTCCTGGGTCTACCAGAAGCGTCTGTCTGGTCTTCATGAAGTCGCTGGTGCTTGTGGAGATCGAATTTCCGAGCGAAACTGCGGTCACAACCAGGGAAGGCACATGAGAATGGTTTCCTGCCTCTACACAAGATAAATTACCGTCAGAAAACTATTTAGAAAAATAAAAAATTAGAATACTACAAAAACTCACGTGTGGGTGCGTTCGTGACTCAATAAATCCGAACGACGCGCGAAGCACTTGCCACACTCCTCGTACTTACAGCGGTAGGGCTTCTCGCCCGTGTGGACACGGTAGTGCACCTCCATGTCTGCCTTACGCAGGAATTTCTTACCGCAAAATTTACATGCGAATTTCTTATCCCCATTGTGGATATTGACATGTCGCTTCAAATTGCCTTTGAGTTGGAACTCACGGCCGCATCCTGGAAACGTACACCGAAAGATCGTCTTGTCCTTAGTCGCTCTCTTGGTCTCGACAGATTTTGGTTTGGTTGATGTTGTTGGCACGGAATTAGCCTCGGTTTTAGCGACGGGAGGTAAATTTTGCGCGGAGCTGAGACTTCCATGGCCGCCCAACGACATCGCGTCCACTTTGTTACTGAGCGCGAGGGGAGCCATGTTTATCTTCTCTTACGGTACTGTGCTGGTGGTCTTGCACTTGGCTCTTCCTCCAGCGAATGTCGAATGACAAACAGAGGACGCTGAATATGCCTGGTCAGGTCTGTCAAAGGCCTAGAGCTCTTTCTCCGAGATTGGCACGCTCGAGCCGCCGTCGGACAAATTCGCAAAACCCTAGTGAGCTCTTGAACTGTATGTTTCATACAGTTGTAGAGATTAAATGCGGACACAAAGTTTAGGTTGCGATTTTAAGTGAACAGCTAACTTAATCCAGTATAATTATAACGGGTTGTCCCCAGTAGAAAAACTAGCTACATGTAATACTAACTTAGTCGCCAGTTTTTTAAGTTCGCACCCCGAATTTATCGAGAATCATGCCCCTGCGATAAAAGAAAAGCTTGTCGCTGCCGGCACTTTTAAGAAAAAGGGAGCAGACAGATTCTACTGCTGTTTTCCGATCTTGAAATACTGCTAGGTGGAGTAAGAATTACTTCACATTTTACAAATTCCTGATCTTGCTACCGATTTTTTTTTCCATAAAAATAAAGACAGCATACGTGTTTCACTATGTATCCCTAAGATTCCCGTACTGAGCCCGAGGCGAACGCCATTATTTCTAACAATACCGGCTCCCGAACTGGTTTCGCTACCAGATTCCAGATTCAGCTACTGTTACAGGCTCAACAGATTTTAATGATTGGTGTTCCCGGTTAACTGTGATTAGATGTTTGAATTTAGAACTAAGCTAACAGCTCAAATCCTAGTTTTGAATATTAAACATGACTAGGGCTCTACTTTTTCTTGGCTTTTTAGGCACGGCGATTGGATCGAGTTGAGATCGAAGCTTTAAAATGAGACGCAAACTCTCAAGCCAAAAGAAGATAAGAGAATTCTAACCAATCGGATAAGCTCGCTTTTTCATCTGCGTATTCTACTTTATTTTAGAAGTGCCACCAGCTGCCTGGTACTTTTCAGCTGGAAGATAATAATTCCTTGATTTGATTTTATGGAGTACTTTGATGCTGAAGCGCGTGTTGGCATTTTTGAATCTCGGTGTATTTCGCTCTGACTGCTGTAACGTTCTGTAACGATTTGGTGAGTGAAAGTTTCGGTCCATTCAACTGACACTGGGTACCATTTGGTGAGTGAAAGTTTCGGTCCATTCAACTGACACTGGGTACCAAATAAACCGCCGTCGGATAAATAACTCTATCACACTTCGTCGTAGGACATGTCAGGTATTTTAGTAATATTAATAAATACTTTCATGTTAAAGTACATGTTATAATCAGGAATTGGTAGTAGAATCAAAAATATGAATCTGGAGTATTACTAATACTACTACTAAATACATAGTAGTCATATGAATATCAAATGTTTGGTATTCACTATTGGTCTGAGTATTACTCTCAAATCCCAGTACTATAGTTCTCACAAAGAACTATTTTCACCAGAACCCTGAACCAGCAACTCATTTGACTCGTTCTGCAGTGCGAGACGCCCGCCATTTGCGAACAAACAGGAAGATCGCCAGTTCATCGAGTTAACATCTCAGGAGACAACTATGACGTGCTTTGTGGAGGGATGTCAGGAAGACGATGGCCTTAAGAAGGACCCGTGTACTGTGTGTGGAAGGCTTATACATCACATGTGTGCTATTGACGTCTACGAATGCAGCGATTCGGCACTAAATGAAAGGTATTCCAGCCAACTTGTCTGATTCTAACCGGGCGTATAGTAATTTAAAGTGATGTCTAGGTTTTGCAGTCCTTCTTGTGTGCGTGTCGTGTATCCAGAGGTCAGCCCACCTGCGTCAGCTTCCGCCACTGGAAAACGGACAGCCACGTCTGGTGGATTAAGAGATATCTGGGAGGGTACCGACTCAGACTTCACCCCATCTCCAGATCTATCTGGGGTCAAGGATGACGATCGCGTAGTGAAGCGGCGGAGAACTGCTCCAGGCCCTGCCGTAAAGGCCTTGAAGAAGAAGACACCTCTGTCTACGCAGACCAAGGCTGGGAAGAAGAAAGCAGCTCGCCTTCAGAGGCTGCCAACAGTCTTTTTACGGCCGCACCGGTACCGCTGTCTGCACCTCCGATGTCAGATCGTGGTGTGCCACTTACCGTTAAGCACGCGAGGAAAGCGGGCACTACAGACGATATCTGGGATCTCAGCCACACGCTGGACGTGCCGTACAAAAAGCAAAACCCTTGGAAGCCGTCCACCCAACTATATCGCAACATCTGCCTGTTGTGCTGCGATACTATCAAGTCCCGCTCCAAGACGAACCCATATAGTTGGGAAGCGGCTCTCAGGAATACCAAGAACGCAAGCAATGCAAAGGATCACATAAAACTGAAGCACGCCGACCATCCTCTTGCCATTCACGCGGAACAGAGTGCTACGGATAAGTCCAGGAAAGATGTCGAGTCCACCGAAGTGGATTCCGCGTCCGTGTTGAACCTGACACGGGATCCGGATCAAAACCAAACGTCCATTACTTCTCCTGACGAGGCGATACTGGTGGCAGGAGGAAGTGCTTCTAAGCCCTTCTTCCGAGTGAGCGAGAAGACTTTGAACGTTCTCGTCTCGAAGCTCTTGATCTCACAGGGACTACCGTACACGTTGTGCGAGTCCGCCGCTTTCAAGGACCTCATTCGCGCTGCTACTGGAAACCCTGCGTTTCAAGTCCTGGGCCGCGACAGGCACGACCGTCTACTAAATGGCCACTTTCAGCTATTTTGCGAATTGGTAGGTGAATTGCTGTCCACTGAGTACGAGAAAGCTTGTAATATGAAGTTTCTCAATCTCATTCACGATATATGGACAAGTTGTGGAAAGGATAGCATCGTAGGTGCATCTGTCGCCTTTATTGACAGTTTGTGGAGATTCCGCTTTATTGCGGTCCTCGCCTGCGTGAAGAATGACGGCCACAATGCCCCGGCCGTCGCTAAGGTCATCGAGAGTGCGTTTAAATCACGGTTCAATCTGGATATTCGCTCATTGACTCGATACACCATGTCGGACACGACTCCATCAGCGAAGAACGTCGCTGATCACATCGACACTGAGCAAGAAAATTGCTCTATGCACTTGTTAAACCTGTGTATTGGATACGGTATCGGCCTCAAAGACAATATTCAGACGACGACTGTCTGGAACGAATCTACAGGATCTTGGGACAAAATAGTTACTACGGTAACCCCCGGAGGTGCTCTGTACGAAGGCGGGGACGTGATTCACAAGCTTCGCAACCTGAACAACCACTTCCGGTCGCCAAAAAGCGCAATGCATTGAAGAAGATCCAGAAGGCCCTCTCATACCCAGAACTGAAGCCGATGACGGACCAAGACGTCCGCGTTGCATACACATGCAAACTTATTAGAAGGTCTGTCGTCAATTATGCAGCTTTTGATGCTTACTTCCAGTCTACGAAGGATTCTACTAGCTCATGGAGCGCTCTAACTGCTAAGGATTGGATGCTTGCTGTCGAAATGGAGGCAGCCACCAATTTCATAGCCAATCTTGCTCTGGTAGAGGTGCAGAGCGAGAACCTTGTGTCGTCGTACATGGTTGTGTTTCGGCGGCTTGCAGAGAACAAGTTAGAGGCATTCAAATTTGAATCCATGGCTATTGAGGCTCCTGGAGCCAAGGATGCTAGCGAAGCGAGTCGTCGTCGAGCGACGAGGACGAGAGACCAGTTCTCGGACGCTGGTAAGACATGTCTCCGAAGAACTCTCATGCAGCTGCAGGCTCGTTTTCCCAAGGTAATTACGGAGTCGATGGCATGTGTTCTGCTGGATCCTAGGACAAAGTCCAGTGCGAAGAAGATTGCCGCCGTCGGTAATATTCCACGCAAGGAGGAAAAAGCTATCTACAAGAATGGTGTTGACTTTATTCGTGTCGAGCATAGAAAAGTGTTTGCTCAGATGACCAAACAGGGAAAGATCTCTCTCTTGCAGCCGTCGCGGTCCCAAAGTAGTCTATTGAGCCAAGACTCATCGCCTTTTTCATCGCCCTCATCAACGGGCTGGGATGACGCAGATGAACTCTTACTAGGAGCACCTATTCGGGCTACAAAGACAAGAGACGAGCTAAAGGAGACGGAGATCAATGCCAGAGCCGACGCTGTACTGCGAGAGTGGATTGATTTAGAACCAGAGTGGCTCGAGGTCGCCCAACGCCAGAGCCCCAAGATCAAGATTGAGGACTTGTCGAAGGACATGTCGATTGACGCACAGAGCGGGATGCACTACGCTCTGTTGGGCCTCTACAAACATATAGATGTGTAAAAGTGGTTTCGAGATGAAGGTGAAGCTCAGTTCCCCTCTATTGCGCTACTGGCGCGTATCCATCTTGGCAAAATCTCGTCTTCAGCGTTCCAAGAGAGGGTGTTTTCAACTGGAGGGATAGTTATGGGACCTCTAAGGACAAGAACGGATAGCAGGCGAGCGGAGAGGCAGCTGCTACTGCGGCACAATAGGGATGAAATCATGAAGATGAAGCTGGACGCTCGCAAGTCGAACGAATCGTAAGTCAGAAATAGTAGTAGTCAAAATAGTATACTAATATGACTACTACTACTACCACTTTGTAGAAGCGCTACTATTTCTAATATGTATCCTTTCGTGGAGACCCAATTGTCCCGGTAATACTACTACCGGTTTTTTTACGCTACTACTAATCCCTGGTTATAATAGCAATAGTGGAGTGGATATCATGAGACTGCAAAACTACAAAATAGCACCAGAGGGTGCAGTATCTTGTATTTTGAGAAAGTACTCTCATATTACTATCGACTCTTACTACGGTCTATTCTCGAGCTGTCAAAACTACGATAATGCAGTGGTGCTGATTGGCCGATCAGGCTAGAGATGGTAGTTTTATATGTAATTAAACCAGAATGCCCTGGTAGCAGACGTCATACTGAGGGATTTTAATATACATCGACTGCCATTTGGTAATGGCAGTAAATCTGAAAGGACAAAATGGCTGCAGCTCACAATAATCGTGTGCTTTAAAAAAACTCTTGTAGCTCTTCACTGACTACCAGTATGCCGCTTCGATTGTTGAAGGCCCCACCCACGTTTTGCGATTTATAAACCCAAAAAGTAGTATGTATCTGATATTTGGTGATATTGAGGAACAAGCGTACTTCACTACCAAGTACTTACAATTCATCACTATGCTCGATTTTAAAATGAGAGTATTTATCCAAAATACATGATACTATCCCCCCTCTGTTGCCGACACCTCCAATTTTGGAGATTTTTGCAGTCTCACGATATCCACTCTACCATTAATATTAACACGTACAGTATTACTACTACTATTACTAAAAACATGTCCAGAATCATTGTTATTAATAGGACACGACGAAGTATTCGCGATTTTTTTCAGTTATTTGGATACCAGTATCCCATAAAAGGTTTCCGGTAGTATTTCAAGTATTACCCGATATTAGCTAACCTTCACGCTACTACCACCCTCTGGTCGGCAGGAGATCTATCACCCTGCCTAAACCGAAATTAGACCCTCCTGCGCGTTAATCGATTAGGGCCGAGCGGCACTTAGTCATACCTAGTATGGTATGATACCACTGATACATGTAGTTTGTCCGGTTCGCGTGCTACGACAGGCATGGATTCGTTGTGCCGAATCACCACCCCCTACCGGTTCATACATACTACTTCTTTTTTAACAAGTAAATCGGGGAGGTTTGTATTAATATATGTAAGCCGGTCAAATTGTACTGGGGGCGTACAGTATAGAACTGTAGTTGCTGGAGCTATTTTTGGTCTGGAGCTATTTGGCGGTGGCTTCAGCAAATACCTCCAGTCCCATAAATTTTAAGTGTAGTAGGCTAGGAGCATCGCCCGGAGCGAGAAAAGAAACTACGGTACTCGTCACAAACTTTCAAAGGTCTGGCATTCATCGCAAAAATGCAGCTAGACGTCAAGCTAACCCAGTTGGTCGTCTTGGTGGCGGCTCTGCTAGCGATTGACATGGACATCGGCGAGGTGCTCTATCATCTAGCACGATTTCTATGTATGCGATCCATCAACGATCGTGTTCCAGTCCACCCCAAAGAGTTCTGCTTGGCCGATTTCAACCCCGCTTTATGCCGGCGTCGGTTCCGATTCTTCGCGCGCGAGATAGAGGAGATAGAATAGGCTTGCGACTACCGCCTACGATCTCAGCCCAATATGTCCCAGCCCCCCCCCCCTCCCGCCAAGAAGCGATCCGTATGCTTCTTAGGCGCCTAGCTTTTCCAAGTCGGCACGGCGGAGTTCGGTCGAAGCCCCGAGGTTATTTCGTTCAGGGCGAACACCATCGCGTCAATGATCTACGATAAGATCAAGGACAAGATGGTGTTTGATCATCGCATGATAGAACGGCTCAAGCAGAGCTCGACGAACGCGATCTTTACAAATGTTGGTCGCCTCCGGAACGGTTTTGGAATAATCGATGGCACTGTTCGCCGTATCTGTCGTCCCATTCGACATCAGGAGCAAGCGTACAGCGGACACAAGAAGATGCACGCTATCAAGTTACAAAGCATTTTCAGGGCGAATGGTTTAAATATTTCGCTTTACGGTCCAGTCGAAGGGCATCGCCATGATGGCTATATGCTTCGTCCTAGCGAAATGGTGGCAGAAATGGAAAAGTATCTAGGATTTTTGCTTTATGGGGACCAGGATTAACCCTTACGATCTTGGCTGATCGTCCCGTACGCTGGAGCAGTTTTTTGACCAGCGCCCAGACTCGATTCGGCTTTGACTTGAGTGAGGCGCGCATTGCGATCGAGTGGGGGGGGGTTGGTTGGATTGTGCGCTATTGAAATATTTTACACTTCCAAACAATATGAAGGTGCTCAAGCCCTCAGTAGGATTGCTGTATATTGCTACGATATTTCTGATCAACGGTCTATCCTGTGTCCGGCGACGAAATCAGTCTAGCAAATATTCTCGGTGTAGTCTACCGACTCTTCAGTGCTATCTAGCTGACTTAAGCCACGATGTAGTGGAAGAAGCTGTCTACCCATCAGATGAGGAGGCTGACTTTTCTGAAGACGAGTCCAATATATCGAGTGATTCTGACAGCGACTCAAACCGCAGTGAAGACAGCGATATTGAAAGCGGTGATGATAGCGAGTTTGACAATTGAGTAATTGTTTTGTTAACCCCCCCCGCGCACTTACGGCTTTTTTCGCCCCCTGTACACGACTCCACATGTTGTATATACAGCATGTTAAAAATAGGCTAAACTTGAATTTTGTATTGACCTCCGTAAGTACGAATACATTTTTCTGCACTGCGGGAAGATCACACGCTCGGTGATACATTGATTGCGAGCTTCTTCGCAGCGCTACGTATCCACATGTTGTCTAAGACACCTACGCTGCGCCAACAAACCTGAAGAAGACGTATATCCAACATATTAGAAGTGTCCCTTTTACAGGGCTCGAACATGCCATGTACGAAGTGCAATGGCTATGCGTACAGTCATCAATGATTGCAACACATTTATATAAAAGCAGGTTAGGTATTCATCGACAAGCCCACTCTTACTCGCTATCGTCCTCTCCAGCACATCCCTCCCCACCACTTCTCTCTTCAGCGCCGCCATCAGTGTCAGAACCAGCGCCCCCCCTCCACAGTACCGCAGCCAGCGCCTCCCTCCTCCGCGCCGCCGCCTTCTTCCCTATTACTAGCGGCGCGTCGGCGCTTCTTTGCCGGGCTGCGCATCTGGATTCCACGACCAACACGAGGGTGAGGCCTTTCCTCTCCGCTCTTCCACATGACATGCCAGATTTGGTGGCATGTCATGGTGTTGCCTGGGTAGTGGCCCGGCCGGACTCGGTCACAGAGGTAGACGTTGTGCAAGACGAAGCACAATTAGTCAAAGTCCGATTGCATAAGCCACTGTCACACTTACTACTTGTTGCCGTCGCTGCATGCCTCGCAATTGAACCGTGTTGCACTGCGCTGGCCGACCTTCTGCTTGCGAATCGAGCAGAGCCTTGCACTGGTGCTGTGGCCTCTTCCGAACACTCCCGGAT
>NW_003303741.1:1715492-1731436 GCF_000142945.1 Phytophthora infestans T30-4
GGGTTGAGATACCCCGTAGTTACCTTCCTCTTCATTCTCAGCACTTTCGAATCAAGACGGTCCCAGCCCTCTATGCGTCTTTTCCCATTATGAAACTCTTCCTTAAAAAGTTTGCGGGTTCATTCTTTGGCCCGGGTGGGACCTGTAGTACCCAGTCTAGAATTGGAAGCCAGTTTTGGAGTCTCCCACCTTTTCTCGGATGGAAATTTCGGGTTTCGCTTCCCTTCCAGTACCAGAGAATTCTTGCAAGGGCTCAGGAGAAGTGGAAATTACCCACTTCTCTCTCGACCTGTTGAGAGGCAGCGAATAGCGCTGTAGCCTTAGCTGGCTACAGCGCTATTCGCTGCAACTCTCGGTGCGCTTTCGAAAGTACTACAAAACGGTCGTGGATATCAACCCCGCCCATCCAGCGATGATAGTCGCGCATCGCTGATGGACAGGGTATGATTTCCTTTCTGCCGCCACGTAGATGCCGCCCTGCGATGGTACAACAACAACAGCATAAGTTAGGAAGCCGTCGTCACTAAGACACGACCCAAAAGTAACTTACCGCAGGTTTCAATAGATGTACTGCTGCCAGACGAGAGAAGGTAGACAGGAAGGCGGTCCCACCAAAGCATTACCTGTAAAAGATCGCAGCCCTTTGCGACGGCGATCGTGCTGGTCCCGCGGGGGATATGAGTTGGACGAGTTGCTGCTTTGGTCACGAGGGCTGGCGGAAACCCTTTCTTGTTTGGCTGTATTTTGCCAACCGTGTGTACATTCCGAGCCAGGAGCTGCAAATCTAGCTGGATCGACGTATAGAAGCGATCCGTCACCACAGCGTGGTAAGACACCTTCTTCTGGGGCAGGAAGAACTTCACGCAGATTACGGATAACCGCTGCAGGGCCAGAGTTCGGGTCTGCTGAAAATCGGGTCGTTGATTGATCTCCAAGCTTGTCTGAGTGCTGGTTAGTTCCACAAAATTCTTCCAGCCTTTGATGCAGCACAATACAACATTCCAAACAACAGAGGTAGACAAATACAACAAGTGAGACTTAGCAAAAAAAAGACTCCACGATGGAGGCCGTCGAACTACGTACCGTAGACAATACGCTGTGTCAGCACAGCATATCATAAACAGTTTTGTGCCCCATTTGTGGGAATTGTCCTTCATAAATTGCCTGGTCACGTTGTGACGACTTCTTGATGGAATCATAGCCTCGTCGATCGACACAACGGAAGAAACATTGTATCCCCTTGCAAACGTCTGCTGTAGCGTGTCCACTACGGAGCGGACTTTCCAGGCGCGGTCCGTTTCAACTCTCGGGTCCGTGTTGTCGATAAAATGCAGGTTTTGCATGATGCGCTCAAAGCGCGACTTCCCCACGAAGTCGCCAAATGTGCCTTTCGGGACAGCGCCTACCCGGGGCGTTCCCCCGTGATCCGCAAAACGGCCCTTGTGAGGGACCAACATCCTCGCGATAAGGAGCCCGATGCAATGCACAATGTCCTCTGGCTTTATGTCCTTGTGTTTCTTGGTCTCCCGCATGATCACAGCTTCCCTAGTCAACTCTGCATCATCAGCCACTCGCTTCGCATGTATTCTGTCGACCCGTCCGTTGAGATGCCGATGATAGTATCGATTACTCTCAGTAGCAATCCGGCGCCAAAGTCGACGAGGCATGAAGAAGAAAAAGAGTTGCAACGGGGACTCAGCTACTTCAATCGCTGCCTCCGTTGGTCCATTGTCATTACTGTATAGACTCGGGTATGGTTCTGCTCGTTCAGGATGCGATGCGGTATCTAAACATCATACAACATTTCCACATTAGTTTCATGGAGTATATACATCATCTCACAAACCTTACCAAACTCCCAGCCGTCCACTCGCATCTTCTTCAGAGCATCATCATCCTGCGCGAGCGCTTGTATCTCGTCTTTTGTCAGCGAGTTCCAATTGTTTGTGGTTGTGTTCGAATCACGTCGCAGATTGCTGATTGCTGCCTGCAGACGTCGCTTCTCCAGCTCTCTTTGGGCTTATCTCTTGTCACGATTGAGGAGCACTGCACCATCCAAACTCCCATCACTATCACTCAAAAGAATTTTATCTGCATCTTCGCTTAACAGGTCGTTGTCAGCATCTGATCCTCTCTGGGTATCGTCCGTGTGCTTTGCAGACAGGTCCTGCTCCTCAATATACCAGTCATCCGAATCTTCGCCTTCGCCATCCAAGTCCGAGTTGAGAGCTCCATTATCATAATTTTCAACGGATGCATTCATAGCTGGAACGGAAGACGTGAGTGGCTCAGACGTATCCATACTCAAAACCCTGTCCCAAAGTAGTTCACATCACGCGTCAATATACATCTTCTATGCGTTTCACACATGCAGTATATACATAATAGCAGAAGCTACCTGGCCGTTTGATGTCTGGTTAGAGGCAGTGCTGTGGCTTCGACTGGTATTGGTGGTGATCGGAACCAATATAACATCAGATACAACATGAATACAGTTAGTGAATGTAATATATTCAGCATGTCGAAAATCACGTACTTTGATGCATGACAGCATACTCTCGTCGTCTGTATCTGAATCCTCAACTGGTTCAGCAAGGTGCGAACTGGTGGTTTTCTTCTGCTTCTTCGCTGCGGGAGACTTTGCCGATTCCTTCCTCCTTGCTGCTGCTAGTGCTTTCGGCGCTGCTTGGCGCGCTTCAGCCCCGCTGCGTTCTTCGTCGACCACGTGCGCACGTTTCCTTGCTTTCTCGGCATCACGTCGTGCAGATATAGACTCCACACGGGCTACAGCTTCCATTTCTTTGAACGCGGTCCTTTCCCTCGCCAAAGCTTCGCGCTGGGCCTTGGTCACCTTCTTCTTCCCCTTTCCAGGTTTTTTTCTTCGCCTTGGCCTCAATTGCGAGACGCGCTGCCCGCAGCTTCTTTGCCGCTGCAATGTACGACGCCGTCTTTTCAACAGATGGTCGGCTCGGAAACGCCGGAATGGATCGCCCACGAGTCATAGCCGTCGTCGTCTGCCTTACCTTCGTCGTTTGCGCGGCCTCCGTCGCTGGCGCGACCACCGTAGTCGTCTGCGTTGCCCCCGTGGCCTCGTTCCCGGAGTCAACATTCGTCTCCCTCTCTCCATTCAGGTATGCTGTGTGTTGGGCAGTCAAGCGCGCCCGATCCTCTGAGCTTTTGCCTTCCAGGCGGGCGATGAAGGCTTCTGACTCGCGACGCGTTTTTGCGTCGGCCAACCATCTCAGGCCCACGTTGCTTTTTCTCGAATGTGTGAAATCAGTGGCTGTCGGTGGGTTACACGAGGCGAGGGTCAGCAACCTTTGTGACAAATCTGAGGATTTTTGTGTGCGTGTTCTGTGCATTTTTTCAGCCTAGCCCTGTGCATTTCAGTGTCTTTAACATGTAATATATACTACATGTGGAAAAGCAGGACATGGCGCACCTTTTGGTCACATGCCGTCAAATACAGCCTTTAAGTGCGGGGGGGGGGTTAAACAAAACAGTAAGCTTACGCTGCAAATAAATCTTTTAATTTTTTAAGCCGAAAGCGCCATCATAACGCCATATCCACATAAATTATATGAAGTCACAATCACGACTCTTAAGTGTTTGTCTTGTTGCAGGCCTAGTTGATGTTAGCGTTGCTGGCATTTCCTAGCACCGCCGCCAAAGTTTGCATTGCCGCGGCCATCATTTCCGCAACTTGCTGCTGGGACTTTGTTTGTTGTATCTGAAGCGCAGTCACTCGGGCTTGTATGCGCTCTCGCGGTCGAGGCGCTCGCGACTCTCACGCTATCTGCGAGCCTCAAATTCAGCTGCAACGCTCTTGACGAACTCCAGTGGGTTCATCCGCTTCTGTCAGAGCCGCCTTACGCATAGCTTCTCCGCCAATGCAATCTACTTCGGCTTTCTTGTTGAGAATTTCTATACAACTGGTTTTGGTAGCATCCTCATCTTCTTTGAGCTCGATGTACGTGCTGCGAGCTACTCAAGCTGAACTTCTTCGCTTGTTTTATTTTAGCTCGTGACCGAATAGCTAAACAAGTTTTAAATGGAAATAACCTGCCTCAGTAGCAACATATTACCTGAGAGGGCACGATCTTTCGACATTTTACAGCGGTGTTTTTTAGCAGCCACATCTAGATGCTTGGGCAGTGCCTCTGGCAAAATTTTCTTGCTCAGCATTTCCTTCATGCGGGTCGTAACCTGCACCCAGCGCTCTGTTTTCGACTCACCGGCTCGTTTATACAAGCCGGTGTCTCCAAGAATCGCTTGGAGTACAAGACAGTTCTGTTTCGTTGTGTACGAAACGCAACGCTTGGGTTATTCTTGCTAACGGCTGGGCTCGCTTAGTTTATCTTTCTCGGAAGAGTCCATGGATCTGTCAGCCCGGATCACGAAAGAGCTATGACTTTGCGCGTCTCTCTTGGCCGTGTTTCTCGCTGTATCGTTTGTCTGAGAAGCTGGCTTGGATGCAGGCACCACTTGAGCAGTTTACACAGCAACAGCGAGGTCGGTGACTCGGCTGCGGCCTGTCGTGTCATCTTGGAGTCGTCCTCAACGGTGTCCTTCATACCATTTTCTATCGCATGCCCTGGTCAACGCGTTTCTTGACCCGCTGTTCGTTCAGCCCAGCGCTGCTGGGCGCATGCTCTGCATCTAAGGATGGACGCTTCTTCGCCTTTGTCGGCGGTCGGAATGGAGCTTGAACCTTGGCAACAGAGCGGGTGGACGTGCGTTTTATCTTGCTGCGGGTGCGGAGTGCGGAATCCAGAGTGTGTGCTGCGTCTCCAGCTAGCTGCACTGCATAAAATCATGAAGGCTTTTGGCGTTTTGCTCCCTGGGGCAGCTTGCGCCTTGAGTTACGCCTTGGAGCTTCACTTTTGGAGCTAAAGGTTACGTTTTACAGCGTTTGTCTTATTAAGTACGAAAATAGCTTCATAACCCTCAATTAACTCCAGAAACTGCAGCTCTCTAGTATTATAATTGTACCGGTACCTGGCCGCGGCCTTTGTCCAGTAAATACCAGTTTACAGATATCGCTTGCTAACGTTATATATTTAACGGCATCAACTTCGCCACCCCTCGAAATAGCTGTGTTCCAGGTTGTTGGCTTAAGATGCATTTATATTTTCTTGCTGCTCAAAATTTGACACCTTTTTTCGCGTAACCAATCACCGATACATGATTTCAGCGCTGAGTAGAAATCACGAAACACAAGCGAACTTCTTGAAAGCATGCCAGATGCCAATGTACCTGGCAGGTATTAGTAGTGAGCTACTAAAAAAACTACATGTACAGTATTAATAGCGGCCCTTTTCGGCAAAATGGGAGCTATATCAGCCTACAGCTACAAATATATACTGTATAGAACCGTTAGCATTGGTCCCTGTCTCGATACGTGTATCAATGCCGCATCGTCGTTGGTGATCTCGGCTTGAAAAATGCGCAACAGGCAGACGATCGTCATCGGACAAAGCTGCCTTTGAGAGCGAGGACACAAGGCTTCGTTCGCACTCTCCACGATCATTCGAGCGGTACAGCCGATCATGTTGGAGGCGGGTGATGGTCTCTTCACGCCTGCTGCGCGTAGCTACCATATAGAGGATAATTGTGTAAAACGGTAAAGTGCATGGACGAAAGTCTAGCAGGGAGAAATGCGGCGGCGTTGCTGCTTGCTGCGCAAATTGACGAGCAAGCAACAGTCAAGACGGCCAAGCCCGTAGTGTATTTGTAGGATGAGAAGTAGGTTGGGACGTACAACGTATCAGCCTGCGATCCGTAGCAGTGAGGCTCAGGACGCGCGCAGCAGGTGGAGCTGGGGGTGCGGACCTGGTTCTTCCAATTCACTTGATCATATTGAATAGCATCTTTGCCACGATCACCTTAGAGATCACCATGATGTCTTTGGCACCATCACACTGCGCAGCAGGGATAGCGCTTCGTTGACATCGCTCGTTCTTCTCCTCCTTGCTTGCGTGAACTCGTCGAAGTTAGCTGTCACCTCATGCGCGGCGATGATGATTAGGTCCTACTGGACGAGCTGATTCGTGCTGACGGTCGATGCGCAATACATTCATTCCGTCGACAGCGGTTGAGCTTCTCCTGGCAACGGCTTCGTCTTTGCGTCGTCAATCGTGTCGTCGGTGCCAGCATTGTGAATTCGTAGCCAGTCCACCGTGGTGCATCAGGTGAAACTTGTTCAAAATATGCTTGCTCTTGCTGTGTTTGCTAGGCTCGGTAGTCAGGTAGATAAACGACTTGTTATCGCCGCTGATAGCCAGCGTCGCACACGCCCAGATTAGCTCTTCACAGTGTCCTATTAGCCACTGCAGATCTCTGGTTCCTTCATTCATTGCAATATACTCTGCTTCCGCTGTGCTCCGTGCGTTTATTTCTTGCTTTTTTTTTATCCGTACGAAACCACATTGTCATTGACGAACGTCACAAACCCGCTCAAACCCTTCCGGTCATCAGGTTCATTCGCGTAGTCAGCATCGGTGTAACACGTCAGCTCGACGCTGTTCACGGCAACAATTTCTATCACTAAGCCGTAGTTGTCGGTACCGGCTAGGTAGCGTAGCACTCAGTTAGCGATATCAAAGTGTGTGTGGTCGAAGCAGGACAAATATATGCTGAGATGACGCACAGCGTGTGTGATGTCCGGTCTTAAGGCTGAGACCAGATACTGTGATGTACCAACGTGCTCTCGGCACAGGGCGGTGAATCATCTTGGACGGGCTTGACCGCATTGCGCCTCCGGCGTAGCAAGAACAGTGCATCCTTCCATATGAAATCGCTTCAGTACCTCCCAATGTACTACCGCTGGCAGAAGATCGCATGTCGTCGCTGGTGATCGATCAAAACCTTTACGCCGAGGGGATATTTGGCGGGTCCGAGAGCAGTGACCCCGTACTCCTCACTGAGTTGCTTAGCAACCTTAGCGCACAGGTCCCTTGTGCCAAGCAGTAGTATGTCGTCAACGTACACCGTAAGCAACATGGTGACTTCTCTTCCCACTTTTCTGGCGTAGAGTCCGTAGTCAGGGTCGAGGCGTTCAGGTCCGACCTTCGCCAGAAACTTGTTTTGAAATGCGCGGCACCTTCTTAAGCCCGCACAAACGCTTCTTTAATCTGCATTTGTAGTGCGTAGGGTCTTCTCCAAAGCTTAGAGCTGCTCCAAATAGCCCTCTTCGCCGAGATCTCCGTAAAGAATGCGGTCTTGACGTCAAATTGTGGAATATCCCGTCCGCGCTGAAACGTGAACACGATCACGCAATTACGGGCGCATATGTTTCGTTTTAGTCGGTGTCCATGCGCTGTAGAAATCCTCGGATGACCAACCTGACTTTGTATTGCTTCACCCTGCCGGTTGAGACCCTCTTCAATGCATAAACCCACTTGCAAGAAAAGACACGCTTGCCCTTGGCTTCTGTGCGCGGCATAATCACCCAAGCTCAGTGCTACTGGTGAGAGTCCGTCTCGACTTGCATGATACCTTTTCAATCCTTCCACTTCTTCGACCCTGACGCATGTTTGTGACTGATATGATCTGCACATCCTCGACGCGCTGCGCCGTCACGCTCGTCACTACGTAGTCCTTGAGGCGGGCGGATTGCTGTGGCTTCTGCTTTGGTCGCTCGGCGACGACTGCTGCTCCTCGTGTGACTCTCAATCGCCGTCGTCGTGAGCGTCACGTTGACCGGATTTGGTCTTCGAGGCTCACACTTGACCTCCATATTGCAGTTTCTTTTTCTTAGTGCTCTTCCTTCGCTTGGAATTTCCCACTGAAGTTACTGGCTCAGCCGTCCTCTCTGCCCTTTCGCTTGTCCGCACTCGGTCACCGCTCTAAGTCGCTGACGCAGCTTCAAGTTTTTCGACTTGTACTTGGCTTTCACCAGCAATGGAGAGCTTCTCCATCTGCGCTTCTCGCTTCGCAGCAAGTAATGCAGGCAACTGCAGGTACGTAGGCATCATTGTCCGGGTCAGCACGATCGGGATCTCCACAGGTAAGTCGTAGTCTCCGTAGTTGTAAGCGCTTTATAGAAGTTGCTCAATGTACACGCTGTGCACTGTATATATCTCAGGCGCCTTTATGGCTTAATCTCAACACGCCGTCACTGATCCTCTGCGCATGTTCAGCAGTTTGCAGCCCTTGGTCTTTTCGCCGTAGCCAAGTCGAAAGCACATTTACGTCCTTCAAGTTAACTTCTCCTTCCTTTGACGAGGGTTTTCGGAAATATGAGCGTGCACCAAGCTTCCCCACGTGCGTAGTACGCTAAGGTCTGGTCGCTCTCCGTACAGCGCTTCGTACGGGGACAGCTTGTCCTTCAACGCCTGCGTTGGTGTCTTGTTCATCGTTTCAATAGTATGTAGGAAGGACTCTCCCCACAGTGAAACTGGCATCTGCGTAGCTTGTAGCGTCGAGCGAACCTGTCGCATGACGGTGTGGTTTGTGCGCTCGATGATCGCGTTCTCCTGCGGATTGTGAGGTTTCAAAGAGCGCGTGTCGATGCCGAGGTCCTCACGAAAGTCCTCGGGCTTCATGTTGTCGAGCTCGGCACCACCATCAGAGAACAGCATCTTGATGGTCGCCTTCGGGAACGGGTTCTGAATTCAGCGGGTTTGCTTTTGAATTAGCTCCGTGGCTTCGTCTTTGTAGGCTACCAAATGGCCTAATAGCTAAAAAACTGATTTGACTTTGAGATAGTGTCGACTCCAACGCTGCATAAGTCGACGCAAAGTTTCTGCAATGGTTTTGCAGAGCGAGACGGCTTGTGCTTGTAGCTCATGCGCTTCGTCTTTAACTCTAAGCACGGAATGCATTCGTAGAGGCAAAGTACTTCAGTTGCATGTTGATACCTAAGTTACAGTCATGTCCTGCCATAGCCTTGATAGTCATCACGCTCACGTGGTCCAGGCGATTATGCAACAACGCCACCGAGTTCTTCATTTCACTTGTCTTGGCACTCATCACGTTCTTGCACTAGCGCGGCGTCCACATGCGATACACCCCGCGGACGTAGTCGAAGCGCACCTTCAACGTGTCTTTGACAGGCCACGTGACCTTCTGGTCTTGAAATGCGTACTTTGAAGTTGCCCTTGAGCTGCATGTAGGTTTGCGATATCAGTTTGCACGGAGTCCACTTAAAGTAGCTAACGTCAGCACGGATGCACTCCTCAATCTTGCCCGTGTGCTTGCTCACCACTTGCATGTGCACGGTGCTCAGCGTAGCACGCTCGGTGATGCCGTATCCAAACATCAACTCCGTAACCGATTTTTCGTCTAGTTCAGTGAACAGGGTCAGGTTGCTTAAGACATTGGTTGTGCACCGCTTTCCAACACCCACTCAATAATGTAATTGCCCTTGCCCTTGTCCTTGTCCTTGTAGCTCTCTTGTAGCTTGCCTCGCACGGCAAGTACAGCTCCACATTCTTCAAGATAAGTCGGTGTAGCCGGCTCAATCTTCTTTACGGTAAATATGTCAATCATCCTGCGGGGCTATTATTGTCGTTGTTTCTGGGGTTGCCACGCGGGCCGCAATCGGAGTCACCATTCTAGTGCCCTTGCTCTCCACACGTATTGCACATAGTCTTTGTCTTGGGCCTGGATATATCATCTCTGGTTTGGGATAAGCTTTGACTCTTCTGCCGTTTGTTGCGCCCATGCGGTGATGAGCTGCGGCTACGGCTGCGGCGGTTGTTATTGCGTTTGTTGTTGGTACGATCCTGGCTGTTCGAGCTTCGGCGTCCTCCACCGTTGTTGGGACCGTTGCAACGATCGTCAACATGGGCAATGTCACGTTGGACGGCTCATCCACCACCACCTCCACGCTCTTGCTGACGCTCGGTCTCTTGGTGAGCGTGGTCAGCGAGGCGAAGGCGCTCGATCGCCTGCTTCCACGCAATGGAGTCGCCATGTGCAAGGCGGACTTCATGTTTATTCGCCACCGAAGGGTACACGCTCACAGTATTAGATCGCAGGATGGAGATGGCTTCAGGTTCAGGCAGCTGCTGCTTCGCGTGTCGAAGCTTGTGCTTGAATTCGTCGATATCCTTAGTTTAGTTGTCCAATCGCTCATCGCTCCACAGGCGACGATCGAGCATGTCGTTCTTAAGAAACACGTTGTTGATGGCTGTCAAAGTGTTCTCCAACGTGCGCCAAAGTAGGACAGGATCAGCACGTTTAATGACACTTGAGAAGCGGCTCTGCAGGTCCACACTCAGTGCCATAACAACCTTTCGATGTGCGTCGCGGTCGCTGGTGGTAACAATGACATTTGCGCGTCGCTGTACTTATCTTCAATTCGTTCTCCCCCGAGCAGCGGGGGTGACAAGACGAAGGCATCGAGGATAGTGCACATCTCCGCCTTCCATGTTCATTCATTGACGTTGTTCAACCTCGCGTTTGGCGCCACGTTATTGCTCGCAATCATGCACCTGGTGCTTCGGTGCTGGGCTGACATGTTCATGTTCTCGTCCACAGCCCCCTGCATTAAGTCGGTCTGGTCTGACTGCGCAGCAGCGTCTGCTTACAACGCGGCTAAGGCCGGGTCGGCTATCGAGGTTCTTGGGGTTCTCGGCGGCTCGCCTCGGCACCAATTGTGCTGTCGTAGGCTGGGAAGTCTTCGGCGGTCGGGTCCCACGGCGGGGCCCATACGGGGTCAGTACTCGTTGGGGTCGGATTTATGTCTGCTTCGCTGGTAATTCTCGAATGAACTGTCGTTGGCGAAGCAGCGTCGCTTCTCGAACGGGAGCGTTCTAAGAGTTTTGGTCATCGGTCAGATGTGCCATGACGGATCCAATTTAGGCCAATAGCGGGTCGAGTTGCTGCTCGACTCTTGAGCTTGAGACGTACGACGTCACAAGGGCTTCCTCGTCTACTGTTAGCTGCAACTGCAACTCGGACGCTCGCAAGCTTCGCGCACTCCCTCCTGAGCCTCCAGCATCCCTCGTTGGGCTCATAACCTAAGTGATGGTCTTTCCACGCCTGCTGCGTGTAGTTAGCATATAAAGGATACTTGTGCAGCACGTGAAGTACAGGGACAAAAGTCCAGCAGGCAGAATTGCCGCGGTGCTGCCGCTTGCTGTGCACTGCGAAAGCTGATGTGGTGTAGCGGGATCAGCAAAATCTGCGAGATTGCCAGATCCAACTTACCAACTGCGCCCAGACACCGACTAACGGAGGGGGTCCCCCGATGATCCGTGTTCTGCTGAACTTTCCTCACCTTGAGTACCCGTCGGTAGGGCGGGATCTTGCTCTCTCGGTAACTTCCGAAGAGTTCAAGTGGTGAAGCTTGAGTGTCTTGGCGAGACGTGGGGATGGGGTGGAGCAGCAGTGGAAAATCTTCACTCTGCGTCTGTGGATTGTTCCGAATCCTAAGCGAATATTCGAGCTTATGGATCCGGGGCCTAGATCGTGGATCTGGCCGTAGGGTTGCCTTGCGGGTGTGTCCCTTGCCTTTGCGTTCCTTTGCGTCGTACTTGCCGCCTCCTGTGACGGGATCTTGAGAGTTGAGAGCCTCTAGGGTATAACCGACCAAGTAGTAAATTCGGTTAACCCGTCGGATCTGCACGTGTATGGGAAAGCTTACTAGGTTGTAGGAACTGGCCAATGTATTATCCAGTTATCACTACCAACACTAGATTCGCAATTCCCAACCTTCTCCGAGCTCGTACGGCCAATGTAGTTCCGGTTCTTGAGGGCAGGAAGGCACTTGCGTGTTATCGTGCAAATAGAAGTCTGTATTGATACTTAAGCCTATACCTGCCTGGATCTCTACCTTCTATGTCTTTCCCTCGTTAAATCCCTTACCAGGCTCGGCTGCATGTCCCTTCTTCCCTTGCCCATCACCCCAGCTGTATTATCTTCAGATCCACCGGATCCATGGCGTAATCATTATGGTCACCCTATTATGGGTACACTCATCAGGATCCAGGTCGCTTGGATCCACTTCACTGTTAGTGTACACTCGTCGTGGATCTGAGCTCTCCAATCATCCAACATCATCTCGCAACCGTCTGTGATCTCCATTGTCCCACGAAAGTTCGAGATCCACTGCATCCACCATCCCTATACTCTGGATCTAGGTCTCTCAAGGCGGATCCTCCCTCCTTGGATCCGAACTCGGAAGTATGGGATCCGGGGTACCTCGCGGTGGATCTTGACTCCCCGCTAGCCGTGCTACTAGATCCACCTTCAGAGGGCACCGACCATTCTTCCTTCATAGGATCCACACCCGATTCACTCTTGTATAGTAGCGTTCACGGCGTGCATTACCAGCATCCACAACCGCTTTCTCCCTTCGTGACACATGTCTCCCGCCAAGCGTACCGGCAAATCGTCGGGCAAGGCCCCATCCACCACACCTCCGGTCAGTCCGTCTTCCATGTCGCCCACCGATCTGCGGGTTCTAGCCCAGGCGCTTTCCGATCAGTTGCAAACCCTGACGGCGGAGCTCCAGACTGCTCAAGATGCCCAAGACCAAGCTGCGTCTCTGCACACTACCCAACTTCAGACCTTGCGAGCCCAGGTCCATGACCAGGCTATGAAGATCCAGGGGTGGGAGCACCGTGCGGCCTCTCGGTCGCAGGACCTGCGACTCTTGTTGGCTGATCAGGTGGTCGAGATCCGCGACCTGACCGGACGGGTGGATCGCGCCTCCCGTCAGCGAGATGTCATGCGGGATGACAACGACCATCTCCTTAGGGAGATGGCGCTCGCTGGATCTGAGATCCACCAGCTCCAATCCCGGATCCACGACCTCGAGCGGGATCTGGAGGATTCCCAGACTGCTGGGGCAGCTGCGGATGCGAGCTTGGACCGGCTCCGTGACGAGTTGCGTCTGACCCAAGAGGAGGTGGTGACCAACGACTATGTGGGATCCACCCATGGCGGATCCGCCTTAGGGTCGGCGCGTGGAGGGTCCCCCGCGCCAAATCCACCTCCCTCATCGCCGGATGTAGCCCTGGCTCAACTCTCTGAAGAGTTGCAAGACCCCAAGGAGTCGTTCAAGAAAGCGTCTGCCGGGCGAGATTACGCGCTCGAAGAATTCGTGCGCATGACTCAATTGCGCGACGAGATCCAAGCGAAGCTGGCGGACAGCGAGCTTCAGCGGGACAAGGCGGCTACCGAGTGGGCGGATGCCAAGCGTGCACAAACAGAGATGGAATCCAAGCTTCGCCGCACGAGTACGTGGATCCTCTTTTAGTCCTTGCTAGTAACCCCATATTCACTCGTTATTGTCAATCCAGGTGACAAATTGAAAGAAGCCGATGCGGCCGCCGCGAAACTCCGGGATCAACTCGCTGCAGCCCAAACTCAGCAGCAACAGCTGGTCCTGGAGCGCGATCGTGGCTTATCGGAGCGGGATTTGGCACGTCGACGACTGGCGCTGGTGACAGCTGCCGTGTCGGATCCCCTTTCTCCCTTGTCGGGACCCTCTCGTGCTGCCAGCGTCTCTGCTCCTCTTCCGTCTGTAAGTGGGGCGGATCCGTCAGTTGCGAAACGCCCGCGTAGTGCATCTCCCGCTCCTAGCACCGGATTCCCCCCGTCCTCACAAGCATGCCCGAGCCTCCCCAAAGGCCAAATCCAAAACCAGTTCGGCCTCTAAGGCGGCCTCTCAGGTTGGACCCACATTCCGTTCCCAAGGCAGGATCCAAATCCACAGCAAGACGGGTCCCACATCCACGTCCCAAAACTTCCGACTCTCCCTCGAAGTCTGGAGCCGGATCCAAGACCGGATCCATCACTGCATCCAAGTCGACTTCAGTATCCACGACTGGATATGGGCCCAAGACTGGATCTACGACGTCCAAGACTGGATCCGGACCCAAGACTGGGTCCGGTGTAGCATCCAAAGCGGGATCCTCAGCATCTAAATCCGGATCAACTGCCAAGGCTGGATCCGTTGCTGTATACAAGTCGGGATCGGCGCCCAAAACTGGATCCACGACTGCGCCGTCGTCCCAGGCAGTGGTGTCCACTGGATCCACAGCCATCGTTGCTCCTACGACGGGGTCAGCCCCATCCGCGGCTAAATCCGGACAGTCTCAGTCGGGATCCACCGCTGCCCCTTCAGTGACGACGCCTACTGTTCTCCGGCCAGCTTCCACCGGCCATCCGCCCGTTCGTGCTGGATCCGGGAAGGGGAAAGCTAAACGTGTCATCCCCCCGGGATGTGGGCTTGGCAGCTCGGAGGATGACGAGGATGAAGAGTCGGACTGGTCCGACGGCTCAGGGGCCTCCTAACCGATCGTCGTCAAAGCGCACGTCGTCCTCCGGCCCGTATCCCTTCACTCTGAGCGACGAGGACGATGACGACGACGATGACGATGAGAGTCCAGAGGATTCGGAGGAGGCTCGAGCCGCTGAGGATGCCTTGGAGGAAGACACGCGACGGTCTCTGTCCCAATCTCGATCCGAAGCCCGGCGGAGATCCCTCTCGACGCCGCCTCCACAAGTCGCTGGCACAGCCGGATCCGGAGGCGACACTGCGGGATCCGCGATCCAAGTCGACAGTGACGGCGGATCGGGTAGCGATGGTGGGAGGGGGTCGCCTCGTGGTGGCGGACTCCTTGGATCTGGCGGAGGGGGGTCGCCTGGTGGCGGATCCCCCGGATCTGGTGGAGGGGGGTCACCTCATGGTGGTGGATCTCCGGGATTGCCCCATGGTGGCGGTTCCCCAGGTTCGCCTCATGGTGGCGGATCCCCGGGATCGTCTCACGGTGGCGGATCCCTGGATATGTCTTGATCCCCGCTCCCCCTAACTCATCACTGCCAGGGATGCTCCCCGTGGCTCCGTTCGGTCCGGATGCCGCCTTCATTCCTGGTAGACGTGCTCCTGTGGCCTTCGCTACCAGAGACATCGAGCCTTGGTCCGCCAAGAAGTTGAACCGGGTCGCGGTCATCTCAATGAAGATCACGGTCCTGTTCCCTGAGTTGCCTTTTCGAGCTGAATGGATATTCCCTCGGACGGCGGACGCCATCCCGAGGGCCGGGTACCTGGACTCGCTCGTCACCAGACCTCTCGTGGAAGAACTGACAAGTGCTGCCCCGTGGGATACGCTGGTCACCACACCGGTGGATCTGGTTAGCTTCAGGGGTGATGTGCGTGGGCGACTCGGGGTATTCGTTCGTGCGTTCCGGGATTTCGTCTCCAAGCACCGGGTTGCTATATGGGAGGGCATTCACCGGTTCCCCATCTCTCGGAATCAACTGCAGGGTTCGACTTGGCTGTCTAACTTCAACAAGCAGCGTGGTAACCGACGTAGCCATGCCGGCCGAGCTTGGAAGAGGGTCCTTGTGATCCTCGTGTTGGCAATCCAAGATGGTTGGTGTGACGTGGATATTTTGTTGGATCCATCCTTCTTGCATCTTCCCCGACGCGGGGATAAGGTAGCTTGGTTTCCGGGATCCGTATCCCGTCAAACCAACTTGGAGGATCCCAACCTCCATCGCCCCGAACCCACGAGCCTATTGGAAGCTTTGCGAGAGATCGACGAAGCCGAGCCTTGGCGCATCCAGTTTCGCGGGGACCTGAGCCAACACCCAGGACGCCAGATCCAGCGTCTAGTGGGCAAGTTCTTCAACGTTCAGCCCAAGACAACCTGATCCTCATCACTCTTTGACGCCACGCCCCTAGTTTCAGTCTTCGTGGATTCGTTTCGTAGCAGTAACTAGCGACTGGAAACTGGGTCGAGTTAGCCCTTTGCATAAGCTATTATAATCCACACTCTCTTACTTGAGTATGTCTATAACATTCCCTCGTTGGTTGCAAAATCTAGTCAGAGCCTTTCAGTGTACACCTGGATCTGGGCTGGATCCACCCTTTCAGTGTACACCTGGATCTGGGCGGGATCCACCCTTTCAGTGTACACCTGGATAGGTCCACTCTCTTAGTTTTGAGAAAGCACTTCACCACAGATGGATCAGGTCCTATCTGT
>NW_003303741.1:1739171-1740941 GCF_000142945.1 Phytophthora infestans T30-4
CACACTGACGAGTGAGCAGCAGTACCGACGGCCAAACCTGTAGTGTATTTTTAGGATGGGGCGTGCAACTTACCAACCTGCGATCCGTAGAAGTAAGGCTCAGGACAGGTAGAGCTGCTCGACCCTGACTCTTCCTCTACACTTGCCATAAGGTACTATTAAGTCTTAGCATTAGCAGATCAATAATTCCTCGTCGATCACGCGTGGAGGACACGTCAAACGAGCACAGGATATCAGCTTAACAGATCTGACATAACGACCAAATTCGCATCGCTGATCGGCCAAAAGGTAGAAATCCGCCGAAATCTCAAGATGAAAAATGTACACTGTAGGTCTGAAGAGACTAGCCAATTTTAAAGAAGAGCGCCATTTGACATCCCTAATATAACTTTTCAACTTCAAGACGACCACAAGGATACAACGATCGACTCGGTCAGCTGCAAATCAAATTTTTGTTTTACTTTCCAGCGCCTGGCCTCGTATTGTTATTGCGATGTCGCATCGAAAATTCTAAGGCCGTGTTCGATCTAATCTAAAACCAGCTGTAATTGTTATTAAGGAGATGGAATGTCTCAACCAGCTTTATTCCGCTAATAAACACAAAAAATGACATCCAGCAGGATAGCTCCAAACGACTGGTTTCAAAATTCAGCTCTGGGTTAAATTTTGATTCGTCCTCCTTAGCCCCTTAAAACAGCGACAGTAGTACAGCTCTAGCTTATTTTCAAACAAGCTGGATTTGCCCCTGCAAACCGAACACGGACTAATAAGTGGGCATTTAGTGGGCTTTGTTACAAAATTGGTCTCTCCGTATCAAATTCCGAATAAAAAATGACTGATAGCGGCAAGTATTCTGCATGAGTCCGAATTTGTGCTTTTTAACCCCTTGAGACCCGAGCTGTTTCGGCGCAAACTTAACCGAATCCCTAGTCTCTCAAACGTGTATGTGGGGGGAAGGGCTTCCATATAAATTCCTTCATGTTTTGCTAACATGTATAGTGCATAGCCGCACTAAAAACCTAAACCTGGAAGACTGTCTCTCCTGTTATCTTGTACCTTCAACTTGTCGAAGGCCCGAAAACGAGCGATATACACTTCAGTCATATTAGCGTGTATAGTAGACTACAAAACCGGTACCTGCATTTGTGACAGGAACTGGTAAGGCGGACATAGGTTGAACAAGCTTGGTACATAACTAAACCAATGTAACATATGCAGTCAAGTTCAATATCGTAATATTGAGGGCATATAAAACCTAAGTAAAAAATTACGATCGACGCCTTTGATCAGTCAGTCATCTCAGCATCCGGAGCGCGGCGAGCCCGCTTTGGGTGATGCAAGCCGCTCGTCGTGGTTTCATCTCCGGACGACTGGACACTCTCAGCCTCATCATTTTCCTCGTTCGAGCATTCGCGACGTCCCGGTGTACGTGCGAGGATCGTGCGCTTCACTGCCCTCTTAAGGAGTAGCGTTCCGTTTCTCCAGGCCTTGTGCCAGATGTCGAAGCAAGACATTGCAGCTCCGTTGTACGTGTGACGAACCTTCTCACAGAGGAAAACCCGCCAAGCCATGGGTCTCTTCGACGTGTTGGGCAGCTTACACTCGCTACAGTATACCGACGAATCTCCACCTTTCGCGTTGTCGGTGCCCTTCAAGAGCGAGCAGACCTTGCACGCTCTCGTACGGCGCTTCCGCCCTTGCTGGATGTTGCCACTGCGCCACTCGTCATTTTGCACAGGTTGGTGTGCGGCTTGGCGAGAATTTGTGCGC
>NW_003303741.1:1741203-1769981 GCF_000142945.1 Phytophthora infestans T30-4
AGAGACTTATAGTATTTCTTGTACTTGATACATAGCTGCAGCGAGTATCTACAACATGTATCATACACGATTAGATATATCCATAACTTGTATGAACAATATTGATGCACTTTACCTTTGCAGACGCAGCTGGTCGTGCACGTCGACACCTCCCATGTACGTCTGGTAATCCTTCACAATACGGGGGCAGGCCACTTCTTGTTGTTCACCCGTCAGCTTCTCACGGCGTACTATTCGGTCAATCGCAACACTTCCACCTGTGCTTAGCATGTGCACCGATCGTGTATCCCACCAACGCACAACTTTCATGTCAGGAACTTGGAGTGCTTTGGCCACTGAGTACGTGCCTCTCTCAATATTTGATGGTCGGTTCTTCGGTATCTGAGGCGGCTTCTTTTTGTCACCCTTCTGCTTTTTTGGTATGAACTTAGTGCTGAGCCCCAAGCGGTCGGTATGCACAGTGCCGATAGAGTAGAAACCCATGGTAAGCAGCTGAACCGAGAGCGGCACTGCCGTGTAGAACCGGTCTGTCACAACGAGGCGCATGGAACCGTCTGCAGGGGCCGTGGGGCCAAATACCGCGCGGAGGTTGCGCACGACGGCTGCAGGGCCGGACTTGTAGTCAGTAGAACTTGTTCCTCCAGCCCTCTTCTTTTTTGCCACAATAAACTTCAAACCTGTATCGTACATCATAGTAAAAATATTAGTTTGGACCGTACATGATAAGCCAACAACCAAAAAAAAAAGTGACGTGCCAAAGAGCACGTCCTACATACCGGATGCAATATGCAGTCGTTGAACAGCACAGCATGAATAGTTTCGTTCCCCATTTGTGTGGCTTATCCTTCATATACACTCTCATCCGGTTGAACGTTGATCTCGAAGGCAACATAGCCTCATCGAAGGCCATGATTGATGGAGGCGTGTATCCTGCTGCGAAGCGGTTCTGCAGAGCGTCAATAACCGGTCGTAGTTTCCACGCCCTATCTGTTGCAGCGCGTTCGTCCCCGTTTCGGCTAAAATGAAGGTTCCTCGAGAGATGCATGAAGCGATTTCGAGCCATGAAAAAACCAAAACACCCTCGTGGAATTGCCCCTTCGTCCGTAGTTCTCCAGTGATGCGCCAATTTCTCCTTGTTGGGAACAATTGATCTTGCAATCAATAAACCCAAAAATACACAAAGCTCTCGGGGCGTAATGTCCGCGGAACTCTCCAACTCGTTCCGTAGCTTTTCTTTGCTCTTTGATTTGTAGCCAGTATTCTTCCGCTCACGAACAACTTGTTTGGCATGAAGACCATCCACTCTTTCGTCAATATGCTCTCTGAAGTACGTGTTTGTCTCCTCAGCGATAGATTCCCAGAGATCTGGTTGCATGAAATAGAAGAAGACACCGGATGGGGTAGCTGCAGCTCGAATTGCCTTGTCGGTGGGCCCTGAAGCTCCTTTGTACAGGTTGGGATAGTCATCATACATAGCGGTAGCAGGGCGAGGCTCATACGGTTGCTGCAAGTATTCGTATGGTGTTGTGGTCGCTACGTCGGACCATCCTGTGTCCGCCATCATCTTCAGAAATGTGTCTGACAAGGAGCCCGATGCGATATTCGCCATACCACCGACAGCAGATACCAATTCACCGTCAAAACGTAGCTGGGGAGGACCGGGTAATTGAATATCCGCCCCGGAAATATCCTCAAGATGATCCTCACTCTCATCATCTCCATCGTCGTTTTCAGCATCAGAATCAAAGGTTACAAACACTCAGGGGTCGTCGGAAGCTTCGACGAGATTAGCGTCTGCAAGAACACCTAGCATTGAATATACAAGTTATATAAATTTTCAAACGTGTATGTACAGCTTTGACCAACCTCCAGTAGAGACATCACAAATTCCTGAGCCTCCGTTTGACTCTTCATTCGCGCTTACTGCAGGTGTGAAATCATCACCTTCTGAGTCCTGGGCATCTTCTGTTGCGTCATGCGATGGCTCACTACCGCTGTCTATATCGTCAAACTCCGATGCAAGGTTACGTTGCCTTTCAGGTGACGGATCTACAACAGTATATTCACGGTCAGGCCAGCAGAACCAAAGGCAAGCAGCAACATGACGTGCACGAACCAGCTGTGGCATCAGAAATGGTCATGTGTGTCGATGCCAGAACTACTGCAGACGCTTCTGGTGGAGCCTGCACCTCTGGTGGCGGTGTTCGCAGTGCTGTTGTTGTACATGATAATACCAACATACACGATTAGTTAATCTCAAAACTTGTCGAATACATGATAGTTACCGTCGTTTGTGGTCGTCATGGCTTCTGCTGCGCGCTTCTCTGCAACTCTCTGTGCATTCGCAGACCCTTCTCGCCTCGCTGTCTTCTTTGCCTCTAGTGCAGCTAATCTCACATCAGCGTTAGAATAAATCAAAAATGTACACCACTTGCATTTGCCTACCAATGTCCATTTTGTCCAGGTACGTCATTAACTCCTCCTCTCCGACGAAATAGTCCTCGCCCCGGATATCCTTCTTCGTCTTGCTCGGCTTCAGATAAGTGAAGTCCACCGACAGGCCTGCCGGTTTCTTCGAGTGCCAGCCAGCTTTCTTGAGCTCCCGCCACCTCGCCCGGAACGCCATTACCGGCGACGGCGTGAGTTCTGCGTGCTTCGCGGCGAATCTTCAAATGAGAGAAAATTGAGTGGCGACCAGTCTTTTCCTTTCGTAATACATATGCAATTTGCAAGTTTGATCTGTTGTGTACTTTCTTTTGAAAATTTGGCTTTTCTAAAGCGCATATTTATGTCGATTCTGCAGGAAGTGTGGATAATTACCTACCCCTTGTTGACATGAAGTTTGTATGTGCGCATACAAAAACTAAGTACAATATTATCTAACTTGTACGGTCCACGTTAAGATTTTTCACGTAACATGTACGGTCCAGGCCACGGGTCCCAAGGGGTTAACTCAACTGCCGGTTCTGAGCAGATAACCACCCGATCAAGGCAGCACAGACCCCGAACAGTAACGCTTCGTCCACTACTACAGCTTCACCCTTGTGGAATCCAGAATCTCGGCAATCCAAGACGAATAAATTCAAACTTGAAATCGACTCCTGCAGCATAAAAGAGAACAAAAAAATGCGTTAGTTTTTGATTTGCATGTATCGCGCATCAACGAGTAGACTTACCAAAATGGGTCACTCGAAAGCATAATGTAATCACCATCCAAAGCATCATTTTGCATTGCACAAGCGAGCGTTGCGTCTCTAACACAAAAGCGAGTTGATATAGCGGTTTCAGTCGGCAATTGCGTTTGATGACCACAACCAGAAGAGCGAGCGACACTATCTGTAGTAGGCCAAACACGACGAGAGGCAGCACAGTCGAAGTGATGTTTTCTCGCGTGACCTTAGCCATTTCTAAGTGATAGCGAACATTGGGGAGGTGAACCATTACGACCATGTAACTGCTGTAAAATAAGGGCATGAAAGCTTCCAAGTAGGCGGTGGTGACGAGGCATTCCGTAGTGAACAGAATCTGGAGCGCTTCCAGAAGAATAGTAGCGCTACTGGACGCTGTGTGCGCGTATGATTGCATAGTCTCAGTGATCGGATGGATGCCATTTTGCTGAAATATTCGACGTAAGCAGCTCAATCCTGAGTTGTTATCGGGAGAAGGGGAGCTCGAATTGTTAGAATCTGGCTGGATTATTGTACGAGACTCTACTCCAAGAGATTGCTCCAAGCTGTCGAGCAAACTTCGATCAATAGCGGGTATTTGATGAATCCCAGTGTGTACTTGCTTCCTCAGGACCTCCGGGTTTCGGCAGAGTACACACATGATCGATAATACACCGTCGATACTGGTTGTGCTATCGCTGCCATGTCGAAGTCTTGGGAGAATTGTGGCAGTGCGACGCTGCAGCCCGTAAAGCATTATGAACGTCTGGGAAAGATCTGTAATCGTGATGGCCGAGATAGCGGCTAATGATGTCGAGCTCTTGATACTGGTGGCCACATAGATTGCGTTGAAAAAATCTGCGGTAAAAATGACTTCCACGGGCGCCATATCATCCAGAGCCTTAGCGAAATGAAGCACAAGGTTCTTTAGCGCAACTTTAATCACGGGGAGTAACAGGATTACAGGAAGCTGGTAAGGAGTTCCTTCTGCGGCGTTAAACAACATTTCGTAGACAGGGAAGATAAAAACAGTCGACGTCTGGGCACAAACGAAGCGAACACATCGAGCCACTTGAACGCGGTTCTTTAGCATTTGGCGGAAGTCATGAGCCCCGATAACTGCTCGAAGCATGATGACCAGGAGAAGATAAAACGGCGGCGTCACGAACAAAATAAAAAACGGGATGGGGAAAACAAAATTTGATGCTACAAGCATCGCCAAAGCCACGACTATTGTCGGCATGATCACGTATAGCTGAAGTCTTTGTCTTAGTGTGACTTTGAAGTCGTGGATGAGGTATGTAGCTTGGATCAATAGTGCGTGGGTCACGATTCCCACCAGTACAGCAGCCCGCATCCACATCCCGTAACTAGCACTCCATCCCTCACTTAACTCTTGCAGCGGGATCAATTCCTGTCCGAAGATAAGAGCCACCATAGGAAGAGGAGTCGCCACGCACACAAGAAGAGCGCGTGATAATGATGTGCTCCTGCAATACTCCTCCAGAGCAAGCACCCGATGAATCGAATACTTGCCGCCATAATAACTGAGCTGCATACGCTGCCACACACGCAGCAGCTTAGAGACCAAGGGTCTCCATTGTCTTGTCTTTGATCTTTGCAATACCGCACTAATACCCGGGCCCAACGCTGGTTCCACAGAGACCATTCCCGAATGACCTCAAGCTGTGAGCTGCTGATAAACTGTTTTTTTGGTTCTGCAGAAATTAGGATCGCCTATTTTAGTTCTGGGGTTATCTACCCTTTCGAACGCGAAAGGGTATGTAACGCGAACGACCATGCTGTTTTTTCTCTCTTGTGTAAGTGTCTACATGGAACCAGATTCTGCACCAGCAATCGAAACGGAAATGAAGAAACACTTCATTTGGAGCATTTATCTTTGCTATGAATGATGTTTCCATACACCGTCCCTGAATCATTTAAGAAGTCCCAACAATGTCACGGTCTTGACATGAGATTCGAAGCCACGCATCACTATGCGCTTAAGCCTTTCGTCTCTCGAGGGAGTGGGAACAATGACCTCGATTGAGAAGCGTTTGACTGTGCAATTGGAAAAAGCTCAGTTATTTCATGCGAACAGTTTATCAACTTGTCGCACTTGAAATGTTATGACCGAGACATCCTGTCGTGGTGCTCAGTGAATAGCTCCAATCAAAGATCGGACTTGACCACCAAGCGGACACTTCGAGTTTATAAACCATTATCGAATTTGCGATTGACCAGCCACAACTATCGATCTCCTCCAGCTACATTCTATCAACTATGTCGGTTCAAAGTTTCACTTCAGCCACCACTTCTTCTTCTTTTGAGTCCGTGGTTACCGCCCAGGACAACACGAGGCGCCTTTCGCTGTTTGATTGCATTTTTGATGTGCTGACGATGACGACGGCCAAGGAAGCCGAGCATAGTACGGGTGAAAGTGAAAAATATCAACGGAATACCGATACTGCAGATGCAGATACCGGCAAACCTGAAGAAAACGAAGTCGACGCAATGAATCCGCAGCACGGCGTTAAAGCCACCGATGCCTCTCAAATTACCGTTAAGGAGGCGGAATCTGCGCGCAGCAATTGGCTGGAGCTCCGCGCTCGAGTTGAGAGCGTTGACCCTCGGGTGTTCTCCTATGAGAAGGACCCGAAATATCTGCAGCAGTGCGAGGAAGCCAAGCAGCGTCGCGCGTTGGCAGTGGCGACATCCGTCAGTCCAGGCTGGCACTGATCGATCAGTAGCACTTGTCTCTCCATACAGCCATTTACAGTCACTTAGCGTAGCCAACGACTCTGCCAGAAGATGAAATCGTCTCTATCATTTCAAATTTATTGGTTTAAATCCAGCTCAGCCAAAATTAAGTAAGCTTACCACATGTCATGTAGGAGCCCGACTTTACAATATGATTAAATGTATTTTAAAATTCATGTTTACTTAAAGGGGCCCGTTCGGCAAAATCATCGAGTTTACGCTGGTAATTGAAGTGCATTGACGATTTGATTGCAAGAACGTACGTACGTCTCCTCTCGGTGGTCGACATTGACGAGTGTTTCGTGCACCGTCCTTTCAGCCAGAAGTCGTGGTCCTTCGATAATCTTGCATCGAAAGTGCTCACAATATTCATCTGTGACCACTTGAGTCGGTCCGCTGATTGCACATTGGCCACAGTGAGGCGTCTTTAGCCACTCAGTGCACGTCAGACGTGGGATCGTTGTCCAAGCACGAGATGAGCTTCGAAACGGAAGCGCCATCGAGACGCGCTCGTCTCGAGGGCCATGAACCGCGGTCAGTGATGCACCTGATCAAACCGTGTTCAACAAGATAGCTCTGCGTACGTGCCATGATGAAAAAAACTCGCCGCCGCACATGAGCGCTGCGTGAATCTGAAACAAGACGGCGCCTTCGTGGCGGCCTCGATCACCCCCGAGGAATCTCTCGCCTCTTTCGTGCATGACGACTCGGTTTGTTCCGCCACCACTTCCGATTTCTCCTCATCAGACGCGACACTGTGACCACTTTCCGCCTACGATCACCAAAAGATGTCGACCCCCGAGCCACACTTCAACAAGGACGACGTGGAGCACCGACTAATGCTGCACCCCCCGACGGGCAAGTTCATTCAGGTCCCAGTCGATCACCGCGCTGGAGCTTCTAGTCCACTTAGTAGTCCAGTGGATGAGCTTGTGTGCAAGTACAAGGGCACTCGCTGTACGAACCCTCGTAGTCTCAAGCGCAACGGAGAGCTGCACAATCTATGCGAGTATCATCGCACCAAGGCCAACGCCAATCAAGGTCGTTTCGACGCCAAGCAGCGACAGCGTCGTGATCTCGACGATGCCAACCCGAACTTGTCAGAAGCCTCAGACCTCCCCGAACCGATCCGGACATCTGAGGACTCCCCGACGCCGCCGTTAAATGAATGGGAGGCAGAGCTGCTCCTGAAGACCATTTTGGCGCGTAAGAGAATACGACCGGCGAATTAGCGTCTGCAGCAGCTGGCGGACACGCATTAGACCTACACTAGAGTGGTAGAGGTAGAGACTGCATTTGATACTTCCCAATTCACGCTATTCGTTTTCCTATTGCGTCCAGCTCGAAAAATGGAGTCTACTCACTACTCGCCCAACTTCACTTGATGCTCGGCTGGCTGAGGTGAAGAGCATTAGTATTCCAGCCCCGCATGAGCTAGGTCTGGCATAGAGAGCGGTGCTTTGCCCTGATCTTGATAGCGTTAAAATGGCGCCAGAGTATCGGCACCAGCTCATGGAGATTTGCATGTGTCCGGGCTGCAGTGGGCCTTCTGCTAAACGGCTGGCGGCCATTGCCCGGCAGTGCCGGATGAGCTCCTCGCTCTCCATTGATCGTTATGCTGTCAACGTCGTTCGCGACGTTCTTTGGACCTTTGACCTCGTGCGTGAGAGGTGGTACACGGTGCCGGGACCCACTGGGCTCAGTTGCTGCTGTCGCAAAAGCCTCCAAGGCTTCTACCAAGCAAAGCTTGTGATACTGTAGCCAAACCGTACTGCCGCTTAAAAATTGAATGGCGACGCTCGACAAGAAGATCAGCCAGTTGTGCGTTTGTAGTGTACAGGCACCACTTTGCTGCTTATAACAGCCAAGGCGAAGGCAATCGTGTACCTGTACAAGTATTTGCTTCATCGCCGTGTTCAAGCTGACCCGGTTGGACTGCCGTCCACTGCTTACGCTCATGAATGTAATGTCATCGGGGCGGTCTCAAGGCTTCTCTCGCCTGTCTCCCGCCTCGGCCTACGTCAGGTCCCGCCCGGTCCGCCGCAACTCGCAAACAAGCAGAGACCACATCGACCAGCACTCTCGTTTTTCCAGTCCAACGAACTTTAAACCCAGCAGGATGGACCCAACTCAACGCCTTCAAGTGGTCTTCGACGAGGACGGGCACAAACTCGTCGAGCTCCCCACCGGTGGGCGCGTCGCAGTACCGTACGACCCCCTGTACGAAGCCGAGCGCGCTGCCGCCGAAGCCGCTCGAGCTATCGACCCACCTGACGAACTGCGGTGCAAATACAAAAGCACGCGCTGCATGAATTTGCGCGCTAACAAGCGCAACGGGGAGCTACACAACTTCTGCCAGATGCACCGCGAGCGTGCCAACCAGAACCAGCGCAACTCGGAGCAGCGCAAACGGAGTAACAAACAGCAACCGCGAAGCCGAAGGAGTTCGATTGCCGACAACCAGAAGGACCACGATTCCAATCAGGACGAGTTGGACGAGCAGAGGGATTCCGCTCTAGATTTCAGCCCCGGAACGCCTCAGTTCCACATCCCAGAGCCGCTTCAGAGTACCGACGGACCACACCCCGAACCCACCTACGACGAACTAAAGGAGACCGCCATGCTGCTGAGCTTCCCAGATCGAGACCGAGAGGGAGCCATTGACCATAGTATCATCTAAACCTTACACGATCCTTTCACTCTACCTTTCGCAGAGTACCAAACGTCCTTACATCGTGTCCAACAGGAAAACTGTATGCTTGGCCACTACATGTATCGGCGCCTATGATCCGTTTAGCCAGGTGGCGCACGCTTCAACGTGAAGTTGCGGAGGAATTACCTTATCTAAGTGTTTTTATATTGTAACATACAAATATCTCCTGACAGCTAAAACTTAGCGCAGCACATAATGTTGCTGTTTTGAGCTTGATGTGCACCACACACCCAATTCCGCATTCCTGATGGCACCGCCACCGCTTCGGCGCTGCTCCTTCTCGCTGGACGAGAAGCGCCGTGTGCTGGAGCATCTACGAGCGAGTGGACACGTACGCGAAACCATCGCTCACTTCTATCCGACGCTCCCGCCCGGTAGCTACGACGCGCGGCGTCGGCTGGTGCTCGGCTGGAGACGCAATGCTCGCGAGATCCTGGCTGGCGCATCGACGCGTCAAGGAGCCTCTAGAAAGCGCATGCGTAGGCCTAGAACGCAGCGACCTTCGCCACCGATACCTCGAGGCCTTGAAGGGGAGATTCACGACCACGACGAGCCCTTTTTGAGCGAAAACGAGCAGGAAATGGCGGATTTCGACCCCATTGAGGTCCGAAATAGCAACAGGAGCTCGCAGATGCCACAAAGCGACGAAGAACCTGATGACGCGATGCGGCAGAATACACAGGAGCAGATACAGGAGGGAGGAGGCATCCAGGGACTCATTGCCACTGCTGTGGACCAATCCACAAAGAGACAGGAACTTAGAGGTAGCCAGCAGACACAGCTGCAGCCTCAGCTGCTCGACGACAAGCAGGAAGGAGCAGAAGACGCCGATATAGAGACAGGAACAGGTGCAGGGGCACGGACGAGTGACGAGGAGACTGAAGCTGCTGGTGTCAATAAAGCCAAGCGATCGTCCTTCTCTCTGGACGAGAAGCGGCGCGTGTTGGAGCACTTAGCTGCGAGCAAAAGCGTCCGTGAGACGATCGAAAAGTTCTACCCCGAGTTGCCCCCAGAGGAGTTTAAAACGCGACGCCGAACAATCTGGCGCTGGCGGCAATGCCAAGAGCAGATCGTGGCCGGCTGCGCGGACGACAAGGCCAGTGCGAGGAAGAAGATGCGGCCTCGAGGGATCGTCTGCCAGCGAGGAGGAGCACCCAGACACACTGTGGAGCCCCAGGACGTCGTGGATCGGCTGTTAACGTCCACCAACAAGTCGGCTCTCCAGAAGAAAGGCGATCGGGTGCTGAGACCGGCGCCACCCGTCGGGATGCCGTTGCTGGCAGAGCGACAGGTTGACACGATTGTGTTTTCTGCGCTCGGACTGCCGCCCACGACGCAGTTCCCTCTCGTTCAGCCGCCTCCAGCCAAGAGCTCGGGCGCAGAGACAGCAGCTGGAGTCCAGCCTGGACCCACGATGCGGCCCTTGCAGCAAGGAGAAGCCACATTCGCGATACGGCGACGATGAAGAAGCAGTGTACATATATTCAGGCGGCTAACAATCCTACGTCGTGTTCTCTGGCGTGACTGTGCTCTTAGGCAGCGGATTGGGCCTGACGACGTGCTCACTCGGCTCGATCGTCGTCGCCAGCGAGGGCGCGTGGTCTGGATTGAGTACGAAGATTGTTCTCTTGCGTTTCGACGCCTCTGCCGACTCGAGCGACGTTGGCTCCGGGAGGATACTCGCGGGATGGACGGAGTTTTGATCAACTGACTGGTTGGTACCCCCATCGGGTTGGGGTACGGTAGTGTTTGGGACTCGGAGCAAGCGACCAAAGCGTCGACATCGGAACGTGTAGCCCAGAGAGACAAAGAGAAAGAAGGTGAGGCCCTCGTCTCCCAGCAGAGAAGTCCATTCCGACGACTGGTGCGTTGCGTCTTTCACGAGCCCCACGACGCCCAAGAAACAGGACAAGAAAATGTAAGCTGCCAGTAAGGCACGGAAGCGACGGAACAGCATGAACTTGGTGTGCACAGGCGTCAGCTGGGGGTCCAGATCGAGCTGACGTACCATGGCGAGCTGATACTTGAGCATGTTGAGGTTGTAGGCCGAGTTGTACCAGATCATGAACACACCACGCAGGCCCACGAGAGGCCCCAGACGATCACGACAGCCAGCTGCTTGTCCCCCGCGTGCTTCAGCACGGCGAAGGACGCTGCCCAACTCAACGTTACGACGCGGATCCATTGGATTTCGCGTGGGAGCAAAGCGGGGCGTGTGATCTTCCAGCCTTTGGCGATGACCACGACGACTTCGGCAAAGACGGCGAATGCTACGAGTTGCGCCAGAATGGCGATATTGTGAACGAGACTGCGAGCGGTGCCCACGAGTTTGTGCTCGGAGGAGAGGTCTGCGAAATACGCGATCGAGTGGAGCGTCTGTGTAACGGGAACGAGCTTCATCTTGGTCTGGAGCTCGACCACCGCGTCTCGTGCTGCTGAGCGGATGTGGACGATCCAGACGAACGAGGTGACAGCCCACGCCAGCGCAGTCAGTCCGAAGAAAGTGGAGCGGGACCGTGTAGCTTTCCCTAGACAGTTCCCTTGCGCGGTGCAGAGATTCATTGAGACGGTGCCACGGATTGTTGGAGGCAAAGGCGGAGACGTTTTACATCCTTCACGCTCTGCGTCTGCAGAGATCTCGCGCGTGTACGACGTTGGGTAGTTAGGTGGACAGTAGAAGCACGAGGTGTCGTCTTGGGAGCCACGGCCATTGGATCTGGACCTTGGAGGACGACTCAAACAGGAGCGGAGGATCCCGTTCTGGCCGCCTAACGTCTCGCAGGAATCTAGGAAGAACACGACGTTGCTGCTGCTGGACTTGGAGGCTTTGCTGTCTCCGTCTGCGTTCTCCCGACTAAACAACGAGTACGGAGGTGGCGATAATTCAGCCATCGATCCAGACACAACCTTGAGGGACTGGTACACGTAGTCGTCTGGGGATTCGTCGTCAAGAGGGACCGACTGACAATAGTAGTCCAGAGTGCGATTGGGCATGGCGCAGTAGGAAGGGACGGACGTGTCGTTGCTGGCGGCTGGCAGGTCGAGGAACGTCTTGGCGGCGTCTGCATTGCACACGAGGAGGTAGAGCATGTCACGTCCTTCGTCGGTTTTGGGAACTGCGATGGCGAGCAAGATGCTTAGCGCGATCTCGAAGGTTCCGTCGTCTCCCAGTTCGTACTCGGCCAGATACTGCAATCGGGAGGCGTAGCTCTCTACTGCCACTTGGTAGTAGTAGTCTGGGTCATTGGACGACGATAATGGAGTTGATATGTACGGCGCGGTCACGTCTGCTTGTGAGATTGATGAGCTACTTGCCAGGAGCAACAAAACGAGAGCTGAATAGAGATGGGGACTGCAAAGTGCGCGCTGTTTCGAGCGATTGCAAGGGGGTCTTCGAGACGCCATTGTCGACTGGAATTTGATCAAATATATGATGATGACTTTGCGACTGCTTGAGGACGAGGCTCATTAGACTGAGCGCCGATAATTATAGGCACAAAACGTCTCGGAGGCGTCTGAATGACCCTCATTTGCACTGGGAGGCCTCAATGACCCACGAGAGCTATCCGCAATGGTAAACAAAAAAATACCTCAGCATTCGACGTTCAGAGCAGTGACTGCGGCATCGTTTTTTTGTACCTATGACTGTCACTCTGTTGGACGACGAAGATTTGTTCATCTTGGGGGATACATTGTTCGCCATGAGCAGAGCTGAATCACGATTCCCTTCGGACCGGACATGTGACGTGACCCTAATGGCGACACGATAAACTTGCGCTCATGTGGATTCTGTATGACTTGTTGGACTGGTGGTAAGCTTCAAGCTCGAGGCAGCAAATCAATTGCGTAAAGACGTACCAAGCATACCTTGTACGGGTTTGAATCAATCCCGAGATACAATTGGGGAACTACGTTGGAGTGAGATTTGCATTCCAAAATGTCGTTCATCATTTATCGTTGGCGCTTTGAGTCCGATTACTTTTAACTCAAGGCTCTACGTCTTCTTTTTTTTTTCATTTGAAGTTGTTACAACACTGTAGTTTCCGATGTGAGGTGAGAATAGCAAAGGTGAACCCATTGCGGAATATTTATATCTCATGTCATTTTCTTTTTGGTCTTTTGCCTTCAGTCTTCATATCGAGAACACACAATGCTGAGGTTTGCTCTTCCCTTGTTGTTATTAAGCTGCACGACCACTAGAGTGTCCGCCTCGGCAGCTTTCGAGACTCTTTTCGGCCAGGCTGACTTTCACTACTTTAAGGACCTAGACAACGTGTTTTCGCCCTTAGAATACCTCGCAACCTTCGATCTCGGCAGTGACGGAACCTTTGAGATAATGGTCGACCTCAGATTCCCAATGACTACGCTAGAGGACGGCGATGATCGAGTGATGCTGCACTTATTGGCTTGTGACGAAGCAGCGAGAGGTTTCCTTAATCTTCCATCGGACGCCAGTGCCAGTAGTAGCAATGACTCATTCGCTCCTTCGTTCTGTGCCATGGCGAATCGCACACTCGACTTCTATTGCCAGTCTTTCCCATTGGAGAACAAATCTCCTGACAGCCTCGTGTACCAGTCCAAGAAGACAGTCGCTGGATCGGGCAATACCTCGTCTCAATCGGACTTTGCGAGACTCATGGGCAGCAGCACAACTCAACTCACTTTCTACATCGATGCATGCGAACTTTTAGGCGGTACAGATGCCATTTTACGATCGTGTCTCGAGTATCCCCCACCGCCAGCAAACGGCCATGACTCTACATGTTACTACTGCCCGGAGAACGTCCCAGGTCGATCAAAGGCGGACGATGAGCGCTGGTCTAAGGAGTGTACCATCTCTCCTCTCATCCGAGAACCCGTTAAAGGCACTGTAGGCATGGAGCTCTGTAAGGCGGACGGCGGGTGTATGCTGGTAACAGACACGACTCGAGCTGCTTTTTATGCAGCAAGTACAGCGCTGTGGGGTGGATGGGGCTGCGTCTGGATGTGGCACATGCATCTTGCTTCAAGGGGATGTGCTGTGGCTCTGCACTACAAGTTGTTGGCCATCCCGGCAACCCAAGTGGTCTACACTGGACTCTCCGTTGCTGCCAAGTACACCGCTGGCCAATTTGCAAGTCCGAAATTCAATATAGTGGCGATTTCAGCGCTTCTAGCGCAAGTTGTGGCGCTAGCAAAGACAGCAGAGATCGCTTTGTTTGTTGCAGCCGGCTGGGGGATCACGCAGAAATCCTTGGAGCGGAGCGACATCTTTCGTATTCGCTCTGTTTCGGTTGAGTGGGCTCTTGCTTTCGTTATCTTGAAGCAGCTACAAGTCAGCAACATCGGTATCGCGGTCATTTGGGGAATCTCTTGGGCCTCCATCATGTTCTTGCTCCACCACTACCCAGCAGCAAATCTAAAGATGTGACGGCTCAGATACAGCAGCTCGGCATTGATACAACGTTGGTCATGTGGAAAGGGACACTATTCCTTAACTTTCGACGACTCCAAAAGGGATTTCTCTTCGTCGCCACCATCACTGCACTGACTGGATCTGACAATCGCTGGCGCGTCTGGGAGTGGATATCTGTACAAGGCCACGAGATCCTAATTTTTCTTCTGTACTCTGTACTGAGCTACATCTGCCGGTGTCAAGAATTCCGCTTTAGTGAACTGGAAAACTTGGAGATTGAGGTTGACTCAGAGAGCAATGGCACCACAGCCGCACAAGAAAATGGCTCCATCGACGCGGTTAGCGGCACGAATGTTATCTCTGTTGTTGTAGAACTACCTCGGAAGAAGACAACAGCATTAGTACTTAACCCCGACAGAAGCGTCTTGTTGGGAACAACCTTCGTGCTTAAAAAGTCTGATTCAGTTTTAAAGATGAACGAAATTCGTGTGACGTGCGAAGCTGATGCCAATCCAAGCACATCACCCAGTGCGCCATCGAACTGAGAAAAAGCATTTTGGCGTGATGCCATTCATTGGCTTCTTGATCGAAAGTTTTGTGAAACATTAGGCTTTTTACTGCAGCATCTTAATTTTTGATTAATACAAATCCAAATTCAAAACGGAACCACAGTATTTCGCTCAAACACGTTCATGTACAGAAATTGCTCTGGGACTTCATTAAAGTAGCCCCAAACATTGAGTTTTTTCGGGCTTACTTCACTACATTAAACGTTTTTGGATTTAAACTAATTACTTGAATTAAAACGAAATGCTTGGGAAATCAACACTCCCCAAGTTTTGACTGCGAACTAGACCAACAAATCGTACGTTGACACATGAAAACTTAACCGTGTAGTGTTGAGTTTCGCTGAATTACAAGTAGCCATGGACCTTCAATAGTGCGCTTCCTCGATTTTTCGGCGGAGCGCCTTAGGATATCCTGCACCGTAGCAAGCATTTATATATATAAAGCGCTTCGCTCTTGTAAACCTATGGGGGTCTTCAAAAAATATAGCAGATCCCAAATGTCGCTCGCACAAATCCTGTAGCGAATTACGGGGGTAGGTCGCACTAAATCGCTCGCATTTTGCAGAAACTGTTTTGCAAATTGCGTCATCACATAATCAAATGACGACGTTCGAGCAGAGCAAATTTGTGTGATTTTTCTTTTAAAGATTTGAATCGTAAATATCGTCACAAATGCACTTGTTGGCTATTGCATTTCTGCACGCAAATGCCTATTAATTTTGTGCTTTGCGTCATTTTCTGAAGGCCCCTATAGCTCTGTTGAAAATATGGAGCCTTCCTTGATTTTGTTTTGTAAATGGGGTTAATTTGGTTGCTTACCCTAACCCTGATTAGGCTTCAGTGTGAACTGCAAATGTGACCTGCTTCCGAATTACTTGTTGTTGTATTAGATATTGGCCTGAAATAACTTCCGTGTCCTAAATAACAAAGCATGCAACTTTCGATTGCAAGACGAATCATAGCACACTTTCCATCATCCAAAAATTGTAAATCCTCAAAATTTTGAAGGTTGTTTTTTACGGAAAAAATACATTGAGTGCAAAAAAAAAGTATAACAAGTCCAAACATAGTAGTTTTATAAAAGTACTATGACAAGATCAAAAATACTATAAGATCAAAGTACGAAACAAGACCAAAAATACTGTGGCAAGACTAACAATACTTGCTACAGATAAGCGTCCTTAGATTTTGCGACCCTTTTTTTTGTCAAGGCGAATGCATCTGGCTAGCGTATCAATTGTGAGAACGTTCACGATCGAACCTGCTGTGTTGTTCAGCAAGTGTTTTGTGTAGTAGGCTGCGTACGATGATAAAGTTGAATCGGCGGCATTGAGTGGACTTGGAGATCTCTATTGAACTGAGAAGTCTCATACGTCATCAGCAATAAGCTTGGCACCACTTAGGCGACTAAGTAAAGCACCACTTTTCTTTCTCTCCACCGTTGTCCATGTACTGACAGGCTTGAATAAGTGGCGAGCTGCGTCAGCATTCGAATACATTTTGTACATGTCTTTCCAGTCTTTCACGGGTGGAAGAACTGGTACTTGCGTTACCCTCGCCTCCTTGGCCGCGACCTCCTGTGTCGTGTTCAGAGATTGTTGGTGTGCTGGTTGCATAATGGAGAGAAGCATATTGATTTTGTCCTCGAGAGCTTTGACTGAGTTTTCAACAGTTCTTAACCTCTTTTCCATCGTAAAGGATGGTTGTGGCGCTCACACCATCGTGTTACGCTTACGTCAGGAAAATGCGGTAGGACAGCCTACATGCGCATCACGATCAGGGGCTACGCAGTCCGCCAGCTGGGTGTCTTCGTCCGTAGCGGCTTGGTCAAGTAAATAACGCACTAGAGTCTCCGCCGACTCATTTTGTGTCCATCCGGCCCACCACTTCACCATCCGCAGTGACCACAGTCCTTCTGGTGGCGCAAACATAAATCTGTACTGCACACCAACGCGACGGAATATTGCGCCATTGCTGTCGAATGTACCCACGCGTTGACACTCCATTACGATTTAGATCTCGTACAGCTGAGTTGAGCAAGGTAATGAATGCCTGCCCAGACATCTTCTTACCCCACTCTACTCGTGCGTTCTCACAGCCTGTAGATGTGTCGTCTGTCTTGATAACACTCTTCAATATCTTGGACAGTGCTGGGAAAATATAATCGTTGCCATTCCACTCGTGATCCGTTTTCGTTCGTACATAGGTCAACCACGTTGTCAATTTCGAGAGTACGTCAGGTTGTGGATGTGTGTAGCAGCGACCTTATGCAACGTCTGTCTTCCGTCCTTCCAGCTTGTGGACGCCATAGGGCACACTAGGGTCGGCAGTACTCGGTCGCGTGAGGCTTTGGGGGAGATTCTTCCACCGGAGGCTCAGTACTTCATTTATTCTGCACATGCCGTAAGCAGTGAGCGTCATATTAAAGAACCACAAACGACTCGCTACCGGGAATCCGGACGTGACGTCTAAGTGAGAGTGGAGTACTCGAAGCATATCCAACGTATCAGGGGTGGCTTGGCGCTGTGTAAGCTCAGTACACTTTGACAAAGAAGCGAAGGCAACTCATGATGCCTAATCGTTGCGGGATCTGAGTACTCATTTGAGATACAGAAGTCACATAACTTCTTGAAGTACGACGCGTAGACATCCCTTGTCTCCTTTTTAATTACATGTGTGGTGGTAGTAATGCCCCCTTGTAGCAAGTCTTGGAACGATGTCGCTTGCGGCGTCATTAGATTCAGGTTTCTGATACTTTCCCCACCAAATGGATTGTGAGTCGGAGTGATCCTCGTCCACCCAAAGGATTGTGAGGCCTATAGCCATTCGTTTTAATAAAGTACTTTTAGTCTTGTCGTAGTATTTTTAGTCTTGTCATAGTACTTACAGTCTTGTCGTAGTATTCACGGTATATTGTCTTGAGGTAGTCCCAATATTTTTTTTAGACATATCGCTCTCCAAAACACTTGTGCTCATCTGCCGGTATCATTTCATTCTTGTACGCACTCATTGCCTTGCATGTCTCCTGAATATGTGCCGCGCCCGACCCTGCACGCAGTTCTAACGGTACCCAACGGCGCTTGTCAGGGTGCAATAGCAGGTAGATTTTTTTAGCCATAGCTTTGACAATAAGTCTACGCTTTCCATCTATAGTATGATACGCCCGTCAATATAGAGTGTAAAAAATGCTGCTCAATAGACATACCTCCATAAAAATTAAGTCGAATAAGGCCACGTTACGACATAGCATCTCTAGTGGGTGCTTCCGTAGTCTTTTTGGCTCAAGTTTTTGAGGAAGTCGTTCTCCCTGCAGTTCGCATACCTTCTGTCGGAGCCCTGGTTTCGATAAATTAAATTGTAAATTGCATTAATCAACATTCACATTTTGTTAATATGTGGCACCTTCAAGTCGGCGTGTTTGGGATTGTAATTGTAACTTAAGCCCTGAGTGACTGATATTATGTAAATGATATTTTGATTCTGATTGGCTAAGATATTCTTGCATGAGGTTGTATTGGGGTTGCGTAAGTGAAAGAAGTTGGCTTCCGAGAGTATACAAACTATCAGTGAACAGTAGCTCACAGGTCTCTTTTGACTAAGGAAGCGAAGTGATTAAGTTAAGGTAAGCTGTAAACTAAATGTATTTATAGGTATGTTAAGCTTGAGTTAAATTTACAAACTATAAGCTACCTATAGTAAAGCTATGTCATCAGCCAATGATTGGCCTCTGACGACCCTGGTACCATGTACCCGATATCCTAAAGTGTGACGTGTCACACTTCACCAGGGGTACACTTGGGGTTACATACCCCGTTACATCTTTTCCCCCTTAGGTTCGGTTTACCGACCAATCAGAATGAGGAAGTGTACGTCACAAACTCTCAAGCTCAAAGTCGAAATTAATCGACTTGGCTGCGCGAACGCGCCGGAGGGTCATGTTACAGTTAGAGCCTCGACCAGCTATTGAGCGCTCTTCCCCTCGGTCTCCACATCGACCTTAAGCATGCCCTGTGTCTCTGCGAAGAGCGGTGCGAAAACACGCTCCAAGGCTGCCTCCACAAAGGCGCAAGCCAAGAGCACTAAGCCTTGCGGCAAAGGCTCTGCACTCCAGGAGGCTACTAAGGTGGCCTCGGAGGCGACCGGCTCAGCTGGTGACGCGGCAGCGAGCAAACGTGCAAGCAAGCACCGCAGTCCGTCACCTTCGGTCTCTCCAGACAACCGGCCGAACCCGCGGCTCGCTGTATGTGAGTTCAATTTGGGCAGTGAGGACGAGGCCGAGTCCGGGATCACTCACGATGCTCCTGTGGGCTCCGTGGGAGGGTACACTCCAGTGCCCAGCAAGCGCGACGACGACAGCGTGCACTCACTTGCTATTGATCACGGTGATCACAGTCCCAGGACGTCTGTGCGCTCTGGGAGTCCTGCCATTAAGGCTAAGGGCTCTCCCAAAGCTGGAGACGAGGAGAAGGAGAAACCTCTTAAACATCTCTAGCTCACAGATGGCCTTGCGCGTGCTAAGGCCGTCAAAGCCGAAGCTGTCAAGCCTTCTAAGAAGCACACGGCGCCGAAGTATCCACTCCGCGAGAAGAAGGAGACTGGGTACTTCTATCGAAACCACTTTGGTCCGCGGAAAGAAGGAGGGTGCTATCCATGAACCCCAGAAGATCACGAACGACCTCGACCAGCAGCAGGAGGACTTTCAAGCTGCCGGGTGGTGGCGCCCATCAACCAGAGGCAGCCAGCAACTCAAGCGGTCATTGGCCTTCCGAGGAGAGATCTGGGCTGACCTCATTCTGGAGATACCCGTCGCTCCTCGTGGCCTTGTTGGTGGCCACACGTTCACGAACGTGCCCTGGTCCAGAAGAAGCAGCTGTTCGCCGACAACTTACAGGCGCCCCGTTGCATCCCTTTGAAAGATTTCACGGCTTGTCGTAAGAAGCCCGATAGCCGGGGTGGTCTCTACCCTCTCTGGGGTTTCCCCTCGGTTCTTCCCGAGAACTGTTCCAACTGGAGCTCGTGTGAGGATATGTTCTGGGCGTGGGTTGATATTCTCAAGTACTCACCCTCGGAGTTACGGGAGCTCCATGAAGATCAGCCCACATCGTGGACCAGCGTGATCTTCGTGTCCGGTTCGTCCACTTGGTCAGCAAGCGCATGCTGCCAAGCGACAGTCTGAAGCGCACGGCTTCTAGCGCTCACGAGGAGCGCGGGTACGGAGTGTCGACAACGTCCGTACCCCGTTCGGGCATAAGGCCCCAAACTACTTACGAAGCTGCCGCCACTTCTGTTCCCAAATTGCGACAGCCTTCGGGCAGTCTATCAGGAGCCGTTCAATCACCTGGACAGGCTTCGCCTAGGTGACGGCATCCCAGGCTACTAAGATGAGACAAGCCCGCGCCGCAACGCTGAGCAAACCAAATGTGAGCGCGAAGGTCCTAACTAAACAGGTCCAAAAGGGTTGAGGGCGTGCAAGTGGACCAGCGGATGGGGTATCGTGTCCGGGACACGATAGGGATGGAGGCTAGTGGTGACTACCAGCGCTCCTGTCACAGATTGAGGTCGCTGTTGCAAGCCTTTAAGACGGCTTCCCTTATGCCCAGGTTGTGTACGAGAACTACTCACGCTTGAGCAGATAATATTATTGAATAAATCTCATAACACCAGTGATTTTGCATCTGCTTCCTACCTACTACGTATTACATCCGTGCCCTAAAGAGATTGTCAGTGTTAATCGGCATACATAGTGCCAGATCGCAAATGCAATCAGTCAGAGTACCAGGATCTGGCAAATGTGACCACGATTTGGCGACGACAAATCGAATAGCACCAGGATTTGGCAATTTCCCATTTGGTGACATCAAAGTTAAATGTAATGCCATCAAATGTCATGTCTACAACCTAAAAATGCTTAAATTGTGTCATTTCCCCCACGAAAATGGCGTGTGTGCTTGTCATCATGGAACGCTATAGTCAGATCAGACCGTACATGTATCCGTGATACGGTCCGCGGCAACAACCGGTGAAATACCGGCGAGAAACTGTGGTTCGAGATTGACGTCAGCGCTACTTCACAGTCGCACTTTACCACCCCCCAGAAGCTCTTGTTCATACCCTTGACCTTGATCCTATTAATGGTCAAGGCTACCACCTCGGGGCTGAAATTTTCTACAGCAACATCAAAACCTACGTTAAATAAGGAGATGATAAGGTCATTGTCATTCCTTTCATAGCAAAATCACTCTTTGGCAGCGCCTAGCAGAGACCAATCCCTACGCTGTCCATGTTTCGATAGTCAGGCCTCTTAAAACTAGGCTTTGTGTTGCGAGAAAATACTGACTACCTAAACGAAGTTTTGACAGCCGCCTAGTTGAAACCGGAAAGTTCCATACAAACCACAAGTGTAAAAGCTAACCACCGCCTGCGTGAAGCCCCAAAGCTCTTTAAACAGCTCTGGGTGTTGTCATTGTTCTATAATTCTCTCATTTAAGTGGTTTCACAACCGCCCAGCGCCTGTTCATTGTTCCCTTCTTCTCTCATTTCACGATTTCCGCTATGGCTCCACAGAAGAAGAAAGGGAAAGCTCGTACTCCACTACTCAAGCCTCGTCCGCTGAAGCTTAAACAAGCCAAATTACCGCAGTCAGAGCCACGTCAGCGATATCTTACGTCGTACGAGACCGAACTTGGGCTCCAGCCAGTACCCACTATTAGTGGCGAAGTTTTAGAAGCACAATGCAAATTTTGTACAGCCTTTGGAAGGGAAGAGAAGCCAGCTTCTTCGACCGGGCCTTTTGATGTCCTGCTAGCGAAGGCAACACGTAAGAAGCCTGCAACTAAAAAGGTTTTCCGGTCTTTTCGCAGAGATAACATCGTCAGTCACATGAAAGATCAGCACAAGACTAAATACGATGAGTTTATCTCTCTTCCCAAAGGAAGTCGCGTTCGACTAACCTTTTTCGATCGTCCAGCAGGTATGGATGTATTTCTTGGCGGGACTTACAGTTGTCATATCGAGATCCCAAAAGGTGTAGTGGACTTAATTCGCGAGCTATACTTCAATGACGAAGGTGAGGACAGAGAGATTACACTCGCATCTGAAGAAGTTGGGCAATCCGACCTTGTAGATGGGGCGGAGTTTGATGAATTCTTTGAAGACACGAATTGCAAGCACCTACTAGTTATTTCTGATCGTCTCCAGTTTGAGGCTGTTATTAAGTTCTCGAATGAAATGGTCAGCTTTCGCTCAATTACGAATTTGTTTCGGATTATTGGCGACACCCTTCAAAACTACAGGCTTGGCCACCCATCTCAACATGAAGTTGGTCGATATATTCGCTCCATCGTATCTATTAACCTGGCTGCCCTAGAGATTATTTTTTCCAAGGTGTGGGGGGTTTCTCTGCTAGTTGACGGAGGTACCCATGGATCTGAGGGTTATTTCGACGTCCGTGTAGCCTTTGAATTGAACGGGAGCATTTTTAACCAACACTTACTTGCAATTCCTATGGGGACACTTTCTCACAAAGCTGCAAACTACGCAAAGCGAGTGCTCTTTGTCCTGAATAACCTTGGAGGAGACAAACTAATCCGAAAATTGATCGGTGTGGCAAGCGACGGAGCCGCTACGATGCTAGGATGTCATGGCGGGTTTGCAAAACTTATCGAACATGCATGCGAAGCGCTAGGTGAGGGTGGTCTTAGTGTTAACTGGTGTGGTAGTCACCAACTGAACTTGGTGGTTGGGGCTTTCATCGAATCTCTCATAGATCTCGTTGATTTCCGCCATATCCTTGGGCAGGAGATCACCTTCACGAGAAAGTATGAAAGTGTAAAGACTGTTATTGGTAGATGCCCCACTTACGCTAACACTCGTTGGGAATCAATTTCGGAATGCTGTGAGTTTCTATCAAGTAACTACGAGGAAATCATGCAGTTACACGATATTAAAGATGTAAAAGCACCAACTTTCTCGTGGTGGTTGATTCTTTTCGCAATTGAGGAGCTGGTGGACAAAGTCAAGCAATGCTTTAGATCAATGCAGTACAGACCGTCACGATGAAGGACCAGTACGAAGCGTTGGAGAATCTTGTAAGGTACTTTCAAATGAAGTTCGAGGAGCAACTAGAAGGCGATGAGCCTTCGCTCTGTTTTGAGAAGATTTCCGCTCACATCCGAACCGCCTCATTTTTCTCACTTCCATTGTATGACGAGAAGATTGACGATATCGAGCGACGACGGCTAGTAAATGGACTTTCAAGTGCGATTGGCGGGTTTATTACTGGTGTTAATCAGATCAGGATTGAGGTGAAAGGGGCTGTGTCAGCTACTCTTTTGACGCTTCCTAAGGACCTTGTTGCAATGAAAGATATGACCAAGTTTGGTCAGCTGATTTTGCCTTACAAGAAAAGACTGAGAGTCCAATACGGAAGTGGGGTGATCAGCTGCATTTGGAAGCAGGTCCGTAAGTTGCGTGAAACGTACGAGCTCAACCCGGACTTCAAGGCTTATGTCGACAGGTCTTACACCAAAGGTGTAGTCGAAGCATGGCGTATTGTGAACGGTTCTGGTGAGTATTCACGTTTAGTTTCGTTTGCGCTGGGGCTGGCTTCGATTCCACCCGGTACCCATACCGTGGAAGGTGATTTCAGCTCACTTAAAGGTGTCAAAACTGCCCACCGAGGATCGCTGACCAACTATGCACTTGAAGGTCAGTTGCAGGCAAAGCAATACTTCGATCTAATTCCCCTCGCGAACTCCATTGCAGCAGAAACTCTCATCACAAAGTGAACTTCGAAGATTCTAGGCTTTTCATACATTTCACCATCTATCCCATACTATCATCAACATTAAATACCACCCTAGTTCGTATAGTAAATAAGGCACGAAAAATCCTAGTTGAGCATCTGCTAGGTTTTTAGGTAGTACTGCCTAGTTTTGAGAGGCCTGTCGATAGTGATCTGACCTTCGAAGTGACATGTTGCATCTGTTTATCTTTTTAATCGGATGGCGTCAATCCCGCCAACCTTGTGCTTCTGGTCGTGAACAGGCAGAACAATCAGATCGGCAGCAGCAACGGGATGCTCTGCGCTGGATCTGCGTGTCCAGTCGATGCCTCTCCTAGAAGCTCCTGTGGAACGCTGACATTGGCTTCGTCTGATCGAAAACATCATTTTCTCGACCCGATGCCATGTGGAGCGCTGATCCCATCGATTAGCCAAAACGCCGGCAGTTCAAAGTACATTGCCACCAATACTCCTAGAATAATCGCTCGCTATGATAGACGAGAGTACTGGGTCGTCCTCATTGAGTAAGCCTGTGCTCTGCAGCATCTGGCATTCTATGTGATCTAGGACAGCAATACGGCTCTGAAAAAGGTTGGTATTCGTGTTATGTTATTTATGCCGAACCGGTAGAAACCGGTTTGGAGCAGAGAAAAGACACAAAAAACACCATGAACCAGTGGCTTTTGGTTTGAGCCAATTGGCTCAAACCCTGGCTTTTCGGTAAAAACCCAGTACACGTAGGGAGATTCTAAGGAGCGCCCGTTGCGGAGCGCCCGTGCAAAACAAAAGTCAAAATGTACAGGACGTTTGAGACGCCTAAAACAAAATGATACTTACGAGCCTAAGTACGAATCGCAAAAACGAAAGCGGGGCGTCTCCTCTATCTCTTTAACTACAGAATGCTTAAAACTGAATAAGTTGTGGTCGCTCAACAATATTATCTCCATTTATGGGCCCTCGAAATGACGATATTTTAAAGCCCTTGCTAAAAGCAATTGAACAAGGATAGTTTTACAGTTTTCTCGATGGAAGTTTACGCCAAATGTCACAATTCCAAAAATCAATTGGCCAACTTGAAGCTCGATTATCTCGATAACTCTAAATGGTTCGTAAGTATCATTTTTGTTTGACGCAGTCTCGTTTGTGCAAGAAATAAGCCATGTCCGTACAGTACCTGTATTAGTGAGTTTGCAGAACAGCTCGCACGAGAATGGTTCAGCAACAAGAGCTCTCCCGCAAGCGAACGATACATCTTCATTACGCGAGTTGAAAGTGCTGTGTGGTAATTTTGCCTGGGAAATTTGGCGAGAATCCTTCTAATTTTAATACGGAGATACGAATCTTACACTCACATTCGCGGGCTCACTACTACTAAAAATGATTGCCATACATTAATATCTGCCTCATCTCCTTTAACCGATTCACTTTAACTCGCGCGAATAATAGTGCTTTGAGCACTATAGCTCGCGCGACTTAACGTGCATTAAGACTGGAACTCGCCCAACCTGAAGTGTAAATTAATGGTAAATTCACTAAAACACGAGCAGCTCTCTTTTTGGGAATGGTCACATCTTTTCGTACCGATCTCCAATGTCTTAGGGGTCGAAAATGCTCACAGCACACCAGTGATCCAATTTGAAATTGGCCGACTCCCTTCTTTCTCTTACGGTCCGAGCTCACAACTTGATCTAATTTGTGCCGTTTTATATTCTCCCAATATCTAAGTGTGGGCTCTTTTACTTTCAGCTCACGCGAAGCGTCTTCGACGGTCCAAACGGGATGAGCTTTCCACCGCTTCAGTAGTTCTACCTTTTCCCTCTCCCTCCGCTGCATACACTCGCGTTTGGCCATCAGGGAGTTGATTCTAAAGTGGTAGTCGCTCCCAACCACAAGCTTAGAACCTAAAAATAGAATCAGAATTAAAATATTTCACTTAACCTCGCGCGAGTTAAAGAGAATTGGACTCGGATTTAAGTGTCCTCGCTCGAATAGAAATGAATGGCTTCTACGATACCACGCAATTTGGTTTGCATAATAATAGAGACGTTTCGCAAATGGCTTTACCTTTACATTATCCTCACAACCCCTACAGCAGAGCATAAATGACACAACACTTGCTGATGTGAAGATGTTTCGCTGCAGAATTCATTGAATGTAAAAAAAATCCTCAGCATTTTTGTGTTTGCCACACAATATAACGCAAAGTTTTGGTCTTGTGCGTTGGCCTTACCGCTACATTCCAACAAGCTTGGATGACCTAGTGACGAATATGTACCGGCAAAACATTCCCCATACAAATATGAGCGGGATAACTGCGGCCTGCAGTCTGCAGATAGTCCACTGCTTTAGTTAAATAGCGCGGCATATATCCGAAACGTTCTTCTCAGCTAGACCTCTGGCAGCTTAGCACGCCCGTTTGAGCAATATGCTAGTGACTACAGAGTAGAACAGCATCATACATGTAGTGTTACCGCATCAGTTCTGACAACACGGGGGATCGTCGGTAATTGTTTGTCAGGTCGTCAAGACGAGCAGTGCAATTCTAACAAATGTAGCTGGCCATTCGTCACCAGATTAATACAGTAGTCATACTGAAGAATTAATGGCGAAAGCTATAATTGTTTTATCTTCACTTTATCTTTGCAGCAAATCAAAGAAGCGATAAGTTGAAGATAAGAAAATTTCCGAAACGTCTCTAATAACTCGCGCGAGTTATTGTGCATTTCAATGCTTTTGTCCTTTTCACTTAGCCTGATGCTAGATTTATAATAAATAGAGGTCGTTTTATTAAATCGAGGTCTATAAAAAGAACAAATTGATCTAGCTATTAATTGACTGGCTGATAAATCGAGCTACAGCAGTCAAATCGACTGCTCGGCATCACCAAATCCAAATCCACATCGATATCCTGTAAATCGACCCTTTTTGCCTTTTTGAAATGGTAATTCGATCACAGATAAAACAAATCGATGCCTGCCTCTTCCCATCTCATTTTTACGCGTGGTTTTATGCTCCGACTATAAAATCGATGGACATTCCATCTGCAAAGCACAATAACATGCGTCATACAGCCACACAGAAGCACATACATGTACCTAATCTAGACGTCGATGTTCGCATATGGCTTATTTCTGGCACAGACGTTCAGTACATTTGAGTTTATTGTTTGGACGGAATGTACATGTAGGCTACTGTACATGTGTGTTGAAGAAAGCATCTCCAATGTGATGATGACTATCTAGTGGAATATAATTGTGCGATTTCATATAGAGAAATCGTATATAACTGGACTGGTTGGTGGAGAGTAACTCCTCTCCAGAACACCAGACTCTATAATTCTTCACTTCTCCTTTTACCAAGTCCGACACAAGCGTCTTCTCTTTTTACCAAGTCCAACACAAGCGCCTTCTCCTTCTACACTCAAGACTTCCTCTCCACTATGGCCGCCTAGACCACTCTACTTTCGTCCTCACTCCATACTGTACTGCCCTAACAACTCTGCGCAAAGCATCCCTCCAACAATGTGCACTTGGCGAACCCTGGTCTGGATGCAAAATGATTATGAAACTTAAAAAGTACTTCAAGTGAAGTAAGTGAGACTTCATCTCAGTTGGACGTAGTACTGTACTCACTTCATCATGAAGGGGGAGAATTTGGGAGCAAATCAAGTCGCGTAGCCGCAGCAAACCCGCGCGGGGTGCCCGCGATTCGCGAAGCAGGGCCGTTCGGTAGTGACTGCCTGGCGACGCGGAAACCTATACATTGTAGTATTCATCCTCTTTTTCTTTGAGTTATGATGGTGATGAGCAATAATCTCGGATTGTCGAATCCCAACGAAAGGGTCAATGTTGGCTGGGATACCCGGTAGTGGAAGCTTATCATTCCAGTCGATTCCACATAATGTAAAGTGTTAAAAAAATATAATGTCATTTCGAATAGCAGCATTACTTCCAAATTGTGGAATTGTAAGTCACAGTGCGTGTTTTAGGGAATACAGTAACATATGTTACCCCCTCAATTTAGGACTTTTGTTTTTCTTCGCCAAAGATTGGCTTGGTTCAATAAATCGACAAGACGTCACTGCTAACGAGCGCCCTGGCCCATCCCTAATGCATTCAGTGCGCAATGGCCCCGATCGTTTGTTACCTACCGGACAAACGTCGTTACACTTCCAGCATCTAGAAAAATACCATAGGAAAGTAAATCGATTGAAAAGCTCGAGCTCAGTTGGTCTCAGCCATTTTCGGATAAATTGACCGTACAGCTAAAAAAAATGCAAAAAATTATCCAACGATGCTGTGGACAAATCTTTTGCTCATCTTTCGTTGAAAAAAGTTCACTTATAAGTCCTATGACTTTCAAAGGACCTTTCTAAAGTAGTGGATATTTTACCATAGAGTGATAGCTCAAATGGTCAAGTATCGACGCTACTGGCGGGAAAGTGCATCTAAAAAATACTATACTGTAGTGCTAGCAAAAAGCTTTACAATTAGGTTATTTCAACTTCATTGAGCTGCTAGATCGAAAGCCATCGCCAGCCTACTGTATGGCTAATTCTTTAACGGACCAGAGAATGCAACCCTACTCGGATGAATCCGTACGTACAGCTCAGTACGGATTAATTCGAGGGCCAAAGCTATTTGGCGCACGCAGTTTTAAAGCTTACAAACTTCATATAACTATTACGAAGTATATAATTCAGTCGCACTGTACCCTATTCATTTATTTGATATTCATGCACATAATAAATTATGCAATCTAAATCGAAGTTCATGCTGTTGAGCTACTACAGAGCAGGCGTTGCTGCACTACAATACCAGCCCAATGTCTCTAGTATTCCTGGAGTGCACGCAGTGTTGCTAATAAAGTCCATATTTTGCATACTGGGGGGGTAATTGGCATCTCCACCGGCATTTGCGCTAAATTATGCGTAAATATTTTGTGATCAAAATATAAAATCGTGCACAGAGCCAGTCTGACAAAATACTCACTTCCTTTACAAAAAGCAGGTCTACCATCGGTAAAATCATTACCTGTCAGGAACGAGCTCTTCTTCATCTGGCCGTCGATGTCCCTTGCAACGGCGCAACAAACCAGCGTTTGTAATGCGAAATTTTCACTGCAGCTTGGTGGACAGCGTAGGGTTTTAATTTGCTTCAGTTTACTATATGAGAGAGAGACGAGCATCGCATCTCGCGCGAAATTCAGGCCCCCTCTCCATCTCTGTAATATAAAAAAACACACACTTGGCAGAGGAGTGTATGGGTGTTTCCTCACCACAACTTTACACTCCCATCTTTTTTTTGAAGGCCATTGGGCTTGCTCACGAAACGAAGTGCAAAAAACTTTGGCTTTTTTTAGGGAGAGAAATAGGGACAGCCCCCCCCCGCTT
>NW_003303741.1:1770081-1777355 GCF_000142945.1 Phytophthora infestans T30-4
GATGCCTGCTTTTATTATATTATACTGAAGCAAACTAAAAGTCCACCGAGCTGCTTTGAAAGTTTCGCAGAACAAATATTTTAGCGTGTAAGCCGAGTTGGAGTCAGCGGGCTGCAGTACATGTTCTGTTATTTTGTACAGCCACCGAATACTGTACATAATTCAACTGAGCCCCCTGATGTTGAAGTGGGCTCTGAGTCAGCGGACTGCGACGACTGCTGCATACTGTATTACATGTGATATGTAGCCAGACAGGCACCTGGAGCCGAGGAGAAACAGCGTGGCCTGGTGTGGCGAGCGTAGCCATCTGGAATTGGCCTCGCGGCGCGAGTTGATTTGTGCTCGTCCAGCTGGCTGAAATGTAACGCAATACATGTATTAATACTATTAAGATTCAAACGAGCTATTAATTCGCTGAGAGTCTCAGCGTAGGTAATTACCCCACGCCGTGCAGAGCGCCTTCACATTCGGGCAACTCGTCATAGGCGGAGCAAAACACGCCAATATTGTGCCGCAAAAAAAGCTTACGGAGACCACAGCCAAAGAGGAAACGTGATATTCCCGCTACAAGTGCGCCGCAACTCGCGATACCTCGACGAGTGCTGCAGTCGCCTATCATAGCAACCAACCGTATTCAGAGGTTCTCAGTGAATATCTTGTCATTCAGAAGTACCATCGAGTAAAAATCTCCAATTTTAGTTTTGTTCTTGTTGGTTTATTCGGTGTCCGTTCCGGTAAATCGAATTTTCTTGCTGCAAGACGGGGCGTGTATCAAGTACTACTGTGTTGCCGTGGCGTGCGGTAGGCATCTGGCCCAACACGCTGCTCCAGGAGGAGTCAAACCTGTTCGTATCATTTTAGCCCCTGGACCGCTCGGTACTAATTTTCACGGGTCGTATCAGCCGAGAAGACGCCGGTGGCCGCGTTCATATCATTTCTGTTTATCGGCTATAGCAGGTAGAGGACAACACTTGATTTACCAGAAGACAATTTTTACAGCCTCTGTAAGCCTGGGGTTTGGTTGATTTCTTCCACAAGGACGGCCGCTTTCGGCCCCAGCAATGACATGACGATCTTCTTGGACCGTCACGCCCGACGTGTACCATGCGAAAATCTTCATAGTCCAGAAACTCATTGCTCTTTTCACAGCGTCTTGCTCGCTTACCCCATTCTAATGTGGGTAGTGGACGTCGGCACTTGTGCAATCCACATGGACGACAAGCCCCACAGCTTCCTTCCCACTGCACCCACCAAGAGAGAACGGTCAGCGTCCGATCAGCAAAAGGACAGCGACCAGCACACCTCCGACACAGAGGAGCACCCTACAAAGAGAACGCGTCGAGTTGTGGACTCGAGCACCACTTGCGCACCCGAGCAGTTGCACTGCCGGTACGCCAACAAGAAGTGCCTCAACCCACGGGCCGTCAAACGAACAGGCGGTCTGCACACTTTTTGTGCCATGCACCGCGCCAACGCCAACCGCAATCAACGTCGCCTGGACATGCGCAAGCGCATGGCTCGCCAGGCATTACGAGCTCAGACCGAGTCGGGTCAAGCATCTCCGGCACCAAATGCAGCTACTTCTCGACAGCAAACAGATTTGAAGCCAGAAGCTGCTGCGTCGCCTTCGACTTCTCCGACTCATTACGATTTACGGTTTGAACCGCTGCAGACTCCCACGCCACTGCAGGAGGAAGATATCTCCACTTTGGTGATGCTCTTCCTACCCCCGGAGACTGCGCGCGATGCCACGTTCGATTTCTATCTTAACGCTCCAATGACTCCCACGACACCCCACGACTGGTCTTCCTCGACTAGTAATGGCGGAATAACTCCACCACCGCCTGAAGGCATGCAGTTCTGAACATTTATCAAGGCCAGCGCACCACGCAGAACGAAATTGCGTAGATACCTTTTATTTAAGAAATGAAAATGTGGTTTAAGCTACATGTATAGCGGTACATAAACCGAGATGAAGTTTTTCGACCGCGCGCGGCTCTGTGATTGAACGACAAATTGATAATAACTTTTTCTGGCACTTTAAGTGCATTTAGCTTTTATTCATTTTAGAGGATTTTATTCGTGAAATGTACGGTTTTTAATATGATTGATTTTAGTAATGTACATTGCTCCTGAAGGTGAAGCTACACAGCTCGAGTTGCACTGCAGCTCCTCTGAGTACCAGTAGCTCGCTCCTATCTTTCTTCCTTGTAGAGGTGGTGAGTACAGCGGTCATTACGGACGCATTCGAGCGTTATTGAATCGTTGCCGTCGTGTGAGGCCATCGTTAGTTTCATCTTAGTCTTATTCTTCGATAATCATTTCGGTGGTGATCGTAATCTCGCGGTCATTGTTTGGCGCGCGTTCGCAAGTTGCGAATCGCAACACACTTGCAGCAAATTGCTTTGTGGCCCTAATTAGTCGCTGAGACGCACTCGATTAAGCCACCATCGGGATTGTAAGCTGCTCTCAGAGGTTGAAGCAGCTATGAATGGCTCGCATATCAAGTGTCTCGCCTCAAGGTGTACTGAAAGACGACCGAAGCAAGTCTGAGGTGGAAGACCTTAGTAAGCTATTATACTTGTCTGAAAAAAATTATTCTTACTTTCTTTGCCGATATTTGACGGCATGAGCAAAACTGTAGCGCCAAAGAGCCCAGTTCGAAGGGTGCCGGGATGAGCGGGCGCAGCTAATCTTCAAGCCCCCTGCCGCAAGTTCGTCGCCAAAAAGGAATGAGTGTCATTCATTGAAAGAGTGCCTCGCCCCCTGTCTGCAATCCGAGGCTGGATTTTTTGTCTTTGTGAAGCTGATCCCTACAGTACATGTATGAACTCTCGGAGGAGACCAGCACAAGCGACGCGAAGGAAGAAGCCGTGTCGCGACACAACGAAGAAATCAGGTGTCGCGAGCACATTCGACTGAGCGGTGCAGCGACGGGATCTGTTGAGGCGACTTTGGTTGAAGCATGGCAAGACGCCGGAAGCGCGCCACGCGGGTCGGGGTTTCAGCGAGTTGAGCGCAGCGCTATGATACGATCGGTGCCATACTGTTAGGAACTTGGACGGTGGCTGCATTCAGGCATTATTAAAACGGGGCTATTAGCAGCCAAGCTATAATCGCACATGGGATATCATCGCGAAGCAGCCAGATCATGTTCGATCACGACGCCGCGTCCATCTCACCGTGACCCGATCTTGAATTCTATAGTACAGCCTATTGGTGATGGCAGGGTAATTTTGCAAGACAGGTTCATTTTACTTTTGTCAAATAGTCTGTAAATGAAAGCGCATTATTTAGTCTAACAAGCAAATGTGTTTCGGAAGATAAACCATTTGACAGTGGCACTGGTCACTGTGGAATCCGATCGCGTCGAGCAAGTGGCCGCAGACGGGCCGCTCTGATACGCTGGACTCCTCGGCGAGTCCTCGCAGCCTGCGAGTCAAACACCAAGTTTTCGATCTCCAGCCACACTCTCGCTCTCTCTCTGCTTGCCGACCATGGACCACCTGCTCAACGACGCGCCGCCAGAGGACACCAATGACGAAGTCGCTGTCAAGAATGAGGCGCCAGCTGTCGTCAGCCCCAGTAGCTCGGCCGCCAGCCTCGGCCTTCACATGCTCTCGGTGTCAGCCGCTGCCCCCGCTCTGAGCGCGCATCCTGGAGCGCCTCCGCGTTTACCACCCATCAGTCTTCTAACGGCTGCAGCCGCCGCACTGCAGCCCATGCAGTGTCAGCCGCTGTACACGCAGACGCCACCGCAACCTCAGCTACGCCCTGCGATGACATCGCCGTTGCCAGTTCCCACCTCCTCCGTGGCCATTTCTGAGACCGCGCTCCCCGCGGGCGACATGCTGTGTCGCTACCGCAACAAGAAGTGCGGATACCCGCGTGCAATCAAGCGTAACGGCGAGCGCCACAACTTGTGCGAGCGCCATCGCGCCAAGGCGAACCAGAACCAGCGCAAGCTCGAGAGCAAGCGTCGCACGCAGAAGCGAATGAAGCAGCGTGCCCACTCGCTCGGCGCTGACCGCATCGTTAAGGCCAAGAAAGCCGCCGCCTCGGCTGAGACCGAAATCAGATTCACCCTTTATGGAGGCTCCGTCGCATGAGCGAGAGATGTTAAAAGTGTTGGAGAATCCCCCGGAGGTTCGAAATGAAGAACCTCCGTGATGTGAAAAAGAAAGTAGTGAGGCAAAGAGCTCACGCAACGTAGCGATCGAAATGGAAACTGAGCTATAATTTATAAATGAGGCATTCCGAATGACGGAAGAAGCTGAACCGATACATGTATTTTGATGTAAACTACCTCTCTATTTTTGTGAAAAGATAACTTTAAGCTGTACTTGTGTATCTACAGTTTTATTTTACATTTTAATACTGCTCACCAACTGACCTTAAATATTAATACATGAAAGAGCATTGAGGGATATGGCGACTGAAGAGAAGACTACAGTATTACAAAAGCATCTAGCGTGCTTATCAATACATGCACTCACCATGTGCGGCACATTTTTGGTGCTGGCACAATGTGCGTTTAAGTTTCACACGATTTAGTGATGTATTTACAGATTTACTGCGCTGCTTCCAAAGAATTTAACGTTTGCTCCACCATTTTTTTTTTAATTTAAAAGATAAACTGCTGACAGATCTTAAAAGTTTAGGAACATAATCTTACAAAACTTAGGTAAATCAAGCCCAAGTAATATTACGAAGTACTATTTTGTTTAGAAATGCACTTGAGATACTGTCTGTACATGCATCTACTTTTTGTCGTCAGTAGCGCGGTGAGCATCGAACACGATAGGAGTAATACTTATGGTTGTGAAGTGTCAAGACCATCAACTGTGGACGAGGTTTCTGAATTGGGCCTACCTGTATCATTAGCAATGGACAGCGTCTGAAATCTCCTCCTGTCGCCCCGCCGGATTTTATTTCGGAATAAAATACTATATCGTAAATCCCGAATTAAGACCCTCCCCTATTGACTTCGTAAACGCATACCGGCGATCATCAAGCGTCAATTCCGTATCTGCTCTGACATCCATGATGCCCGAGCACCCTGGTGAGCACTTAAGACCTACTTCGAAGTATATCAGACGAAACTTTAACGGTTGCACCTCTTCACAACTGAAAATATGTCATTTAGAGCACTATACATCGCCTACGGGTGGAGACGCTTTCCTAGATTCTGGGATGACGTCCCAGATTTAGGTCTGTGGCTGCAATCTGAGCTGCGGAAATCGCTCCAATATCAATCCTAAGCGAGATTCTTGTTAAGCGCTTTAGCCTGAATCAACAATATGACGGCTTGGTATTCCTTCGAGTCCTTTGGAGTGCTCCTTGTTACTTTCAGCTCGCGCTTGAGTGCTGTTAGCGTCAAGGATTCGTCCATGAACTGTCCGAAGTACTTTTGAGCGAGCGCATTATCGTCGATCTTCGTCAGAATACCTTCTGTGTTGCTCCTCACGGTTGGATTTTTGGCCTTTGCGACGCCATTGATATACATACGACTCTGAACTAAGCCGGACAAGGCGTCGTACTTTGTCGTGTCTGGAGTCATTCCCTTTGTGATGCCCAGCTTGGACTGCAGTGTCTGTATCGACCACTTTTCATCCACAAACTCCTTGAAGAATTTTTGAGCAAGCGGACTTCCTTCGACCCGGCCCATTATATTCTCTTTGAGAGGACTGCCTTTCGTCTTCGCAAGCATGCTGTTCCACGCTCGAGCCTGTATGAGCAGCGTCAAGGCATCATACTCTTTGGAGGTCTTCAGCGTTCCCCTCGTGATACCCAACTTATTCTTGAGTGTCACTTGCGTTAACGTATCGTCCATGAACTGCCCAAAGTACTTTTGAGCGAGCGGATTCTCATTGATTTTAGCCAGCATGGTTTCCCCAGTGTTCGTCGTAGTCGGATTTTTGACTTTCATGAGGGTATCGACGTACATACGAGTCTGGAGCAGCGTAGAGAAAGCTTCGTATTCCTTCGAGTCCGGGGCTGTGTCTTTTGTGATTCGCAGCTTGGACTTGAGCACATCCACCGTCCATTTTTCGTCTATGTACTGCTCAAAATTCCGTTGTGCAAGTTGATTCTTACCCAGTTTGGACATGAGATTCTGCTCGAGACTCATGGCGTTCTGAGGTTTGGCTGCTGCTACGGCCTCATCCACTTTTTTTAGTGCTCCAGTGTTTTTTGTGAAACTCGCCAGCTTAGAAAGCTGCTTTGTCAGAATCTCCATTCTTCGTTCCTCATCGACTTGACCCAACTCATCGTCTAGTTGTTCGGCCGTGGGGATACGAAGGAATCTCTTGCCACTGCGCACCAACTGAGCAGCGTAGATTGATTGTATCGCATCCGTGGACGACACCTCAGATGGCGCAACTTGCTGCGCGTCGATTATTGCAGAAGCCATATCGCAGCCCCCAAAGAGAATAACTGCAGCAGTCAGCAAGTGACGCATGGTGGAAGAGGACAGAAACGGTTACGAATGTTGGGCCCCTGGAAGCAAATATCGATATGTTGGCGACGACTCTTCGATAGCTTCAAGTTCCGCTGAACATCGAAGAACACAGTAGAATTTCAGCTCCCGCGGCTTAAACCCTCGTATGTCACGCATCGCCACGTCTCAGCTCCATCCAAATGTATTGCCACTTCGCGACGTCACTGTGGTGTTGGAAATCCCACGTGAACTCTAGCTACAGATGTAGTTAGGATGTTCCCACAACAATACGTCTACTAGGATAGTAAACGATCGTTCGGGCGGACCTGAAGGACCCCAGTTCTGCCCTTGCACCGGGACAAACTGGACCTTGTAAACTACTTATATAGGCCAACCAGTAAAATAAGAACACGCTACTAGCACGAGCAAAGCTAGCAGGTGTTTTGAATCCTCGTGGTCCAACCAGCGGAAGGGTACCAGGCACAGGTAAGCCTTTTACGAGATCACCGAGTGTTCAACACTCGGTAGGAAGAATAAAAGGGAGGCAATTCAAGCACTCCCAGTCGTGCAAATAGGCAACAATAAGCCGTCACGTAAAAACCTCCCGATAATAATCGGCCAATACACAAAGTCTCTTGGCCTTGTCGGATGAACCCTCGCTACAGAGCTTCGAGCTCACCGACAGGCATAACGCACTCAAACAAGCTTGACCTGACGCTTACCTTGAAGCCGGACGTCGCTCTGTGTGCTTGAGTGGAAATTCTGTTCTGTATTTAAGCTTACCCTTTCGGGTCTATTCCTAATAAGAAGTCCTAATCAAGTATACAAATATCAA
>NW_003303741.1:1778666-1781254 GCF_000142945.1 Phytophthora infestans T30-4
CACGACCTGTCGTAAGAAGCCCGAGACCCGGGGTGGTCTCTATCCTCTTTGGGGATACCCCTGAGCTATGCCCGAGAACTGTCCTACCTGGAGTTCTTGTGAGGACATGTTCTGGGCATGGGTGGGGACTCTTAAGTACACACCCACGGAGTTACGGGAACTCCATGAAGATCAGCTGCTGTCCCGCATCCTGGACCAGCGTGATCTTCGTGTGAGGTTTGCCCACTTGATCAGCAAGCGCATGCTGCCAAGGGACATCCTGAAGCGTGCGGCTTCCAGCGCTCGCGATGAGCGCGGGTACGGAGTGTATTCAACGTCCGTACCCCGTTCGGGCAAGAAGCCCCGGACTACTTATGAAGCTGCCGCCGCTTCTGTTATCAGATTGCGACAGCCTTCGGGCAGTCAATCAGGAGCCGCTCAATCGGCTCCCACGAGCTCTCGGAGTGGGCATAACCCCTCCACTTCACGAGGAGCTGTCGCTTACCGCGACGCCGTTGCTCCTGAAGGATCCGCTCCACGTGGAAGTGGACTTCTCCATTCCGGTCAAGCAGGGGCGGAGGTGCCCTCGTACGAGTACGAGTACTCGGCGCCTCCCGAAAGCCACTCTCGTCCGAGTGCTCCGACTGCGGGTCCGACACAGGGCCCTGAGGTTGACCGCCTCCGTCAACGTGTCCTCGTGCCTGAGATTGCACTTGGCCTTGGGACTGGCGGTGATGCTGCCGCCCAGGCCGGGAATCAGGGCGAGCTCGCTCGTCTTGCGGGCCGCCTGGACCTGATGGAGCGAGAGGTCGCGAGCCTGCACCTGCGGGTGGATCGCCGGGCCTCTTCTTCCGATCTGGACGAGGCCTTTCGCATGATCCGATGCATCGAGGATCTGTTGCCACGTCCGGAGCCGCCTGCGGCACACCCCCACACGTACGCGTATGGTGCGTACCCGGCGTACTCAGCGTACTCGGCGTATGGCTCCGGGGTCGTTCGTACGGAGCCCCTCTGGCGTACGGTTATGACCGCAGCTTTGCCGTCCAGACCGAGGCTTGGGCGCCTGATCCGACGCCCTCGTTGACGTCTGTGGCCCGTCCTCGCTTTGAGGAGCTGGACCAAGGTGGGTCTGCGAGTCAGCAACCCCCTGCGGATCAAAGTACCGCTTAAGACGTCCAACATAGAACGTCGGGTGCGTCGTCATTGACTTTGGCAGGTCGATGGTGTACGACACACCATGTCTGGCCAGGACTGCAAATGGTCCGATGAAGCGGTGCTTCGGCCGACAGAGCTGACAGTGTCAAGAGGTAGGTTCCTCGTGTCTAGTAACACTAAGTCCCCCACTTTAAATACACTTAAGCTTCCTCTTCCATGTTTGTCGGAGTACTCCTATTGTTTATCTTGGGCCGCTGCCATGGCATCGCGGACCCTGCTGACAATGCTTCGCTTGGTATCCATAAAGGATTTCACCTGTTCCTGCAGCGAAGCTGGTCTCACATCCGAGACCTGGGTGGGAAGGGCTTTCCGAGCCTCTCCCCCACTTAGAATAGAGGAGTCAGTGTCTCCTCGAAGGGTGAGAGGCACTCTGGGGTGGCGGAAGCCGCTCAAGTAGAACGGCGTGAGCCCCGTGGACGCGTGCACCGCGTTGCTGAGCGCAAACTCAACAACTAGAAGCTACGTCGACTACGTACGTGGTGCTGCCGCGCACACACTGCGCAGAGTGTCTTCGAGCACTCGATTGACACGCTCTGTTTGGCCGTCTGTCTGCGGATGATCCGCAGTGGACATCTGCAGACGAGTTCCCAGTAAAGGGAACAGCGTTTTCCAAAACGCAGCAGTGAACCGCGGGTCTCGGTCCGAGACAATCGTCTCCGGGAGACCGTGATAGCGGAACACGCCATCGACGAAAAACCTTGCGGTTTGTTCGCCCGTAACAGTGACGGGAGCCGGAGCAAGATGTACCATCTGGCTCAGCCGACACACGAACACCAAAATTCCGGTGTTGCCGTGTCCGTCGGCGGGAAGCCCAAAGATGAAGTCAAGACCCATCGAGGTACGGGCAGGCTCCGTAGTGGAGCCGAAGAGTGCCCTGCGGGTTTGACCCGCTGACATGTTTCGCATGTCTTAACGTACCAGGCGACCCTCTGGTACATGTGGGTCCACCAGAAGGACTGAGAGACCGACAGAAAGGTTTTCTCGCGGCCCAAGTGGCCGCTGGAGGGCGCGTCATGCGCCTCCGCGAGGATATCGAACTTCAGATCCTCGTCGTTGGGTACGACCACCCGTGGAGGATCCGTGGGCTCCACCCGGTAATAGAGGAGGCCATCCTTCAGCTCATAACGGTGGAGCCGTGAGCGCTGTCGCGACGAGAGCCAGTCGGACTTCGCGCTCGTTCCGGCCGTGAGGAACTTGCCGATAGGCGCGACAGCCTCATCGTCCCGATACGCCATGCGTATCCGATCATATAGATCCGTTGTCACCCGCGTGATGTGGGCCAACTCATAGTCAGGACGCCGAGAGAGGGCGTCCGCAAGCACGTTGAGCTTGCCTGGCTTGTATTCGACGCGGAAGTTGTACTCCGCGGAAAAGGACCGCCACCTCGCCATCCT
>NW_003303741.1:1781354-1783442 GCF_000142945.1 Phytophthora infestans T30-4
GGGCATATTTCATTGCCAGGAGCTCCTTGTCGTGGACAGGGTAGTTCCGCTCGGCGGCTTTGAGCTGCCTGGACTGGAACGAGATGACTCGTTCGTGTCCAGTCGTGTCGGCCTGCAGCAATGCACATCCGATGGCGTAATCGGAGGCATCGCAGACGACGCTAAACGGCTTCGTCTCGTCCGGCAGGGCCAGGTCAGGGGTCTCTTGGAGACTGGCCTTGATGCTGTCAAAAGCATCCTGGTGCTCTGCTCCCAGCGCAAGTCGGCGTCCTTCTGAAGGAGGCCCGACAAGGGCTTAGCGAAGCCCGCGTACCCTGCGCTGTACTTGTGAAGGTTGTTGGCCAAGCCCAACCACTTTCGAAGATCCTTTTGGGATCGGGGCGTCGGCCATGCTGCTATGGCCTTGACCTTGTCTGGGTCAGCCCGAACGCCCACGTTGCTTACGAAGCAACCGAGAACTTTGGTCTCTGGTGACGCGAAAACGCACTTGTCGATGTTGGCGTAGAGCTTGTTTGCTCGCATTACGTCCAACACCCGACGGAGGTGTCCTAGATGCACCTCCATGGCCGTCTTGCCTCCCTCGGCACGGCTATGGACGAATATGTCGTCGAAGTACGTCTGTACGAAGGTACGCAAAGGGCGGAACAATTGCGTCACCAGGCGATTGAACGTCGCCGGGGCGCTAGACTAGCCCTGCGGCATGACGAGCCACTCCCAAAGCATGCCGCTTGGAGTGCTTACCGCGGTGAGCGGGATGTCGCTCTCCCGCATCAGGATTTGGTAGTATCCATCTACTAAATCCAGCGCACTGTACAGTACGCTCCCTGCCATGTTGCTCAACAGCACATCCTTTCGTGGGATTGGTGTTTGGGCCGGCACCGTTGCGTTGTTCAGCTTGTTATAAGCGTGAACCAGACGCCACTTTACGTTCGGCTTCCGAACGCAGAAAGTCGGCGTCGAGTGCGGGGATTTCGACTCCCGCCCATGCCTGCCTTCGCTTTCGCGGCGAAGAAGGCATCAATGACCTCGCACTGTTCGCGCGGTAGAGGCCATTGCCTCGTGACACAATACTTTGTGCCGGGCACGAGATCAATCTCGTGCCGTACGACTCGATCCGGTCAGAGTTGGGTCGGTGGGTGTTTGTTCACCACGTTCGCATACTCCTTCACCACAAAATACACCGGATCCTTTGAGTTCTTAAGAATCTCAGAACCCAAGCGCGCCTGACGCCGCTTGTTCAAGTCTTCCAGGACGCTCTCGTCCAAAACAGAGGAGGAATTCAGCTCCTCCCGAGTGGTCTCATGAGTACCATCTCAGCAATCTCTCCAGCCTTGAGGTTAGTCAGGAAAGACTCAGCCGTCATTTCCTCGAGGTTCAGTATCTCTGCAACCTCTGGCAACGGTCCAAGTGGACACCAGATGCCTTGACGGGTAAAGCGGTCTCGCCATCGAAGATGTGATAACACTCTTCCACCGGTCTTGTCGGAGGAGCCCGGGTCCTAGACTCCGAGTCGCTCGAAGCGACGTCGATCGGAACGAAGTTCGGATCCGACTTGAGGCGGCGGTGGCGTCGTTGATGACGGCGACTGTGACGGGGAGCTCTGCTGCCTACATCTAGGGATGTCGTCGCTACGACATCCGAGGCACTCGTGGCCTCGTGTGGTACTGTGGTACCCACACAGGAAGCGTGTTCAACGCCTTCCTCTTCAGTTAAGGTCTGGGCGACCGCGTGTGGCACAGTGTTACCCACACAGGAAGCGTATCCGACGTCTTCCTCTTCAGTTATGGTCGGGGCGACCGTGAGTGGAACTCTGTTACCCACTACGAACACGCTGTTCTCAGTGTTCGTGACAGCTGCAGCTGTCTGCGGAACTAAGTTACCCACTTGGCCAGCGCATCTTCTGGGCGCTGCCACCATCGAAACATCCTCGGGAGTCGTCATATACGTCGACGACTCCCAAGCATCTGCCGGATGCTTTGGTACCCTGGTAACCCTTGCTGGCGCCCCGGGTCCTGACAGAGGTGGAACATGACTTACCAATGCTCTGTCGGACTGCGCAGGGCGGCTGGTACCGATTGCCTTGCCTCG
>NW_003303741.1:1783965-1932051 GCF_000142945.1 Phytophthora infestans T30-4
CCCTTGAGAACGGGCTTGAGGAAAGACCGTCTGCGGAGTCTTTCCGCGGGGCAGTCGCGCTTGAAGTGGCCCATCTTCCCGCAGCCGAAGCAGCGGATGTCACGCTGTCCGGCGGACCCGAGCTCCATGGGAACTGGTCCCTTGGGGCTTGTTCGGCCGGGAGCCGACAAGGAGCTCCCAGGCCATGCTGAGGCCGGCGTACGCGCCTGGCGATGGCTGTACTCTTCTTGAAGGGCCACTTGAATCGCCTCTTCAAGAGTGCTTGACTGCACCCGGAACAGCTGAGTGCGTGCGGGGCCCACTCGAAGGCCGTCAATGAACACAGTCACCTTGATGTGTTCGTTGAGTGGGTTTCCCACTAGGGACACCGTGAGTTGCCGTATCTCTTGCACGTACTCGTGCAGTTCACGCCTCCCTTGTTTACACGAGAGGAAGCGCGAGCGCTGGCGGTACTCGTAGTATGCCGGGAGGAACGCGGCTTGGATCTGTTCACACAGCTGAGCCCAGGATGTAAAACATCCAGGGGATATTGCCTCCCGTGTGTACACCCAACTCTTAGCACGGCCGCTAAGGTTAAAGAGTGCAAAAGCAACACGAAGTTGCTCGGTCGAGATCAGAGCCGCGTCCATCGCGAGCTCTACTTCTCGGACCCAGAAGTGAAGGTTATCGCCTTCCTTCCCTTCATACGGCTTAACCTTCAGCCGTATTGGCTTTCGGGTGAGGCGGATTTGCTTCCGCCGCCGGAGCCTGCAGGTTCTTCCGCACATGTGCGATGGGCTCTGTTCGTACGCGTCAAACGCATTGACGCGCTCGAGCTGCTCGGCCGGTGTTGACACCACCAGGCTCTGCAGGGCCTCCATCCCGAAGATGCCTGCCATCTCCCGAACCGACTCGAACTGAGAGTCGTTCATATGGGAGAAGTTGTTCCTATCCATGGCAACGAACTTGGGAGAGGTTCAGGTAGTCTACCCGTGTAACGGGGTACGTAGCCCTAAGTGTACTCTGGTTACATGAAGTGTGACACTTCACACTTCAGGTGTATGACACGTCATACTCCGGGATATTTGGTACAAGGTACCAAGGTCGTTCAAAGCCAACCATTGGTCAAATGACATTGCATTTCTATAGGTTACGTATAGTTTGTATTAAACCCAACTTAACCTACCTATAAATATACTTAGTTTACAATCTACCTTATTTAGGTCACTTCACTTTGTTTAAATAAAGAGGGGACCTGTGAGCTGCCGTTCACTGAGAGTTTCTATACTATCGGAAGATAACTTCCTCTAGCGCAAGGTGCTGTGTGACCCCGTCACACTTGGTAGCACTAGTAGTCAATCCACGCCACCGCGGGTAGACTACCTGAACCTCTCCGAAGCTCGTTGCCATGGATAGGAACAACTTCTCCCATATGAACGACTCTCAGTTCGAGTCGGTTCGGAAGATGGCAGGCATCTTCGGGATGGAGGCCCTGCAGAGCCTGGTGGTGTCAACACCGGCTGAGCAGCTCGAGCGCGTCAATGCATTCGACGCGTACGAGCAGGGCCCATCGCGCATGTGCGGGAGAATCTGCAGGCTCCGGCGGCGGAAGCAAATCCGCCTCACCCGAAGCCAATACGGCTGAAGGTTAAGCCGTATGAAGGGAAGGAAGGCGATAACCTTCACTTCTGGGTCCGAGAAGTAGAGCTCGCGATGGACGCGGCTCTGATCTCGACCGAGCAACTTCGTGTTGCTTTTGCACTCTCCAACCTTAGCGGCCGTGCTAAGAGTTGGGTGTACACACGGGAGGCAATATCCCCTGGATGTTTTACATCCTGGGCTCAGCTGTGTGAACAGATCCGAGCCGCGTTCCTCCCGGCAAACTACGAGTACCGCCAGCGTTCGCGCTTCCTCTCGTGTAAACAAGGGAGGCGTGAACTGCACGAGTACGTGCAAGAGATACGGCAACTCACGGCGTCCCTAGTGGGAAACCCACTCAACGAACACATCAAGGTGACTGTGTTCATGGACGGCCTTCGAGTGGGCCCCGCACGCACTCAGCTGTTCCGGGTGCAGTCAAGCACTCTTGAAGAGGCGATTCAAGTGGCCCTTCAAGAAGCGTACAGCCATCGCCAGGCGCGTACGCCGGCCTCAGCATGGCCTGGGAGTTCCTTGTCGGCTCCCGGCCGAACAAGCCCCAAGGGACCAGTTCCCATGGAGCTCGGGTCCGCCGGACAGCGTGACATCCGCTGCTTCGGCTGCGGGAAGATGGGCCACTTCAAGCGCGACTGCCCCGTGGAAAGACTCCGCAGACGGTCTTTCCCCGAGGCCGTCCTCAAGGGTCGCTGGCAGAAGCCAGGATACAGGGGACAGGAAAACGCCGGTAACCAGTAGGGGCGGGGCGCCCTACTGGGGAAGAACTAAGTCTTCGTGATGGGTGCGCAGGTGGCGCGTACCACGGGGACGTAGCCCCTGAGAGTCTTCGCACTCTCGAATCGGCGAAGACCAGCGGCGGGTTGCTCGTAGTACACGGTCGTGTACGGGGATACGATCATCCCTTTAGAATCTTGATCGATTCTGGGGCGTCGAAGAATTTCGCACGCCGCCAAACAGGTGCTTAATAGCAACAAGTTGTCCGATGCTTTGAGAGGAAGCAAGGGCAACGGGACGGTGTGAGTGCGTCTGGCCGACGGGAAGGTCGTCACTGTCCCCAACGTCCAAGTGGATCTGGCCGTCAAGTTTGAAGACTTTGACAGCCTCGAACAGCTCACTGTTCTCGATATGGATCCATATGATATGATCATGGGCACGCCCTGGCTTGAGAAGCACGAGCCCTGGATCGACTGGCGAGGCAAGGCAATCGGTGCCAGCCGCCCTGCGTAGTCCGACAGAGCATTGGTAAGTCATGTTCCCACCTCTGTCAGGACCCGGGGCGCCCGCAAGGGTTGCCAGAGTACCAAAGCATCCGGCAGATGCTTGGGAGTCGTCGACGTATATGACGACTCCGAGGATGTTTTGATGGTGGCAGCGCCCAGAAGATGCGCTGGCCAAGTGGGTAACTTAGGTCCACAGGTGGGTAACTTAGTATCGCAGACAGCTGCAGCTGTCACGAACACTGAGAACAGCGTGTTTAGAGTGGGTAACAGAGTTCCACTCACGGTCGCCCAGACCTTAGCTGAAGAGGAAGACGTCGGATACGCTTCCTGTGTGGGTAACAAAGTGCCACACGCGGTCGCCCAGACCTTAACTGAAGAGGAAGGCGTCAAACACGCTTTCGGTGTGGGTACCATAGTACCACACGAGGCCACGAGTGCCTCGGATGTCGCAGCGACGACATCCCAAGATGTGGGCAGCAAAGCTCCCCGTCACACTCGCCGTCGTCAACGATGCCGCCGCCTCAAGCCGGATCCGAACTTCGTTCAGATCGACGTCGCTTCAAGCGACTCGGAGTCTAGGGCCCGGGCTCCTCCGACAAAGCCGGTGGAAGAGTGTTATCACATCTTCGATGGCGAGACCGGTTTACCCGTCAAGGCATCTGGTGTCCACTTGGAACCGTTGCCAGAGGTTGCAGAGATACTGAACCTCGAGTAAATGACGGTTGAGGCTTTCCTGGCCAGCCTCAAGGCTGGGGAGATTGCTGAGATGGTACTCATGAGACCTGAGACCACTCGGGAGGAGCTGAACTCCTCCTCTGTTTTGAACGAGAACGTCCTGGAAGACCTGAACAAGCGGCATCAGGCGCGCTTGGGTTCTGAGATTGTTAAGAACTCCAAGGATCCGGTGTATCCTTTGGTGAAGGAGTATGCGGACGTGGTGAACAAACACCCACCGACCCAACTCCCACCGGATCGAGGCGTACGGCACGAGATTGATCTCGTGCCCGGCACAAAGTATTGTGTCACGAGGCAATGGCCTCTCCCGCGCGAACAGTGCGAGGTCATTGATGCCTTCTTCGCCGCGAAAGCGAAGGCAGGCATGGTGCGGGAGTCGAAATCCCCGCACTCGACGCCGACTTTCTGCTTTCGGAAGCCGAACGGAAAGTGGCGTCTGGTTCACGCTTATAACAAGCTGAACAACGCAACGGTGCCGGCCCAAACACCAATCCCACGAGAGGATGTGTTGTTGAACAACATGGCCGGGAGCGTACTGTACAGTGCGCTGGATTTAGTAGATGGATACTACCAAATCCTGATGCGGGAGAGCGACATCCCGCTCACCGCGGTAAGCACTCCAAGCGGCATGCTTTGGGAGTGGCTCGTCATGCCGCAGGGCTTGTCTAACGACCCGGCGACTTTCAATCGCCTGGTGACGCAACTGTTCCGCCCTTTGCGTACCTTCGTACAGACGTACTTCGACGACATATTCGTCTATAGCCGTGCCGAGGGAGGCAAGACGGCCATGGGGGTGCATCTAGGACACCTCCGTCGAGTGTTGGACGTAATGCGAGCAAACAAGCTCTACGCCAACATCGACAAGTGCGTATTCGCGTCACCAGAGACCAAAGTTCTCGGTTGCTTCGTAAGCAACGTGGGCGTTCGGGCTGACCCAGACAAGGTCAAGGCCATAGCAGCATGGCCGACGCCCCGATCCCAAAAGGATCTTCGAAAGTGGTTGGGCTTGGCCAACAACCTTCACAAGTACAGCGCAGGGTACGCGGGCTTCGCTAAGCCCTTGTCGGGCCTCCTTCAGAAGGACGCCGACTTGCGCTGGGAGCAGAGCACCAGGATGCTTTTGACAGCATCAAGGCCAGTCTCCAAGAGACCCCTGACCTGGCCCTGCCGGACGAGACGAAGCCGTTTAGCGTCGTCTGCGATGCCTCCGATTACGTCATCGGGTGTGCATTGCTGCAGACCGACACGGCTGGACATGAACGAGTCATCTCGTTCCAGTCCAGGCAGCTCAAAGCCGCCGAGCGGAACTACCCTGTCCACGACAAGGAGCTCCTGGCAATGAAATATGCCCTTGTGAAGTTTCGTGTTCACCTTCTGGGCTCTAGGCCCTTTGTGATCTACACAGACCACGCGTCCTTGAGGACGGCGACTAACTCGCCTCACCTCTCCCAAAGGATGGCGAGGTGGCGGTCCTTTTTCGCGGAGTACAACTTCCGCGTCGAATACAAGCCGGGCAAGCTCAACGTGCTTGCGGACGCCCTTTCTCGGCGTCCTGACTATGAGTTGGCCCACATCACACGGGTGACAACGGATCTATATGATCGGATACGCATGGCGTATCGGGACGATGAGGCTGTCGCGCCTATCGGCAAGTTCCTCACGGCAGGAACGAGCGCGAAGTCCAACTGGCTCTCGACGCGACAGCGCTCACGGCTCCACCGTTATGAGTTGAAGGATGGCCTCCTCTATTACCGGGTGGAGCCCAATGAACCTCCGCGGGTGGGCGTACCCAACGACGAGGATCTGAAGTTCGACATCCTCGGGGAGGCACACGACGCGCCATCCTGCGGCCACTTGGGTCGCGAGAAGACCTTTCTGTCGGTTTCTCAGTCCTTCTGGTGGACCCACATGTACAAGTGGGTCGCCCGATATGTGAAGCCATGTGAAACATGTCAGCGGGTCAAACCCGCAGGGCACTCTTCGGCTCCGCTACAGAGCCTGCTCGTACCGTCTGACTGTTGGAAGTCGATGAGTCTTGACTTCATCTTTGGGCTTCCCGCCGACGGACACGGCAACACCGGAATTTTGGTGTTCGTGTGTCGGCTGAGCCAGATGGTACATCTTGCTCCGGTTCCCGTCACTGTTACGGGCGAACAAACCGCAAGGTTTTTCGTCGATGGCGTGTTCCGCTATCACGGTCTCCCGGAGACGATAGTCTTGGACCGAGACCCGCGGTTCACGGCTGCGTTTTGGAAAACGCTGTTTTCTTTACTGGGAACTCGTCTGCAGATGTCCACTGCGGACCATCCGCAGACAGACAGCCACACAGAGCGCGTCAATCGAGTGCTCGAAGACACTCTGCGCAGTGTGTGCGCGGCAGCACCACGTACGTAGTCGACGTAGCTTCCAGTTGTTGAGTTTGCGCTCAACAACGCGGTGCACGCGTCCACGGGGCTCACGCCGTTCTACTTGAACGGCTTCCGCCACCCCAGAGTGCCTCTCACTCTTCGAGGAGACACTGACTCCTCTATTCTAAGTGGGGGAGAGGCTCGGAAAGCCCTTTCCTCCCAGGTTTCGGATGTGAGACCAGCTTCGCTGCGGGAACAGGTGGAATCCTTTATGGATACCAAGCGGAGCATTGTCAGCAGGGTCCGCGATGCCATGGCAGCGGCCCAAGATAAACAATAGGAGTACTCCGACAAACATGAAAGAGGAAGCTTAAGTGTATTTAAAGTGGGGGACTTAGTGTTACTAGACACGAGGAACCTACCTCTTGACACTGTCAGCTCTGTCGGCCGAAGCACCGCTTCATCGGACCATTTGCAGTCCTGGCCAGACATGGTGCGTCGTACACCATCGACCTGCCAAAGTCAATGACGACGCACCCGACGTTCTATGTTGGACGTCTTAAGCGGTACTTTGATCCGCAGGGGGTTGCTGACTCGCAGACCCACCTTTGCCCAGCTCCTCAAAGCGAGGACGGGCCACAGACGTCAACGAGGGCGTCGGATCAGGCGCCCAAGCCTCGGTCTGGACGGCAAAGCTGCGGTCATAACCGTACGCCGGAGGGGCTCCGTACGAACGGACCCCGGAGCCATACGCCGAGTACGCTGAGTACGCCGGGCACGCACCATACGCGTATGTGCCGCAGGCGGCTCCGGACGTGGCAACAGATCCTCGATGCATCGGATCATGCGAAAGGCCTCGTCCAGATCGGAAGAAGAGGCCTGGCGATCCACCCGCAGATGCATGCTCGCGACCTCTCGCTCCAACAGGTCCAGGCGGCCCGCAAGAAGAGCGAGCTCGCCCTGATTCCCGGCCTGGGCGGCAGCATCACCGCCAGTCCCAAGGCCAAGCGCAATCTCAAGCACGAGGACACGTTGACGGAGGCGGTCAGCCTCAGGGCCCTGTGTCGGACCCGCAGTCGGAGCACTCAGACGAGAGTGGCGTTCGGGAGACGCCAAGTACTCGTACTCGTACGAGGGCACCTCCGCCCCTGCTTGACCGGAATGGAGAAGTCCACTTCCACGTGGAGCGGATCCTCCAGGCGCAACGGTGTCGGTAAGCGACAGCTCCTCGTGAAGTGGATGGGTTATTCCCACTCCGAGAACGCGTGGGAGCCGATTGAAGGGCTCCTGATTGACTGCCCGATGGCTGTCGCAATCTGGGAACAGAAGCGGCGGCAGCTTCATAAGTAGTCCGGGGCTTCTTGCCCGAACGGGGTACGGACGTTGAATACACTCCGTACCCGCGCTCATCGCGAGCGCTGGAAGCCGCACGCTTCAGGATGTCCCTTGGCAGCATGCGCTTGCTGACCAAGTGTGCAAACCTCACACGAAGATCACGCTGGTCCAGGATGCGGGACAGCAGCTGATCGTCATGGAGTTCCCGTAACTCCGTGGGTGTGTACTTGAGAGACGCTACCCATGCCCAGAACATGTCCTCACAGGAACTCCAGGTAGGACAGTTCTCGGGCATAACCCAGGGGTATCTCCAAAGAGGGTTACAGACCACCCCGCGGTTTGGGCTTCTTACGACAGGTCGTGAAGTCCTTAAAAGGGATGCGGTGTGGCGCGAGAAGCACACACCGAGCAGCCTCCAAGTTGCCAACGAACAACTGTTATTTCTAAGCAAGGGCGCGTTCATAAATGCTCCTAGAAGTGTGGTCACCCACAAGGCCACGAGGAGCGACGAGAAGCCCTAGGAAGAGGTCAGCCCCAGAGCTCTCCTCGGGAGGCCAATACCCTCTTGCGTTGATGGCAGCTCCCTGGCTGACAGGTTCCACCGCCGAACCCCCATGCACTCGTTCGGCAGCTTGGAAGTCCTCCTGCTGCTGGTCGAGGTCATTCGTGACCTCCCGGGGCTCAGAGATAGCACCCTCCTCCTCCTCTTCTTCCTCCTTCTCCTTCTCTTCATTCGAGGAGTCGAAGAGACCCCGATGGAAGTGCCGAGTCCCCTTCTCCCCGCGGAGTGGAGACTTAGAGGCTGTACGCTTCTTTGAGGGCTTGGCGCCTTCCGCTTTAGAGGCCTTAGCACGCGCAAGACCCTCGGCAAGTGAGAGACGTTTGCGAGGATTCTCTTCCTCATCGCCACCAGCTTTGGGAGTGCCCTTAGCCTTGACGGCCGGACTCTCAGAGCGCACAGACGTCCTGGGACTGTGATCACCTTGATCACTAGCGAGCGACTGCACGCTGTCATCCTTCTGCTCGCTGGTCACTGGGCTGTGCCCTTCCGCAGAGCCCGCAGGAGCATCGTGCGTGCTCTCGGACTCGGCTTCGTCCTCACTGCCAGAGTCGAGCTCATGTTCCACGAACCGAGGGTTCGGACGATTGTCTGAGGCTGAGGGCGACGGGCTGCGACGCTTGCTTGCTCGCTTGCCCACAGCCGCGTCACCCGAGGAATCGATCGCCTCGGAGGCCACCTGAGTAGCCTCCTTAAGTGCCGAGCCTTTGCCGTGAGGCTTAGTGCTCTTGGATTGCGCCTTTCCGGCAACAGCCTTGGAGCGTGTCTTCGCACCGCTCTTAGCAGTGCCATGAGGCATGGTTAACGGTCGAAGTGGAAGGCCTAGAAGAAGAGCGCACATACTACTGCTTGAGGCTCTAACTGTGAAGTGAGCCTCCGCCGCGTTCGCGCGGCCAAGTCGATGGTTTTCGACTTTGAGAATGAAAGTTTGTGACGAACACCTCTTTATTCTGATTGATTGGTAAACCGAACCTAAGTGGGGGAGGATGTAACAGGGTACATAGCCCTAAGTGTACCCTGGTTACATGAAGTATGACACGTCATACTTCGGGATATTTGGTACAAAGTACCAAGGTCGTCCAAAGCCAACCATTGGTTGATGACATTGCATTTCTATAGGTAACGTATAGTTTGTATTAAACCCAAACTTAACCTACCTATAAATATACTCAGTTTACATTCTACCTTAATTAGGTCACTTCGTTCTCTTTTGAATAAAGAGGGGACTGTGAACTGCCGTTCACTGAGAGTTTATATACTCTCGGAAGCTAACTTCCTCTAGCGCAAGGTGCTGTGTGACCCCGTCACACTATCGGATACTGACTTTCATATAAAGTCATACTCTAAGAATATCCTGAAGTTACTGGCGGTAGCCAGCAGTAGGGGTTTCTGTACAGAATAAAATTGCGGAGTATCAGTCATGTCGATAGCATCCTTGGCCCTTGGTAACAGCAAGAAGGCGCGAACGACAGCGGTGAACTCCTTCGTCACGTTTCTGCGTGCCGAAGGCATGACACTTTCAGCCGCGCACAAGCTTATCGACGCTGATACGACGAGTAAAGTGCTTCGTATTATGCTAGACAAGTATGCATATTCACTAGCAAGATATCAAGTAAAAACTTTAGCTACCAATACATGTCTTGCGGAAACGTAAATAATGAGTTAGCAGGTAACTACCCGCTACAGAGCGGGTTTGTAAAGCTCCAGCTACAAAATATTCTATCGGGACTCGGAAGGTACTGCACAAATCTAGAAGAAAGTGGGAACGAACGAGTCGCTCTCCCGTGCTCGAAACAAGATTTAAAAGCAATTGTGCAAATACTATACACTACGGCATCAAATGAGACCGAATATCTTGATTCCGCTCTCGTTGTTATGATGTGGTACTTGTACGGTCGTAGTTTGGGCGCAGAACAAGTCGAGAAACAGCAGCTATCCATCCACCCGGGTACGCAACCATTTGTCTCACAAACAATTTCACTTTCTAACTAGATTTTAATTGAATAGATGGTATTTTATTCCTTCGCTTTAAGCGCGTTGAAACAGCATTGCTCCAGGGCATGCCCTTGTTCAAAATTCCCAACAATTTATAACATGCCGTCTCAATGATATAGTTGTAGCGCTGGTGATGCAGAACTCTCCATGCAAACGAATGTTTCCTCAGTCTTTAAAACAAAAGCGAAGATCCATGAGCATTCAAGATCTGGAGGAATTGTCTCTCGTTAAGATTCTGGAGACAGAGGACGACCACACTTTCATGCCAGAATCTTCGAACTGAGCAGCCGCGTCACTGCCTGGAGTCCAAGCCTACGATAACAAACTGCTAATTAGAGCTAGAGATAATGCCAAGCTTTATAATATCCGGCTCACCCCTGGCCTCACCTTTCACTCGGTTTGCCGCGGTGGGGCTATGCACGCAAATGACGGGACCGTTGCCGAAAACTGGATCATCGAACGTGGAGGCTGACAGCTCGACCGTGTGAACAAAGCATTTGGCTATATGCTTGGGGTGACACAAGCAGATCAGCAGCTCGAGTCTTGAGCGGGTGGAAGCCTAAGGATGGGGCTCGTTTGCCTTCACTCGCTGCACTTGACACACCGGTCCTTGGTCGGGCACTCAAACTCCAGGCGCTGATATTCTCTAACACTCTGGGATTTTTTGACGAAGCCCTCAGCCTTGACGAAGACGTAGCCGAAGCCGGCAGGGCGTAAAATTAGACCTGGTTTAAGTATGTTAAATAGAGCGGAATAGCGTGAATTAGACTTGGTTTAAGTATGCCCTGACTGCCACACTCATCTTGCACTACCCTGATATGCTGCGCCTCTGTGACCGCAGTCCATACGTAGCAAAGATGCGAGAGGCAATGACTGCTCGCTCCATTACTGAATCTGAGCGGCTAGCCTGGAGTACCACCATCCGTCGTGTCTTTTTACCACCTCTTGAACCAAACCCGGCTCCACCTGATAGGGAAGATCGTCTTGCTTCACTGTTGGAACTGCTTCAGCACCAAACCGAGCCGATCGACGTGCTCATTCTGCAAAACAAGCAACTGGGACAGCGCTTGGTAGCAGTGGAAGGCCAACTCCGCTCGACAGTCAGCACGACAACGCAGGCAGCAACCAAGATCGATGCTTCATCTTCCCCAACGACACCTCCAGAACCACCACAGCCTGGAGCCAGAGCAGCTCGAGCAAAAAAGAAGGGTACAGTTGCTGGCAGCCACGTGTTCGAGTGGTTTACGGCGGAGCCTCGTGTATATGCCGCGTGATCTGTAAAAAAGGCAACGCTGTACGAGTTTAGACACACCGCATTTTTGAAAAAAAATTGGTCCTCAGCAGCTGCATCCGGTACGGAGTTGAAAGCTTTTCGTAAGCTCAATAAGGCCGGAAAGTTCGGCGCGCACCTAGCTTAGTTCCATGACCGTGTTGACCACGGAGACGTGGTGTACCCTACGCCAACTACTGCCTTACCAGGATTTATTTGCTTGAAGCGCCTTGGCTGTTAGTCTGTAGAATAAAAACAAAGCATATCACTCACAACCACGGACTACACAGCACAGGTAGTAAATTCCCGATAGACTTGAATGCATTTCCCGCACTAAAACATTCACAATATATTACGCCATAGCTACAAGAACAAGCTAGATGACACATACCAACTCAAGTAATGAAAAGAAAACACTTACCATATCTACAAGTAGTATAGAGTCCGAGGAAAACCGCAAGTACCACCGCTACGTGACTATACACCTCCGGCAGCATACCGCCCGCCCTGCCGGGTCATTTTACATCACAGCAACGGACTTGGGAAGCGGCAGGCGGCGTGGCTTGGTCAGCCGCGCGGTGCGCTTGGGGGATCGATGGAGGGCTTGTCGCCGCAGCATAGCCGGCGTTCCGCGCGCCATCTTCTGTGCCGTCGCGGTGGCGATTGTGTTTGGAGAATGCCTGTGCGGCCTGAGAGAGCAGGGATTTTTTATTAAAAATTTTTTATGAGTATTCCCACGGGATGTCCCATGGGTAGCCCACGGATCAGGGCTAAGTGCGATTTTATACCAGACGTTTATACCGGTACTGGTTGGAGCCCCGGTAGGACGGTTGGAATTTTGACGGATTGGAGGGCTGAGTTTGTTTTGCAGTATCATCAAAAATAAACGGGTTAAAAATTAAAAATACCCGGTGGAATGAAGAAAAAGGGCTTAATTCAACTAAAAATTACTAAAACGATCCTCGCGCTGATCGCTGTAGCTAGAGCACCACCGACCGCCAGTGAGCCGCCTTGACATGTGATATGCATTCCGCGGCGGGAGGAATGCGAACATCGGGAACGTTGGGGTATGTAGCTACACGTATGTAGTGTTCAAGAAGAGTAAGCTGCTTGAAGGCTTTATCTCAACATATGCTGCAGAGATGTGTCGGGCCGGATACGGAGAGGTACCAAATGGTAGAAAAGATAGAGAGGGGGGGCTGGTAAAGCTGGCGCTGACATCAGGTTCTCCCTTGGAAAGAGCAAGGCGTCGGCTTCCTGCTGCTGACACCCTTCCCAGGGCCATTCGTCTCGATGCAGCCAAAATACTCAGGGTATTTCGGATTTGCCAAACACAGTGGTACTCGGGTAAAATGGCGCGGATTTTCGCCCGATGGGGCTGAAATAAATGCCAAAATCGTTGATCTTGACCCCCCCTAATACAGATGTTTTACACAAACCTCTATAATATTGTATCAATTTTTCAGATTTCATTACTCAGTCTGTTGTATTCGTTCCAGTGGCTTTCAGAAGTCACTTCAGCTCATTTTTGTTTGCATGCTTCGTCACTCATTTCGCGTGACAACAACCTCTGAAAATAATTCCATGCTGTAACTGAAGTTCTTACTCTACTTGGGCTAGAATTGAAGCATAGCTAGCGTCTAGCTTCTGAATGTAGCTCCATACAGCGGTAAACACGCTTCAGCTGGAACCTCCGATTGAACGAGGAGCGCCGTGCTCATAAAAATCACCAGCTATGTCTCCGGTGGATTGCGTATGTCTTCCGAGGCAGCTTGCTCCATCCCCTGAGCGGTGTCGTCGCAGCAGAGTTGATACTATAAGATAGCATCAACTCATTTTAGTAGTAGATGTATTGGTAAGCTAATGTACCAAAATATTTTTTTTGGCATGCTATCTTAAGGAGCTTATTCAACGCCTCATGTACAAATACATCACTGCAGTATCTAATCCCGGATCATTTCATTATTACTGGTCTGAAGAAAGGATAGGCATCACTTGGTCCATGATACGTGGATGCTACCGCGCTGTATCAACGTATTTATGTGTATCATTCGCCAATACAATCCCCTGGTCATATCACTGATCTAAGATCAGTATCTTCGCTACACTGCACAAATACTACTATGAATAAGACAAAACAACGCTAAGTATGAAACGGTTCAATGGCTTAATCACAACCGATATGAAGGCGGTCGCTACAGGATTTCAGTGCGCATAAGGCTTAGACGTCCTATTCGAATACAGCGTAAACGGTGTCATTTCCCGTCTTTGGCTTTTGCTTCGGTGCCGTGATATTCTTGGCTGCAGTGACTTCTGTACTCGCACATTTCAATGAAGTCTGTATTTCTGTAGCGTTCATGTTCAGCGAAAGAGTGCAGGCGGAGCAGCGACGTGGTCGTACTCGTATGCAAACCTTCAGCCGCCATCTTGTCGCTCTATTTCCGTACTTCTCCGGTTCTGAAGATGAATTAATAGTTATGTTTTTCTAATAAAAACCTCGCATGCACGATCGGTCAATGCCGTTCTTCTAAGGTATACGATTGGATAAAACTTGGACTATTTGGGATTTGTATGTGAAGCGGGTTGGCTGCTATTGAAACGGTAATAAACTGGATAGGTTCCTTCCTTGCGGTTGACTCTACAAGTATAAAATTAACAGTGTTACCACGGAAATGGTAGACCGCGCATCATTAAACCAGTTGTGATTTGATACAGGATTGGGAGGTACGGGGCTGCCAAATCCGAACGACTTGAAAATGCCAAAGTGCCGATTTTGAAACCCCCTATTGGATACATGTATTAACTACTTGATACTGCTATTGATGCAGCAACATCCGGGGATTAGGATCATTTGATTCTAATCTCCTTCCATTTGTAACCTGGAGTAGTAGTATACATTCCGTCAAATGCTGCGACAACACAAACCCTGGATATGATTGGGCAACTAGGTTTGCAACAGACAGTTAGCCGTCGCGGAATGGATGCTATATGACGGATAAATTCATGTGTTCTTTCTTTTTTAACACGACCGTCACCCGCGGTTGATAGACCCTATCCGAGGTCAATAAACCAAAAGGGCGTTGTACTCCTGCAAAGCGTGATACAGACAGTTACCCAGCCAAGAATATTTATGCCCAGAATATCTACCGGAACATTGCCACCTTCATTCCCGCACAGAACGGACTTCAGGTAGCCAACGCACACACCGATCCGCCTCTCGGGGTATCAGGACGATTACGCCAACGCCCGAATGTACCACGCTTAATACGCCGGTGAGGGCGGTTTGAAATTCTTTTTAAGTATTTCATTTCTCGTCAGTCAGCGAGAAGGGCAGATAGCATCCATCGCCGTTTCAATAGAGGCAATAAGTGATGGATGTTATCTTCAACACAACTAATCTGTCCACCATATCATATTTCGCATTACTGGAAGCTATTTTGCCGCGGCAGCCACCAACCTTGTATATCTGCTGTCGTGGCAATTTAGCCCGCCGACAACGCAAATAGGGCGCCAAGATATATTGCTATCCGTCGTTCGCATCGCCAGCACCGCCTCGCGAACTCCTACGTCGTGCTCCATTGGTCATCCGCTGTCTTGATAGTGCCTTATCGCTCAGAATACAGTTATATCCCTGGAGGTAGATATGGGATCATCGAACGTGGAGGCTGACAGCTCGACCGTGTGAACAAAGCATTTGGCTATATGCTTGGGGTAACACAAGCAGATCAGCAGCTCGAGTCTTGAGCGGGTGGAAGCCTAAGGATGGGGCTCGTTTGCCTTCACTCGCTGCACTTGACACACCGGTCCTTGGTCGGGCACTCAAACTCCAGGCGCTGATATTCTCTAACACTCTGGGATTTTTTGACGAAGCCCTCAGCCTTGACGAAGACGTAGCCGAAGCCGGCAGGGCGTAAAATTAGACCTGGTTTAAGTATGTTAAATAGAGCGGAATAGCGTGAATTAGACTTGGTTTAAGTATGCCCTGACTGCCACACTCATCTTGCACTACCCTGATATGCTGCGCCTCTGTGACCGCAGTCCATACGTAGCAAAGATGCGAGAGGCAATGACTGCTCGCTCCATTACTGAATCTGAGCGGCTAGCCTGGAGTACCACCATCCGTCGTGTCTTTTTACCACCTCTTGAACCAAACCCGGCTCCACCTGATAGGGAAGATCGTCTTGCTTCACTGTTGGAACTGCTTCAGCACCAAACCGAGCCGATCGACGTGCTCATTCTGCAAAACAAGCAACTGGGACAGCGCTTGGTAGCAGTGGAAGGCCAACTCCGCTCGACAGTCAGCACGACAACGCAGGCAGCAACCAAGATCGATGCTTCATCTTCCCCAACGACACCTCCAGAACCACCACAGCCTGGAGCCAGAGCAGCTCGAGCAAAAAAGAAGGGTACAGTTGCTGGCAGCCACGTGTTCGAGTGGTTTACGGCGGAGCCTCGTGTATATGCCGCGTGATCTGTAAAAAAGGCAACGCTGTACGAGTTTAGACACACCGCATTTTTGAAAAAAAATTGGTCCTCAGCAGCTGCATCCGGTACGGAGTTGAAAGCTTTTCGTAAGCTCAATAAGGCCGGAAAGTTCGGCGCGCACCTAGCTTAGTTCCATGACCGTGTTGACCACGGAGACGTGGTGTACCCTACGCCAACTACTGCCTTACCAGGATTTATTTGCTTGAAGCGCCTTGGCTGTTAGTCTGTAGAATAAAAACAAAGCATATCACTCACAACCACGGACTACACAGCACAGGTAGTAAATTCCCGATAGACTTGAATGCATTTCCCGCACTAAAACATTCACAATATATTACGCCATAGCTACAAGAACAAGCTAGATGACACATACCAACTCAAGTAATGAAAAGAAAACACTTACCATATCTACAAGTAGTATAGAGTCCGAGGAAAACCGCAAGTACCACCGCTACGTGACTATACACCTCCGGCAGCATACCGCCCGCCCTGCCGGGTCATTTTACATCACAGCAACGGACTTGGGAAGCGGCAGGCGGCGTGGCTTGGTCAGCCGCGCGGTGCGCTTGGGGGATCGATGGAGGGCTTGTCGCCGCAGCATAGCCGGCGTTCCGCGCGCCATCTTCTGTGCCGTCGCGGTGGCGATTGTGTTTGGAGAATGCCTGTGCGGCCTGAGAGAGCAGGGATTTTTTATTAAAATTTTTTTATGAGTATTCCCACGGGATGTCCCATGGGTAGCCCACGGATCAGGGCTAAGTGCGATTTTATACCAGACGTTTATACCGGTACTGGTTGGAGCCCCGGTAGGACGGTTGGAATTTTGACGGATTGGAGGGCTGAGTTTGTTTTGCAGTATCATCAAAAATAAACGGGTTAAAAATTAAAAATACCCGGTGGAATGAAGAAAAAGGGCTTAATTCAACTAAAAATTACTAAAACGATCCTCGCGCTGATCGCTGTAGCTAGAGCACCACCGACCGCCAGTGAGCCGCCTTGACATGTGATATGCATTCCGCGGCGGAGGAATGCGAACATCGGAACGTTGGGTATGTAGCTACACGTATGTAGTGTTCAAGAAGAGTAAGCTGCTTGAAGGCTTTATCTCAACATTATGCTGCAGAGATGTGTCGGTCCGGATACGGAGAGGTACCAAATGGTAGAAGAGAGAGAGAGGGGGGGCTGGTAAAGCTGGCGCTGACAGCAGGCTCTCCCTTGTAGAGAGGCAAGGCGTCGGCTTCCTGCTGCTGACACCCTTCCCAGGGCCATTCGTCTCGATGCAGCCAAAATACTCAGGGTATTTCGGATTTGCCAAACACAGTGGTACTCGGGTAAAATGGCGCGGATTTTCGCCCGATGGGGCTGAAATAAATGCCAAAATCGTTGATCTTGACCCCCCCTAATACAGATGTTTTACACAAACCTCTATAATATTGTATCAATTTTTCAGATTTCATTACTCAGTCTGTTGTATTCGTTCCAGTGGCTTTCAGAAGTCACTTCAGCTCATTTTTGTTTGCATGCTTCGTCACTCATTTCGCGTGACAACAACCTCTGAAAATAATTCCATGCTGTAACTGAAGTTCTTACTCTACTTGGGCTAGAATTGAAGCATAGCTAGCGTCTAGCTTCTGAATGTAGCTCCATACAGCGGTAAACACGCTTCAGCTGGAACCTCCGATTGAACGAGGAGCGCCGTGCTCATAAAAATCACCAGCTATGTCTCCGGTGGATTGCGTATGTCTTCCGAGGCAGCTTGCTCCATCCCCTGAGCGGTGTCGTCGCAGCAGAGTTGATACTATAAGATAGCATCAACTCATTTTAGTAGTAGATGTATTGGTAAGCTAATGTACCAAAATATTTTTTTTGGCATGCTATCTTAAGGAGCTTATTCAACGCCTCATGTACAAATACATCACTGCAGTATCTAATCCCGGATCATTTCATTATTACTGGTCTGAAGAAAGGATAGGCATCACTTGGTCCATGATACGTGGATGCTACCGCGCTGTATCAACGTATTTATGTGTATCATTCGCCAATACAATCCCCTGGTCATATCACTGATCTAAGATCAGTATCTTCGCTACACTGCACAAATACTACTATGAATAAGACAAAACAACGCTAAGTATGAAACGGTTCAATGGCTTAATCACAACCGATATGAAGGCGGTCGCTACAGGATTTCAGTGCGCATAAGGCTTAGACGTCCTATTCGAATACAGCGTAAACGGTGTCATTTCCCGTCTTTGGCTTTTGCTTCGGTGCCGTGATATTCTTGGCTGCAGTGACTTCTGTACTCGCACATTTCAATGAAGTCTGTATTTCTGTAGCGTTCATGTTCAGCGAAAGAGTGCAGGCGGAGCAGCGACGTGGTCGTACTCGTATGCAAACCTTCAGCCGCCATCTTGTCGCTCTATTTCCGTACTTCTCCGGTTCTGAAGATGAATTAATAGTTATGTTTTTCTAATAAAAACCTCGCATGCACGATCGGTCAATGCCGTTCTTCTAAGGTATACGATTGGATAAAACTTGGACTATTTGGGATTTGTATGTGAAGCGGGTTGGCTGCTATTGAAACGGTAATAAACTGGATAGGTTCCTTCCTTGCGGTTGACTCTACAAGTATAAAATTAACAGTGTTACCACGGAAATGGTAGACCGCGCATCATTAAACCAGTTGTGATTTGATACAGGATTGGGAGGTACGGGGCTGCCAAATCCGAACGACTTGAAAATGCCAAAGTGCCGATTTTGAAACCCCCTATTGGATACATGTATTAACTACTTGATACTGCTATTGATGCAGCAACATCCGGGGATTAGGATCATTTGATTCTAATCTCCTTCCATTTGTAACCTGGAGTAGTAGTATACATTCCGTCAAATGCTGCGACAACACAAACCCTGGATATGATTGGGCAACTAGGTTTGCAACAGACAGTTAGCCGTCGCGGAATGGATGCTATATGACGGATAAATTCATGTGTTCTTTCTTTTTTAACACGACCGTCACCCGCGGTTGATAGACCCTATCCGAGGTCAATAAACCAAAAGGGCGTTGTACTCCTGCAAAGCGTGATACAGACAGTTACCCAGCCAAGAATATTTATGCCCAGAATATCTACCGGAACATTGCCACCTTCATTCCCGCACAGAACGGACTTCAGGTAGCCAACGCACACACCGATCCGCCTCTCGGGGTATCAGGACGATTACGCCAACGCCCGAATGTACCACGCTTAATACGCCGGTGAGGGCGGTTTGAAATTCTTTTTAAGTATTTCATTTCTCGTCAGTCAGCGAGAAGGGCAGATAGCATCCATCGCCGTTTCAATAGAGGCAATAAGTGATGGATGTTATCTTCAACACAACTAATCTGTCCACCATATCATATTTCGCATTACTGGAAGCTATTTTGCCGCGGCAGCCACCAACCTTGTATATCTGCTGTCGTGGCAATTTAGCCCGCCGACAACGCAAATAGGGCGCCAAGATATATTGCTATCCGTCGTTCGCATCGCCAGCACCGCCTCGCGAACTCCTACGTCGTGCTCCATTGGTCATCCGCTGTCTTGATAGTGCCTTATCGCTCAGAATACAGTTATATCCCTGGAGGTAGATATGGGCTGCGTTGCTTCCGAAACGTGTCAAGCGATACACATGTATACACGTATACGCACGAAACATACCTTGAACGCGCATTGTGTTAGAGCAGAAGCACTTTCTCTCAAGAGCATGCGTAGGATAGTCCCAGACTCACTAGATGCGTGTGTTTTTTTACTACTATAATCATCGTATCGTACGCGCTAGGCGCGAAAGCTCTAACAAAACAGGGCAATCGATCTTGTTGATCAGGTTTTTTATCTAGTTACTGTTACCGCAACAACAAATTTATCCTTGATCTCTGCGCGTGTAATCGTAAGCCTTCATACTTCAGATATACTTGCCGCTCAAACGTTGTACTTCAAGTAGATCGTTTAATTAATCACATCTACTGCGTAAAAGGAATAGATTGCATCAATGGATGCATATGTGTGTATTTATAAAAATAGCCACTTGAAGTTTGCATCTAAACAGTACCAACTATTGGTGTGGCGTACACCAGACCGAATATAATCCCTGTAGAGCTGTCCGTACAATGTGTATGTAACGGGGTACGTACCCAATTGTACCCCTGGTCACATGAAGTGTGACACGACACACTTCGGTATACCTGGTACATGGTACCAGCGTCGTCAGAGGTCAACTATTGGCGGATGACATAGCTTCACTATAGGTGACTTTTAGTTTGTATATTTAGCTCTAGCCTAGCCTACCAACTGGTTACTTCACTCCCTTTGGCATAGGAACCTGTGAACTGCTGTTCACTGATAAAGTCCTCTCGGAAGCCGACTTTCTCAAGCGCAAGGTGCTGTGTGACCCCGTCACACACTTGGTAGCACATGTAGTCAATCCACGCCAACGTTGGTAGACTACCTGAAACTCTGAACTTCGTCGCCATGGACAGGAACCCCATTCCTGGCCTGAACGACTCACAATTCGAGTCGGTTCGGACGATGGATGGCATCTTCGTGGTGGAGATCCTGCAAAGCCTGCTGGCACCAACACCGGCCGAGCAGTTCCAGCGTGTTAATGCGTTTGACGCCTACGAGCGAGGTCTCTTCGCACATGTGCGGAAAAATTTGCAGGCTCCGGCGGAAGCAAGCCCACCACAGCAGTAGCCAATACGGCTGAAGATGGAGCCGTTCGGAGGATAGAACGGTGAGAACTTCCGCTTCTGGGTTCGAAAGGTAGAGCTCGCGATGGACGGGGTTCTGATATCGACCGAGCAACTCCGCGCTGCTTTTTGCTCTCCAACCTTAGCGATCGTGCCAAGGGTTGAGCGTACACGCAGGAGGCGACATCGCCTGGATGTTTCGCATCCTGGGCTCAGCTGTGGGAGCAGCATCGGTCTGCGCTTCTCCCGGCGAACCACGAATACTGGCAGCCCAGCGCTTCCTCTCATGCAAACAAGGAGGGCGTGGGTTGCAAGAGTGCATTGAAGGGATGCGGGAGCTCACGGCATCACTAGTGGGCAACCCACCTAACGAACACATCAATGTGACAGTTTGCATGGACGGCCTTCGAGTGGGACCGGCGCAAACGCAGCTGTTCGGGGTGCAGTCATGCACCCTCGAAGCGGCGATTCAAGTGGCTCTTCAAGAAGAGTACAGCCGTCGCCAGGCGCGTATACCGGCCTCAGCGTGGCCAGGGCGATCAGTGTCGAATCCGGACCGGGCGAACCCCACCAGACTAGTTCCCATGGAGCTTGGTCCCACCGAAGAGCGCGACATTCGCTGTATCGGCTACGGGATGCTGGGTTACTTCACGCGCGACTGCCCCGCCGAGAGACACAGCAGGCGGACTTTTCCTAGGGCCAGAACGCTGGAGACCAGTAGGTGCGGGGGCCCTTCTGGGAAGAACTAAGTCTTCGTGAGCGGTACGCGTGTGGTGCGTACCGCGGGGACTTAACCCCTGAGAGTCTTCGCACTCTCGAATCGGCAAAGGACAGCGGCGGACTGCTTGTAGTACACGGACGTGTACGGGAATATGATCACCTCTTTAGAATCTTGATCGAATCTGGGGCGTCGAAGAGGTTCTCACGCCGCCAGACGGTTGCTTGTAACAGCAGCAAATAGTCCGATGCTTTGAGAGAGAGCAAAGGCAACGGGACAGTAGTGCGACGGGTCGACGGGAAGGTCGTCACTATCTCCAACATCCAAATGGATCTGGCCGTCAAGTTCGAAGACTTCAACAGCCCATAACAGTTTACATGGATCCATATGATATGATCCTGGGCATACCCTGGCTTAAGAAGCATGTGCCCTGGATCGACTGGTGATGCAAAGCAATTGGCGCCAGCAGCCCTGCGATGTTTGACAGAGCATTGGTGAGTCATGCTTCCATATCTGTCATGACCCGGGGCGCCCGCAAGGGCTGCCAGGGTACCAAAGCATCCGGCAGACGCTTGGGAGTCGTCGACCTATATGACGATTCCGAGGAAGCTTCGATGGTGGCGGCGCTAGGAGTCGCCGGCCAAGTAGGTAACTTAGGTCCACAAGCGGGTAACATAGTTCCGCAGACAGCTGCACCTGTCATGAACGCTGGTAATGGCGTGTCCAAGGTGGGTAACATAGCTCAACACACAGTCGCCTAGACCTTAACGGAAGAGGAAGACGCGGGGGTGCGCTTTCTGTGTGAGTAACATAGTTTCACACGAGGCCTCGAGTGTCTTTGGATGTCGACATTACGACAGACGTGTCCACGTCCCCAGACGTAGGTAACGAAGCTTCACGTCACCGCCACAGCAAGTCGGATCTAAGACCGACGCTCAAGCGATTCGGAGTCCAGGGTCCGGACTCCTTTGACCCGGCCGGTGGATGCGTGCTATCACATATTCGATGGCGAGACCGATTTACCAGTCGAGGCACTAGTTTCCACTTCTAACCGTTGGCAGAGGTTGCAGACGTGCTAAACCTTGAAAAAATGACGGCTGTGTCTTTCCTGGCCAGCCTCATGGCTGATGAGATTGCCGAGATGGTACTCATAAGACTAGACGTCACTCGGGAAGGGTTGAACCCCTCCTCTGTTTTGAACGAAAGTATCTTAGAAAAAGTTGAGCCAGCAGCGTCAAGCGCGCTTGGATTCTTACAATTTGAGGAGCTCCAAGGGTCCGGTATATCCTTTGGTGACGGAGTATGCGGACGTGGTGAACAAACACCCACCGGCCCAACTCCCACCAGACCGAGGTGTACGGCATGAGATTGATCTCGTGCCTGGCGCAATGTACTGTGTCACGAGGCAATGGCCTCTCCCGCGCGAGCGGTGCGAGGTCATTGATGCCTTTTCGCCGCGAAAGCGAAGGCAGGCATGGTGCGGGAGTCGAAATCCCCGCACTCGACGCCGACTTTCTGCGTTCACAAGCCGAACGGAAAGTGGCGTCTGGTTCACGCTTATAACAAGCTTAACAAGATGCGCTGACAGAAGCGGTCAGCCTCTGGGACCTGCGTCGGACCCGTAGGCGGAGCACTCGCACAAGGGAAGGAGCCTGGTACTCGTGCTCGTACGAGGGCACCTCCGCCTCTGCTTGATCGGAGCGAAGACGTCGACTACCACGTGGCGCAGGTTCTCCAGGAGCAGCGACTTCGCGGGAAGCCCTAGCTTCTCGTGAAGTAGAGGGGTAATGCCAACTCCGATAACTCGTGGGAGTCAATTGAACGGCTCCTGATAGACTGTCTAAAAGTTTTCGGTATCTAGGAAGAAGCGGCGGCAGCTTTGTAAGTAGTCAGGGGCTTTTTGCCCAAAAGGATACGGACGTTGATGACACTCGATCCCGCGCTCATCGTGAGAGCTAGAAGCTGCGCGCTTCAGAAGGTCCCTTGGCAGCATGCGCTTGCTGACCAAGTGGGCAAACCGGACACGAAGATCACGCTGGCTCCGGATGCGAGACTGCAGCTGATTTTCACGGAGTTCCCGTAACTCCGAGGATGAGTACTTGATAGACTCAATCCACACCCAGAGCGTGTCCTCGCATGAGCTCCAGCTCGGACAGTTCTCGGGAAGAACCCAGGGGTAACCCCATAGAGGGTATAGACCACCTCGGTTATCAGACTTCTTACGATAAGTGGTAACGGCCTTAAGCGGGATTCGGTGCGACGCGAGAAGCACGCAACGGGCCGCCTGAAAGATGTCGACAAACAACTTCTCCTTCTGGAGAAGGAAACGTTCGTAACACCCTTCGCGGTGTGGCCACCGAAAAGCCCACGAGAAGCAATGGGAGTCCCAGAAAGAGGTCAGCCCCAGAACTCTCCTCGGGAGGCCAATGACCTCTCGGGTGGATGGCAGCTCCCTGGATGACGGGTGTCGCCACCGGACCCCACGCATGCGCCGGTCAGGTTGAAAGCTCAACTTTTGCTGATCGAGGTCTCCCGGGGCTCATCGATGACACCCTCCTATTCCTCTTTATCCGAGGAGCCAAAGAGACCCCGATAAGACTAACCAGTCTCCTTTTCCTTGCGGTGCGGAGACCTTGAAGCCCTGCGCTTCTTTGAGGGCTTGGCGTCTTCGGCTGCGGCCCCAGCAGTCTTAGCACGCGCAAGACTCTCGGCGAACGAGATTTTTTGAGAGATTTCGCTTCATCGTCGTCGCCAGATATGAGCATAGCCTTGACGGCAGGACGCACATGCATTTTAGGACTGCGATCACCGTGATCCCTAGAGAGACGGTGCACGCTGTCGTCGTCATGCGCGTTGGGTACTGGAGTGTGCCCTCCCACGGAACCCACATGAACATTAGGGAGGTCCCCGGCCTCGGCCTTGTCCTCACAGCTCGGACTGAGCACACGTTCAGCGAATCGCGGGCTCGGTCGGCTACCTGGAAAGACCGAAGGTGACGGACGGCGGCGTTTGCTTGCGCCTTTGCTCGCAGCCGTGTCACCGTACGTACCGATCGCCTCCGAGGCCACCTTAGTAGCCTCTTAAAGTCCAGAGACTTTGCCGCGTGGCTTAGCCCACCAGCGAGCGGAATTATCCCGTTTTTGCTGGGATAAATTAACCCTGTTGCTGCCGGAAATATACTTGTATTTTGTATGGTAAATTTCCCATAGTAAAATGTAAACCCTGCATATGCTTGGTTTTACTCCGCACCCCGTGGCAAATTATACCATATTGCTTGGGTTTACCAACAAATATTGCAATTATTGTAGTAAAACCAAGCCATATGCTTGGTTTTCCGCAGGCCACATATTTCGTTCAAAATAAAATCCTCACATTTTGGTTGAATAAAAAAATGTAAAACCAAGCATATTGCAGGATTTTAGTGGCAACGGCAGCAATAGGGTTACTATGAAAGTTTGCATCGATACCCAGATGGGTACATGAGCTCCCATCAGAGGGCTTTTTCAGTTTTGATGCTGTTATCCCAGCCAAATTGGAATAAGCGTCACAGTATACTGTAGTTAGACACAGAATGATGTAGGAGCACACCTAAGCGCAATAAGATAGCTTTAACGTCGAAAATACCTGATAGCAAAATTCCGCAAACATTTCGGATTGGCTGATATAGATTTAGCAATGTTTATAGCTGATATCAGGGTTTTTTAGAAACAAATAGCTTATCCCAGCAAAATCGGGATAATGGTCGCCGGTGGGTTAGTGCTCTTAGATTGCGCCTTTCCGGCTGCAGCCTTGGCGTGTGCTTTCGCACCGCCCTTCGCAGTGCCATGCGGCGTGCTTAAGATCAAAGTGGAGACCGAGAAGAAGAGCGCTATAGTGCTGCTCGAGGCTCTGACTGTGAAGTAACCCTCCGCCGCGTTCTCGCAGCCAAGTCGATGTCCTTAGACTTTGAGGATGAGCATTTGTGACGTACTCTTCCTCATTCTGATTGGTCGGTAAACATAATTCAAGTGGGGGGGGGGTGTAACTGGGCACGTATCCAAGTGTACCGCTGGTTACATGAAGTGTGACACGTCACACTTCGGGATACCTGGTACATGGTACCAGGGTCGGCAACCATTGGCTGATGACATAGCTTCACTACAGGTGACTTATAGTTTGTATATTTAACTTAAGCTAGCCTACCCCGGCCATAACTAAACGAACACCTACAAAAGACAAAAGACGATGTACGTTCATATCCCAATATATGCTCAGAAACTTACACACCAATTGCCTGAGGGTCGGTCTTGTATCTCGCGGGACGCAAGGCGGGGCCAATGACAGCTCTTATTTGCGGAGTAAGGCACCCCAGTTCAGACGTCTCGACCCGCGGGATCATTATGTGGCACGACATGGATTTACACAAACGTCGCAATGATTGGTTATCATTTGCGCTACTAAAACAACACAATGAATGCTTAGCAAGCCGGCACGTTACGAAATAACTTAGTGTCGAAATGTCCTCGTTTCATTTTCAACTTTCCAGACAGCCTAGGGGAGGAGTGATGACCACCAGACAGCTCAGTTAATAGTGCTCCTCTACATGTATGACACAAAGGACGGAAGTCGGCTGATGTGGTCAAATCATCCCGCTGCATCGGGGAGATAAAATACCGGCCTTTAAGCATTAGGGGTTGTCAACGGCAGCAGCAGCTACCGTTGTCCCCCGTACCAACCGCCTAGGCGTTCAATTTTAATACAACGCACAGTGTGCTTTGTATCTGTTTAGAGCGCCTAGGCGTTCAATTGAAGGGTAAAGGTCAAAGTGAGACGAACGCAAGGCCCATTGACCCAAATGTATTAGATGTGCATTCCTTCCACTTGCAGGCAGTAGTACAGCCCAATTCTAGCTATGGAAATCGTTCTAGAAGCGTCGTCTACGGAGTACGTGAACGTCGACACGACCTTGCAATTGTAGTTGAGTGTTTTAAGCTCGATGTTGCATCCATGGTACTGAGCTGCTTCAAAAATGACGAGTTCGCTTCCGTCACTCTGTTCATTCCGGATGGACACAAGGTAGTCCTCGTCAAACAATCCGCTGAGCTCTTCGAGTTCTTGCATATACTGCGTCAGATCGGTAAGGTAGTCATCTTCATACCTAGCAAACGCGTGCCTAAGACAACAGAAAAGGCTCGAGCGAATATCTTCAGGCGTGTACCAAGCAGGTTTTTGGAGACAGAGTCCCTCTTTGTCATCGTCGCTGTCGTCGTCGTCGAACAGGTGCTGGTACCGGAGGTGCCATTCGTGCATGTCGATGCTAGAGTCAAGCAACTCTCGAAGTGGCGGGTGCAGTTCCGACTTGTCAAATTTGGAGCGCTCAACAATGCCACAGACCCGAAATGCCTTCCGTGTGTCCTCAGCTGTCCTCGTAGCGATCCAGTTCAAAACCCATTGTGCAACAACAGAATATTTTGGGACCTTGGTGTTTCCTGCCTTAGTCTGCAGCTTGGGGTCATCAAGTGCGCGTCCAATGTATTCGTCATACTGGTCAGAGTAAAAGGCTTGGAAGCTACGATTCACAGCCACATCAAGAGGCTGAAGAAGACTTGTCAGGTTAGGTGGTACCAACAACACGTGGATATTGTATCCCTGAAGACGCTTCTCGTTGAACAGCGAAACGTGGCACGCATACGAATCAATTATGAAAAGCACGTGCTGCCCAAAAAATCGTGTCTCCTTCCTGCTGCAAATGACAGTCTTCGCGTAGTCGATGAGAATTTTGTCGTTCCACATGCCGGTACTGTTAACATCCACAATAACGCCCTCAGGAACCGTCGGCTTGTGCTTTTGTTTTGAGAAGAGAAAATGAGGAGTTAGAAATTCGCCTTCACCAGTGATAGCGAACGTTGCTGTGAATCTCTTGTGGCTGCTTCCTCCTTTCCGAAGAAGCACTTCGGGTTCTCCACGAGTTGCAATGGTCCTGTTCGGCTCGGTTTCAAAGTACCGAGGAACTTGGTCCATATTAATCACGTTGCAGGGCAAAATGCCGTGCTCCTCAATCAATCTCTGAGCTGATTCGATGAATTCCAAACAGGATTCCTTGGCGTTTGACGGGATCGTTCTTGTCGTTGTATGGCGCCTTGACACGAGGTTGTATCGGGTCTTAAAGCGATCTAGCCATCCTGTTGAAGCGACAAAATTCTGCTGCGGTATGTCCTGCTGGGAACGGTGGATGTTCAATGCTTGAAGTTGGATGTATTTGTCTTTGACTCGTAGTCCCTTTTTGTTTCGGGCCGTTATCCAGAGATGGAGCTTCTTCTCGAGTTTGTCGAACTCAGGTTTACGTCCGGCAACGGGAAAGCGACGCTGCATGCGTGTGACAACTTGGCGGTCTCTTAAGGCGCCTTCAAGCTTGTCGAGTTGCTCCACCCAGCTGCGTACCATAGACGAAGACACCTTGTACTCTAGTGCCAGTGCATGATATCCGTCTCCTCTAGTGTTGGGCTTGTACTTGCTAGCGACTTGTCGTTTAAAGTGAAGGCTGTAACTGTTCCGCTTTTTGTCAGGTGACATTGCGGTCGGAGCAGACAATTGAGGAATGCCGTCGGAGCCCAGGCCAGGCTCGCAAACCAAGCCGACGACGATGGGTTTCGTAGAACGGTTGGTCGAGCGCTGCTGATGAAGCCTCAGCTTGCTCTCGCAACCAGCAATTTGGTCGGGAATAGGCAGCGACTGTTGATGGTTAAGGTTCGTTCTATTTGACCATGCCTTCAAATCGGGAGAACCGCAGCAAAAAAATTAAAAAAATACCTCGAATTAAGCGCTTAGGCGGTTGGTACGGGGGAAGACGGTAGTAACTTTTTTTTCTACTGTTTGTCAGTTTTTATTCAGGTCCCTGATTGGATGAAAACATATTTGGCAAACAGTACGAAAAGTTGCGAAACATTTTTTTTTGCCAAAGATCTTTAAAAGGCCATGGCCTATTAAAAGTGGAAATCGTGTCGCCGTGTGTTAAAGATAACGGACGAAGACTCAAGCCTGGTTCCATGCAGCAACAGCGGGTGTGCGAGCACTATTCACCGCTCTTGTTTAGCAAGCATGCTAGCTTCTTTCTCTGACGTTGATCAATTCGAAAAGGTTGTCTGCGGGAAAGCGCTGCTATAATGCCATTCTGAAGGCCGTGCGGTTGGAAACAGCTGCCCTTTCTTTAAAAAGGCGTATTCCGTGGCACAATGACGGCCCAGATCCAAGTGTGAGCTCTCTTAGTGTGCTATTCAAGTGGATGACTGACGGCAACAATTACCATCGTAATCATGGCGGCGAAGGACAAAGTGGTGAAACAAAGCAAACTTTGGCGGGCGAAGTCGTCGAGGCCATATCGGCCAGTGGTGTGAAGACTGCTCGTGCTCCCAAAGATGTTATGAACAAGATATCGGGTTAGAAACTAGTTTTCGAGTAGCCTCTGACTGGCTGAGCAACACAGGCCAGGGTGTCGAGAGCGAAGCTATCTACGAGCCGCCATCCTACACAGGTGTCCTAGTTTCTATGAGCTGCATCCCATAATGGATGATAGCCCAAGTACTCACCCTCTTCTCCTTAACACCGACCAGGGATTGTCCTACAGTGATCACGGCAGTGAGAGCTCATCCGACGGCGATAACGACATTCACAACTCGGTAGACGTCCGTCAGCTGGCACAAGGAGCAACGGAGCATAACTCTCGTTCGCCGGGCGAAATAGCTACTTCTGGTACAGGAGCAGCTACGCCTACGGGTACGGGTACTACTGCCAGTAGCTCGGGCACGAGGCAGATAAATCGTCAATCGGGTAAGCGCCCGGTTACTGGGCTTCGCTCAATTGCTACATCCACCGCAAAAACGAAACCCCAACGAGTGTCTCTTGTGGATCACCAAGTGCTAGTGTCACTAAAAGAAGCACAGTTTGCTCAGCAAAACGAAATCGAGTTGGAAAAAATAACTATTCAACGGCAAGAATTACAGTTCCGCCAGCACCAATCGGAGAAGAAAGAGCAAGAAGCGGAGGCCCGTATTGCCGAGCTTAATGCAAATACAGTGAAGCTCCAGGAAGAAGCGGAGCATTGACGTACTCAGCGTCTGGTGACTCTTCTTCGAGAAAGAAAAAAACTTTAAGCTGAAGGTGTTCCTCAAGATGAAATTGACGCGGTTCTTCCACTCGCCCATGCTGCTCCGTTTAGCCCCGGACCTCCAGCAGGTTCACCAGAAGCTGGTTGCGTCACTTCTCCCCTCCAGCGTCAGTAGCGATTGCCATGTTCAGCTCGTCAAACTCATCAAGATCGTTCGAGGATGCACCGTACCGTTGGATGTCATCTTCCCACTCCTCAGGAACCGGTTCTGCAATGAGCAAATTGTGTAAAATGCACGTGCAAGATACATATCGAATGATTCTGCGTAAGTGTCGCCGCTTAGCCAATTGAGACCGAAGGCCATTCAGATAGTGAGACCTAGTCTTAAGCAGCCCAATGCAATGTTTCTGATTTAATCCTGGCAGTAGCCAGTTGGCTGTTAAAATAGGCGTGAGCAGGGTTCATCGTTCCTCCTGCTGGCATCTTGAAAGCCGGGACCATCACACATGAAGCTTGGAAGGCTGAGTCTCCAAGACGGTATTCTTAGTTGCGGAAGAAAGCTTGATGGTTCTGGTTTGGTGGGCTGTTTCTCCAAACGCTATTGTCGTGAACTGACCCCGGCCATCCCACAACAAATTGACGTACCCTTGCCACATTATCGCAGACGATAAGAGCATTTACTGCGTAAAATCCTTTTCGCGAATAGTATGCTTCACCTTTCTTTGATGGCTTAGATTCAAGTCGCAACGGCGTGCCATCAACCATACCAATACAATTTACAAACCCATATTTACGGGAAATGCGTCGCGATATTTGACTACGCTCAAGCTCGTCTGGCCACGCAACCGTGCTAGCGCCTCATGTCAGCAACGCGCCCGACGCACGCTGCAGGTAGTCTCCAATAGTCCCTTTACCGATACCAAGAAACTGTGCCTACTGTGCCTGCTTTGACCACGTGTTGTCATTGCCAAATGCACCGAGGCACTTCAACAGCACGAGCATGTGCAGCTCCACTCCACCGCGAAACGGGCAATTGCCCGAAGAAACCATCGCCGGGTGGTCTCTCACCAGGTCGACGAGTCTGAAGAATGCCTCGCGCTCTAGCCGAAAGTACTCCAAAAACTCCGTCGAATTTAGCTTTGTAGTATCGTAGAGCAATTGCGTCCAGCAATCGCTACGACGACGGTACGACGGCGGTCGGTCAACGTATCGCGAGCCCAGTACTCGCTCGTATGCAGCAGCATACAGGATGTCTAGCTCATCTTCACTAAAATCTTCCTCGTCATATAAGTAGCGAAGTGTAGCCGCCTCCTCTCTGACTTGAAGAATAATCTTTAGCTTTCGTAGAGCGACCTTGACGGGCGCTTGGACGCGGCATCTCTGAGAGAAATATACGACTAGTTGTTGCAGCAACCGAACTTCGGTTGCTGCAACAGCTAGTCGTATATTTCTTTTCGGTCCGAAGGGGGTGGTCAATTGCCCACCTGCTTGATTGGCTAATAATATTTTAGTCATGATGTCGCTAAAAAATAAATGTTTAGCTGCTGCGAGCATTGACAACCCCTATTTAACCCGATCAAAAGTTGTGTCGGCTGTTGTACTGTGCTTTGCAAAGCTTTTGTCGTTTATCACTATGGTGGGTGCTCGATATTTAATAAATCGAGGTCATTTTATTTATCGAGGTTATAAAAAGGGAAAGATCGGTCGAGTTAGCAAATCGAGCCAAATCTAGCGCTCGTGGTCGATTTACGACAAATCGACATCGATAATTTTTTAGACGACCCTTTTTGCGTTTTTGAAAGAGAGTGACTATATTGACCGACTGAGTTAACCTTCCCCTACAAATTTTTGACGCGCTCCCATCCGTACGATGTATACCATTCAGCCTGACAGCCACTAAATTTCGAACAGCGTAACGATCGTAAGGCTGCAGGAGGGGGAAATGGATCTCCGCGTCCGAGCCGTCCAGAAGAGGCCGCTAACTGGGGCTGTCGCGCGCGAGATCGACGAGAGCGACAGCAGCGATTCTGAGCCGCCCCGAGAAGGATTCCAGGACGACGTCTGGCTCCCAAAAGCCGCTGCGAGCGGTGCTAATTCGGGTGATGGAGAGTCTTCCGAGGCTTTCAGTGTGTCGGATGTAACCGATTTAACCAGCAGCACTAGCGAGGGTGGTCCCCCCACACGCGTGGTGGCATTACCACCCAACACGGTGAAGTTCGCCTCGTGGGAGGCCTTCGACGAGTACCTGGCTGCGTATGAAGCCCAAACGTTTCAAGTATGCGAGATTCATTCAAGATTTAATGAACGGATGTCTGACCCCGCTGTTCCACTAATTTTGTGCTATCTGTCTTGTAGATATTCAGGGCGCGCTCTAATACCAGCGTGGCAGAGCGCAATGCCAGGATTGACAAGTCACAGTCAAAAGCAGCTAAAATACCAGCATCGTGGGAACAGTATTCGAGGACGTTCGTTTGTACGCACTCAGGGGAGTACAAGTCTGTAGCTACGAAGCGGCCACGCCAAGAGACTCGAGCACAGGGCTGCAAGGCGCAGGTACATATATGTCGGCCTGGTCGGGACTGGTCGAGTCCAGTCGGGGTCAATCGGGTAGTTCACTGACTGACAGTGGTTATATATGCTCTACAGATTAATGTCTGCGTCCAGGTAGTTGATACAAAGAATACGACGTTTGCTGTGCGGATCACTCGTTGTCGACTAGAGCACAATCATCGTCTGACAATCCTGGCTTTCTCTTCACATCCATCGAAACGCATTATCCTCGACGAGTCAGCGCTAACTACAGTTGATCTACTTCGAAAAAAGGTGTCAAGAAGTCTGGTATCATCAGCCACCTAATGAAGCACACCGACAGTAACCCCACCCCAAAAGATATGCAAAACCTCGTCCAGAAACTAAAGGCTCGCGAGCAACGCGATGGGCCTTCAAGCACTGACAAGCGGCTTAAGAAGTGGATGAAGCAGTTCGGTGATGTGCCAGGGAACGTTGGTCGGGTTTTCTTGGACGACGTTGGTGGCAAGGTAGAGTGAATGCTTTTATCAGGTCTAATGTCAATTCATGAAGTTAACATTTGTTGTTTTGTGTGCTATTGGATACGCAGAAAGTTGCGACTTGCATCACATTGCAAACAAAGCACATGCGAACACTATTCGACCATTTCCTGAAGTTCTGATGATTGACGCAACGCACGGGACGAACCGGTCTAAGTATAAAGTTTTTTCATTTATGGCACACGATACGTTCGGCAAGGGCCAGTTTGTGCAGCACGCGCTGCTTCAAAATGAGCGCTATGAAACCCTGTTGACAGCGATAGAGGAATTCAAAGCGAACAATCCTGCGTGGTCAAGACTTCAATGTGTGCTGGTGGATAAGGATTTCACAGAACTGTCCGTACTTGAAAAGGCATTTCCTGGGGTGACAGTCTTACTTTGCCAATTCCACGTGCTGAAGTACCTACGGGAAGAGATTGCTTCAGCTGACTATGGATTTTCGAGGTCTCAGAAAGAGCAACTTGGCGGTGTTGTGAGCTTACTTGTCGACGCAAAAACGGAAGCAGAGTACGACAAACGCTTCCAGTACATGGTGCATCTTGCGTCGATTGGTTATGCCGGTCCAGTTGCGAATGATCGATCTGGTATCGTAGTCGGTGTGGAGTCGGGCTCAGTCGGTGTGGAGTCGGGCTCAGTCGGTGTGGAGTCGGGATCAGTCGGTGTAGAAGTCACAGATCATGAACTGGAAGATATTTCTTCTCGCATTGATGAACATCCTATTGTGAAGTACTTTCGAAAGAATTGGGACAGCTGTAGTGAGCTCTGGTGTGCACATAGGCGCCAGAATACCGTCACACTCGGCAATAATACCAACAATCGCCTAGAAGCCTCTTGGAAGCAGCTTAAAGAGTGGGTGGATTCGTTTATGGGTGCATCGCTTCAACCATGTACTATCAAATGTTACAAGAGCGATTGTTCATTGCAGAAGTATACAAGAATGTGACCGTCCAGCATCCTGATTACGACAGCGAGATGACACTGGTGACGAATATTGTCAGTGAGCATGCTTGTGAACTTATATTCGGGCAGTATTCGTATGCTATTAAATCTGCGTCGTACACGTTTTATGAGGGGTGCCCAGACGTGTATTTTATCAAGAGTATATCTACAGCTGATGACGCGCTGGACGAGATGAACGCCGAGTATTCAGTTACTAAGCGCGAATGGAAGTGCTCCTGTCTATTCATGTGCACGAGATTGCTACCCTGTCGACACGTTTTCTACCTCCGAAAGGCTCTTGGTCAGGAGACAGTCATCCCCACACTACTGTTAAACAGGCGGTGGCTGTTGTCTACTGTGCGTGCGGCGATTGAAAATACAAGTGTCGTCTCTGACACAGCGGAGCCAAAGTCTTTTGAGGTAAAAAAATGTGATATCCTCACAGGCGAGACCGTGGGACTCGAACCGCAAATATCGTGAAGCACTGCAATTTGCATCCCAAATTTGTGACACCATGGCGGGACTCGGCATGACGCAGTATAAAGAAGCGATGCGGTATCTTCAAAGTGTGACTGGGCGGTTCAAGAGAGGCAAATTCGAGGATCCCGGTGTGCCAATTTTACCACCAGCTGAATCTGAGCGTCACGGTTCGACTAGCAGCTCGCGCGATGATGCGCTGTCGCCGCCACTACTTACTGGTCACGATTCGACTGCACGGCCGACTCACCACGTGTCGGCGGAACTGCTTACTCGTCATGCGGATACAGCAAATTTGAGTCATGTATCCCCAACTGCCTCTGAGTCTGACCATGCCACAAGCTGCAACTCCGTCGAAACAACACAGGTTGCAGATTTATCGGGCCAGTCGGTCTCGATCGGAGGCCAATCGGGCTCAATTGGGGGCATATCAGGTCCAGTCGAGGAAGAATCGGGTCCAGTCGGGGAAGAATTGGATCCAGTCGGGGAAGAATTGGATACAGTCGGGGACGTTAAATTAAGCACACTACCACCAGCAACGGAAGACACGCCATTTGTGATAGCGAGTCCTCCAAGATCGCGAGGACGACCAAGACAGACAGCCAGATCAAAGAAGGCAGCTCGTAAAAAAACTGTCATTGTAGCTCAAGAAGACTCAGAGCTGTACGCTTCGAATTTAAGCTTGGCGTCCGTGGATGCAGCGCTGTCTTCGGATGCAACATACATATCGTCAGCTGCAGTTGTGAACAAGTTCAAAATGGTGGAGTATGGCTTCAAGTTCAAGACACCTACAGCACGAACAATATCGAGCTTGCCACCCACAATTGCTTCGATACCAGCAGAGTCGATCACGCGGATATTGCGCCCTGAACAAATTGCCATTTGCAGGAAAAAGGTTTCGGCTCTGCAGTCGAAGCACAAAGGCCTAGCAGAAAGTGCCGTGGCGCTGAATATTTCAGGCTTTGGTGCGTACTCAACTAGTACAATTGGGATCATGAATAGGTGGCACAGGGCAATAAAGGTGGTAAAACAGGTCGAGAAGGCTGTGAAGTGGGTCGAAACCATTGACTTCACACTCCCAATACCTGCTGCGTTTCAAGTGGTGCTACAGACGGATATGCTGTCAAAGATGCAGTCAATCCCGCTTTTGTCTGCAAAGGTACGTCGATGAAATCATGCCATCACTACAACACTTTCTAACTAAACGTTATGTTTGACAAACAGGCAGAAATTCTAGATCTCGTCGGAAAAAACCGCTAAGCGACGATACCATGACTATCGTCATGTCCAAGCTGTTCGGAGAATGAAATGATGTCGTCATTGTGGATCCAGGTGCTATCGGTTCCATTGATAATGAAGATAGTCCTGTCAATACCAGAGCCTTCGCTACAATTTTCGCGGGCAAGACGAACGAGAAAATTCTGATCCCTATATGCTGCAGCAACACGCATTAATGGTGAACTTAAATCTGAATGATGTGTGCATCTATGACCCAATGAGCTCGAGCTATGTCGTTAGAGTCCGAGCGGTCGCAGAAAAGCTGGCAATGCAACTGCCAAACTACGCACCAAGGAAATACCGAGTACACCACTACATGGGCGATCTAGGGGGTACAAGTAGATTCATACAATTGTGGTATGTATGTTCTGCTAGCGTTTGATGTATTCGCTGGTGCCCAAGGTCTGTGCATGCTGAGTAGGAAGGAGTTACAGTATCTGCGCTACAGATACATATATATGTGTCTATAGCTAACCCTTTCAACAAGTTGATACTGATTCTGCACTTACCAGTCCCACTGAGCTCTACTGAATAAAGTTTCTCATGCTCATGACATGATGCCGGTCGTACTTGCACGCTCAAACCACAAAGTCTTCACATCCGGATATACGTATACGGACGCTTGATTGCTCAACTGACTTAATCTGTGTCGGGCATGGTCGGGCATTGATCGGGTGCTGTCGGGCACCATTAGCCTGTCTCTTCCACACCAGTCGGGTTGAATAGCAAGTGCCTTTTTGAAAGGCACGTGTTGCTGTGCCCGGCTGAGTGAAATGTGACGAGGCTAATGTGACCGGTTGAGCCCAGCTGATACCGACTGAGCCCGGCTAGACGAGAGTCAGTGCCGCGTCATCACTTGATGAGTGGCTGGATTTATACGTATAGCCGGCTTCCTTTTTGCCCAAGAAAAAACCTCAACTGATACTTTAAGAAAAAATCACGTGTGGTGTCTTGCATTGGCACTGAAACACTTAGCAAAAAAAAGTGTCTAAGTATGGTGTTTAAATTGGTGAGTCGTACTGTGATAGTGTTTATATTGGTAAGGTGTAGTGTAATGTAAAAAGTGATGTATTTAAATGCACATACACAGATACCTGTATCGGAGACATTGGAGCATCTTCTTGTCAACGGCTCCCACTGCATTTGCTCCGCACAACATTTCAAATACAAGTAGGACGTACACGCCACAGTTGTAGCTATCCGTTTGTATGCCGAGGCTAGATTCGTATAAACGGGTGCGGTAACGCTTCACACCAGCACCCGGAAGCAAACTTACCAGAGACCCGGCAACAGCCCGGATACTTGCCATGTAACTTGAATGCATCGGGTCGTACAATAGTATCTCATCGGTAGCAGAGTTGACGATAATTGCACACCAGTGGTTCCCGCTACAGTTGATCGGGATAAGAATCCGTTGACTGGATACTTCATTCAATGCAACACGTAGCGCATCTCGATCCGTTCTGATGCTGTCCTTTCTGGTGATGCTCACAGTAGTTGGGTTGATCATCACTACCATATTGTCCGTTCCGAATAATTTTTGCATGGCAGTCCACATAGTTGTGTCTTCGAGGGATCCCTTCGCAGCAAAATCGAGCACATTTATCTAGACAATTATAAATACGCAATAATGTTTATTCAAATAATTTGTGAATGATAAGTTTACGAAAAAAAGGATGCGTACCTGCTCGGATAGAAGCGGCATTGATTTCAACTTGGCAGGCAAATTGGGATCTGTTTCAACGTGAAATGACGTATCACAAAGCAGTGACACGTCCACTGAAGAGATCCAATGCAGCACGCGTTCAACAGTCTTAACGGCAGTCAGTGCCCGATGCCACTGCTTCATTATTGAGAGCGTGCACGGTATAAAAATGCCTACACCCATCACCTCAATTGCAATGTCCTGCTCAGCCAGCCCGCGCCGATTCCGTTGATATGCCGTCACCTTAGCATCGCATTTTCGTAACAGGTCCCATGCAAACACCCGCGTAAACTCACAGGCATCTGTGATTGGTTTTCCTGGTGGTAACTGTGACGCATTGTGCGCAATTGGCGGTTTTGGTCGCCTGTCAAACACGAATTGTTTGAACTGGTTGAGTAATTGACCTGCTGACTCGTACGTAGCCTCTCCAGAAAGCGCCTCTTTAATCGAGTTGAGGGACAACCGTCTTTCATGCATGTCTGAATCATCCCGGGCCATCTCGATTGCAATACTTTTCTTGGCCTTTTTTGCTTTTGGTTTCTGTTTTGGTCGTCCACGAGGCCTCACCGGACTTGCGATATCAAAGTCGGTGGTGGGATCCACAGAAAGTAGCTAAATTTCACAGTCGTGCGATGTAATCTCTGTTCGAGATTTTAATGTATCCATCTGGTTGCTCGGGGTACCCGACTGCGCAGGAACCGCACCCGACTGCGCAGTAACCGCACCCAACTGCGCAGGAACCGCACCCGACTGCGCAGTAACCATACCCGACTCGCCACTCAGTATAAAAGACTGGTCAGGAGTCGTACCCGACTGGTCAGGAGTCGTACCCGACTGGTCATTCAGTGTACCCGACTGGTTACCCGACCGAGGTCCCGGTGAACTAGATTCATCGCCCAGCGTTGCCGATAGGGCTTCAAGTAGACTCGCTTCTACTAGTGCGGTCCTTGAAGCTTACGAATTATTTGAGTGAACGGATTGTGTCTCGTACCGAGTGCCTTGAATTCTAGTGTCGCCCATAGTACCTGATTCTAATTGGTGCTCATCTGCTTCAGCTAGCCCAGCAAGTTTGCTGACTCTCTACGCTTAATTACACTTGACACTTGAGCCAATGCACTCATGGCTAATCGGTACTCAGTCATGCCAAGCCCGCTTATCGTCTCGCAGATAGTGGTAGCCACATGACGAGCTTCCCGAAACTTCCGATTTGAGTCCCAGGGTACTTCGGGCACTTGAAGCACAGTACCCATAGCAAAAGCTTCTCGTCGTGTGTCCTCTAGAGCCGTGGATAGACGAAGAGACGACATTAACCATCTTGAATTTAAAGTCTGACTCGGAATGACTGTTTCGAGCCCACGGGCCTTCCGGAGGTAAAAAACGTGACGGCATGGAAGCAAACGTGCTGCCATGAAAAGACACGAGCATTCCCACTCGCGCGTGTTGATATGATATTCTGATCTCCAGCTGTCCAGAGCACAGTCGTCCTTTGTCGGTACTTTTTATAAATGTCATTCCCACGTACGGCCCATAGAATGTGTACGAAGCTTGATGCACTGCGTAATCGTACTGCTCGTAGATGAGCTCGCAAACCGTGCTCACTGACCAAGGTTAGCCACCTGAGCCATTTCGCGATCATACTTTTTGTGCTGTACAGCGCTTAGCTTATACACTTTTTGCCGAAATTGCTGTTCGGCCATCGTCTGATAAAACATGATAGAAGCGATGCACTCATCGAGTCCCATTAATGAGTGCATCATATCTTTAAGCTGCTTCCACGACGACTCCAATCGGTTGTTCGTATCGTTGCCCAATGTAACCGCATTTTCACGCCTGTGTGCGCACCATAGCTGCCGACAATTATCCCAATTTTTGGCAAAGTAAGCGGCAAATGCATGCAAACCTTGTTGGTCCTGGGGCACTGCATTTGGGACTTTGGTCTCTTCTGAGTCGGACTCAGACTGGGCTAAGACGGGTTCATCACGAGCGGAGTCGGGTACCAACTGGGCTGAGTCGGGCACGGGCTGGTCTGAGACGACCAACTGGGCTGTGTTGGGCACGGGCTGGGCTGAGTCGGGCGCGGACAGTGGCGAAGCTTGTTGTTCGGCAAAAGAAGCTGTAATACCCTTGGCCGCAGTCGAACCAATGCGCGTGAGCTGGTGCATGTAGCTGAGATGTTTCATGTACTCTTGCTCTGTCTTCGCGTACACCAGTAGGCTCACGATACTACGAATTTGCTTCTTCTGCCAATTACTGAAGCCATAGTCTGACGATGCAACTTCCTCCGACAAGTACTTGATTACGTGAAATTGACAGAGAAGTACTCTGGCCTCCGGTAGAGCTGTCTTCAACACTGCTAGCTCAGTGAAATCCTTATCAATAATCACGCATTGGATCTTGGTCCAGGCTGGATTAGCCGCCTTGAATGATTCAATCGCCGTCAAGAGTGTGGGAGCTCTTTCATTTTGTAGCGCACAATGTTGCACAAACTGACCTTTACCAAAGACATCATGCGCCATAAACGAGAAGACCTGATACTTGGACACATTGGTCCCGTGTGTTGCATCCATGAGCAGAACCTTCGGAAAACGGTCGAACATCTCGCGCATTGACTTGGTTTGGAACGTGATACACGTAGCCGTTTTCTGTAGACCCACAATAAATCATTTTGTTAAGTTCATCAACAAAATATCTCCATGTAGCGTAGCTTACCTTCCCAACCGCTGGGTCAATAAAGATTCTGCCAACATTCCCAGGTTCCTCGCAGAACTCCACCATCCATTTCTTTAATCTTTGTGAGCTGGTGCTGGACGATTGTTCTCTTGCCTTAAGGCGCTGGACGATGTTGTGTACATCGCGAATAGAGGGGCTGCATTTAGAATGCTCCTGGATAAACTTCAAGATATTCTTTTTCTTGGCACCCGCCTTTCTTAGCTCGTCGACAGTTTCCAACACCTCACCCTCAATGGCGGTTCGATTCGATGCATACTGCTCGTACGTCCGCCGATTTAGGTTATGGGAATGCTCCAAGTTACTTTTCGTGATGAAGAATGCAAAAGCCCTCTTACTTTTATCTGCGAGACGAACGCAGACGTTAACCTATTAATACACACAAAATAACGCACACCACGACTTAATCACTAGGCTAACAATGTAGTCATTAATACCCAAGTGAATCAGTACCCGACTGGACCCAACTGGTGCCCGATTGACACCCGACTGGCAAAATACGTACCGAAGCCTCGCAGCCCATGGGCCTTGTTTCCTGGCGTGGTCGCTTTCCTTGCCCTCGCGACTTGTATGCGCCAGTATGCGTACAGATTAGCTTCTGAGAATAGTTCCCCCACTCCGGCGGAATCAGCGACGCACTCGAGTTTGTTGACTGGATCTTCTTGTTCCGGTCCAAAACTGTATTGTTGGTTCGAATGCGAAAAAGCTAAATGAATGAAGCGTAAATATCTGTCCATATTTAAATAAGCTGCCCTATGGCGAAAATTACATACCTGGTAGCTGTTCCTTTGATACTCCTTGAAATAGGCGTCGAACTGTTCCCACGACTCAAAGCACGTGTGCGTGAGAGGTGGCCCCAGCACAGTTCGGCCAGACCCGTTGCTGAAGTCGCTTGACTGCTCAGACGGCACCTGATTGGTGCTATCACCAATTGAAACGTCCCTGTGCTTATGAGAGCCTCTCACATCGCGAGGGTCAACGTCGCTCTGATCACTCTGGTCGCTTTGGTTATACGAGGCACTCGGCTCGCACCGCTTCCTCCCTACCTGGAGCCGGGGGTCCATTCGCCACGATTGACGTCTCGCGCTTGGCACGCGTCGAGCTATAAACGAATGGTTTTGAATGGATAAAAAAAATATACGTGTATACGTTGTTCGGATGAAGCATAGGGCTAGGTGGCATTTCATCGATGAAAAGGAAGATGGGCCAGCCGGGCACGATAGTCACTCTCTTTTTGAAACGCAAATCGAGTGCAGATTTAATAATTCCAGGCTTACCTTTCCTTTCTCAGTTTTACGCCTGTTTTTATGCGCGCTTGATCTTGGCCTTAAAACCGAGCGACATTTCTGCAAAGCACAATAGGTTAACCCGCATAAATACATGTATTATTACTAATACCGGTACCACATATTATATGTCCTGTAGTACTGCTTAATACCGCTCAGCCTTCATCACTACTACTACAATAATAGTAAAGAGCAACAAGTTTCTTAGCAAGACTGCGTGTCCTACATGCATACCTGTACTAATCTGCACGGGTTCTGACCGACTAGAGCGGTATTTTATCGCTTAGTGGGGTCAGGAGTACCAGCAATTCTTGGACGACTGTGGCATGGACTTTTATATTGGATATCCAGCTGTGGACTAAGCCACCATGGGCGACAATGCATATTGTCATTGATACGACAGTACATAGAGAGCTTTAGCTCCTTTGTTTTCAGGACAAAATTCGAATTAATGACGGATAGACTACCGATGGATATCCGAATACTTGACATAACGAATCGTTTTAGAATATATTTTTGGACCATCAGATTTGACCGTTTTTCGGGTTAATCTTTGTTCCAAAGTGGTACTCGAAATGACGTTTTATTGCATGAACGGCAGACTCAGTTTAGCTCAAGTGTACTTTGACGCAGAGAACACCGCTCGAGCAGGTCGCGACATTGACAAGTATGCAGCAAAAGCGATGCCTTTTGACATCCCTGTCCGTTCTGCGAATGAATTGTTTTGCAGCGTTATGTCGTGCAAGGTTATCACCTCTCTGGTCTACATGTAGAGTCTAGACCAACAAGGTACAGTAACCGGTACATAACTGTTGGGCCAGAAACGTCTGACAGAGACAGACATGCAGCAACAAATTATGGAGATAATTTTCGCCGCGTCCAACGCGCTCCATAGACGGTTCCAGAAATTACTCATTCTTGGCCTGGTTTCCAAAACGGTACCGGTATTCCAGATACAAGTTATATTATAGAAAAAAAAGACTTGAATTGCTGTGCAAGCACTTGAAGATCCTTTCATTTATTATGGCATATCGCCATTAAAGGGCTTGACCTCCAGGGTCTCCGCATCCCGACTTGCATCTTCGGCACAAGCAGATGGAGCTACATAATGTAGTACATTGTACAGCCGATCGTCGAGAGGGCTGGGCTCGCACAGCTTTATCACTTCATGCACGGCTTCTTGAGATGGTCACCCGGTCGTTCCCATGTTACTGTGTGTGGACGGAAAATTGCGAAGCTTACAGCAATTGTCCGCGGCTCACTCTGAAAAGAAGCCGCCCCACAGCAAAGCGCCGCACTCGACGCTCGACCTGTACCTTACCACCTCCAGCTAGCAGATAAACCTTCACAATGGCCCGTTTCATGACGTACCTCGCGCTTATGGCCCTCGCCGTCGTGGCAGTGACTTCGCCCGTTTCGGCCATCCCGGACCCGAACAGCATCGCCCGAGCCGCCAACGCTGAAGCATCCACAACGCCCGAATCAGTGAACAACGCCGCCGACACGGTGACCGATAGCGCCGCCACCCTCACGGACTCGACCAGTACTAACACGGCTGCAGCCATTTCGGACAGCATCAGCAACGTGACCACGGAGACAAGCATCAGCGCATCGGGCTCGGAATCGACCGCCGGCGGTAGCACCGCCAAGGCCTCGGACTCTGCGTCAGCATCAGCTGCGGCTTCTGGCTCTTCGGGCTCCTCGCACGTGTCTCCCAACATCGCTCTGGTGTCGGTGGCCGCAATCGCTATCACTGGACTCTTTATCTAAGGTGGTCGCCCGGGCGTCGGGCGACTACGCCCACGACGGAATGGGAACCACGATTTAATTTGATCCGGTGTAGAGTAAATTGGGTCTTCTTCAGCCCTCTGATGGACGATATCATTTAAAAAAAGCACGTACATGGTTTTATTGTTGCTGGCTATCTTCGTTCTAGCTCCTTTCTGACCGGAAGGAGTATCGGTCACTGAAAAAAACATAATGCGGAAATACTACTAATCAAATGTCCTCTAGTTGCACAGTATTTCACGGTTAAATTGTACGTATTATAAAAGAAAACTACTACAGTAAAAAAAGAAAAAGAAATCTTCGTCCATTGAGAGCGATGGGGAGGGAGCAAAGGGACCGAGACGATAAGTTACGCGAGAGAAGTACCGACCCTAAGGACCAGACGGAGATACGTTCGATGAAGATCCGACCAATTGGACGACCTCGTGCCGTCGAAAGAAGCGCAGACTCAAAAGCATCAACATCTCGTTCCTTGAGGGATTACCAAAGGTCTTTTTCCAGTCGCTACGCCGCTTCCTCAATACAAGTACAACACTACTTTACTCGACACTTGAGGTTCAACTTTTACAAGGAAGCCTTTACGGGAGGTGACGCCGTTCGAGAGATGTCGATCAGTGGCTCTGCAGAGGACCGACGAAGTATGGAAATGTCATTGTGGGACTCGGATTCATCGAGCATGTGTCCCGTACGGACGACCAGCTGCACAACTCCAAGGACAACTTCTATAGGTTCACGAAGGTGCTGGAATACGATGATTCGGCGGAATCGTTCGCCTCGGACACAGCGACGCGGAGACGCGCGTCCATCAACGCCAACAATTACTCTGAATAAGTGCTCTCTCGAATGAAATTACGGATCTGGTGGACTACGACTTCGCTACTGCTACAGACGAAGTATCGCACTCGCTACGGAGGAGGCTCTCAATGTACTCGCCAAGGTGCTACACAAAGTGTTCGAGCGGAAGAATAAGCTGCTTTTTTACAAGGGCTTCATTGCTTGCATCGTAGACGCTGAAGCCGTGAACGTCATCCGCATCGCCATTACACACATCGACGCCGTGCTGATCGGACAGGTGCTTCTGGACGAAGGTCTGATCGAGCCAATCGCCACCGCAGTCTTTACTTGTACTGTATTTTCCACTGAGCAGCTCGCTGAGGTGTAATTCGAAGCTGTCGTGGCTCATTTCTAGATCTCGCAAGTTTGACTTACACTGGGAATGCAAATACGGTTTTTTTTAATTAATAGGTAAAATTTAATATAAAATGTATTTTCCGGTATCTGTATCAACTAACAATCGCCTCATCAATGATACAAAGGACGCACTACTGGACAACTTGTGCCTGATTCACTGGATAAATTTGTGAGGATAAGCAGTCTTTCTTTGAAAGCATTTTCTTAAATAAATCTATCTGGTTCACAGAAGCTGTGTCGGCACTTCCCGTAGATCCATTTTGCAACTGTTTCTTTTTTCTTATGTACCGAGAATCTTTTTGTCAACAACTCACGAATTCATTAAACTCATCCATTAAGAAATTGCAGTTTTTTTTGCCGGTGACACGAATGTTGACCCAGGTGACATTGCTAACCCTACTGTACCGGTATCAATACCTATACAGTACTGCACCCCGTTTTCGCGGGGGTGGACCATATAGGATTTACAAATAAACTAGATTTTAGCTTACAAACTACGGCTCATTTGGATTCAGGATCATCACATCCGGAAGTTTATCACAGGTCCAAGGGCGCGAAAACGGGGTGCAGTACTGTACCGTATTTGAGATCTCCTACTTCAGACCCAATATTTTTGAAGTTGTATTGTTGCAAAATACACAAGATCTGTACATGTACCGACGCATCTCTATCACGTATTATTTAAACAAAACAATTTAGTTATCAAGTACTTCTTCGGGAGCTACGAAGGTTTCTGTCGTGACGCGTATCCACAGCATGGCGCACTACGGGCACTTCTTCCAGCAACCGTCGTAGCAGCTCCCAATCAGGTTCCCTCCACAACCGAAAGCTTGTAGGCGTATGAAATGGCAACGCGCTTGAACTTCTTGGGAGGCTTGCCAGTGCCAGAAATACGGGTTCTCCCTTTCCGTTGGCCGTCAGGGGAGTGCGCGCCATTGCGAATTTCTGGGTGGATAGTTACAGTTTAGCACGTTTTTTGTACCTTCCACTTTCGTTTTCCAATGGCGGCTCAGGCTCTCCCGACGTGGCTCCAGTGAACGGGCGACCAACAAGCCTATGAACCGAATGAGCTCATGGGGTTGGATGGCGGTTTTGCGTTGTAGCTTGGTTCTATACTCCTCCACTGACAGCACTACAGTGGACGGAGCCTTCTCACGGCGCAGACGTGCACGTTCACGCATCGACAGCGCTACCTCTTCGACACACTCATCCCGAAACTTGTTCGTCTCCTCTGCAATCTTCCTCCACAATTCTTTCGGAAGAAAGAAGAAAAACATTGCCAGGGGGCTATCTGTATACGCTAGCGCAGCTTTGGTAGGTCCAAAGGGTCCTTCATACATCGGCGAAGCATCGAGACGTAGCTGACCATTTGTGTGTTCATCGTACGTGTCCCATCCAGCACGTTGCAGATCATCCAAGACATCCTTACCCAAACCAAAGTTCACATCATCGTCCAGCTCATCGTCCTCGTAAGATCCTGTTGACGCTTCGTCATCGACATCACACATGTCCTTGTCCAACAAAATGCTATCTTCATCTACTTCGGTTTCAAAGTCGAGAGATAGCAACCAGTCTCCTTCCTCCAAGTAGAGTTCTTCATCATCGGTTTTGTCAAAGAGACTGTCTCGACGAAGAGCAGCCAAGAAATTATCCGAGTCAAAGTCATCGAAGGTAATGGCAGGAGTTAGGCGTTCACAGTGATCGTTTGAGCATTGAGCAGTATCAACTGATCCATCCGAAACAGCACGTGAGGCATTATCCTGAAGAGATCCAGTCATATCCGGAATGGAGTGTACGGTGTTATCCGGAGCAGGAGCATTACTCTCCAGAACAGTGCTGCCTGTATAATCCGTAATACGTCAATACGTTAGCAACAAACAGACAGACCAGGACAGCGATTACATACCAGTCCGGCGCCGCTTGCTCGATGCATTGCTTCCTGTCGAGCTAGCCTTCCGTTTGCCATTTGAGGTCTTCCCGGAATTAGCGATATCATTCTCGGCAGCGGTTGGTTTGTCTGGGTCTGGGGGGGGTACCGTAGAAGTAGCAATAGTCGCTCCATGATTAGTCACCAATCCGGCTCCTGTGGTTGGGACAGTAGTCAGTAGTTCACTTTCCAGAGAAGCTGCTGTCTGGAGAGGAAGCACTGAAGCTGGTAGAGGAGGTAGCTCCAGCCATCCTTGGCTTCGGCAGTAGCGTAGTAGACTCACTTCACCTTTGTATACACAGCAACAGTTAGACACCTTCCACGCAGCAATACAAGTCGGTAGCGTACCAACGAAGTAGTCGACACCTTCAACGCCCTTTGCATCTCCCTCGGGTGGTACATAGGTGTAGTCGACGCTCAATCCCTTCGGCCGTCTGGATTTCCAGCCTTTTTTGGTCAGCTCTCTCCAAATTTGCTTAAATGGCTTCTCCATCTTGAGAGTGTTGGTCTGTCTGGGTGGCCGCTGATTTTGAAATGGACGGCTCCCGGCCTTGTGGATTCTAATACAGTAACCCTAACCCTTTCCCGCAAAAAATCATGTCACGGGTTCGATGCTTACCCTGCCAAAGTTTATGTATACAAATACCTATATGCGGAAATAACATGACAGATTTTGCGAAGCAGAGATCCCGGAATAATAACACCTCCATAAATTGTATTCCGGATTATCCGTAATGCCGGTGTAGAAGGGTTAACAAGACGAATTACCATCAAGTGCACTACTTGCACAAATGTGGATCACATCCACAGTAAACTGGAATGTGTCACCCCTCAAATAATTCGGCATGTTTGCTACGGACAGCAAACATCGAATTCGAGCCATCACAATTCCGTCTTCTTCTCGCTAGCTTGTTTCCTTCGGGGCTAAACGCGTTGGTCCAGATAAACTCAATATCAACCGCCTCGAGTAATGCCTTCGTGGTCTAATTTAATAGCCCGCGTCCTTGATCTGAGCAGAGGACTTCGATACGATGGCATTGGGCTGTAAGCCACTTGAGATGAGCCATAGCAACCTCAGCTGCATCTTGCTTGCGGCGCATCAGAAATCCCCACAAGTATCTGGTCGTCTAATACTGAGCTTATTGAAAGTGCTCATACCCATTGCGCGTCACAACACATATCGCTCATTAGGTTCTGGTACGGTCGGGTCGCACGTCGAGAGACAGTATTCGTATTGGACATTTGTGTCAGCTTTGATGCTTTACACTTCCAGCATGGCGAGTCCATATCTTTGCATTACTCTTTTCCCATACCAGCAGTAGCTCCTCTGCGAGCCATTTGTTATGTAGTCGCAAAATTTAGGTGAGCATAGCACAAATACCACCTCTCTAGCGACACTGTGCAAGTCTTCTTGCGCGGCACAATTATCTCTGAGTCACTTTGAGATCACTGCTCGCCTGTCTGCAGCAACGGAATACGGTAGATGGTAGCAACAATCGCTTTCAGACGGTAGCGCCGGTGGTTCTTTGCTAGCAGTAGCTCCATTTTGCCCTAACGTGGCTAGCACACCGACTAAAAATTAATCCGACCAAAATCTTCACAGTCCACCCGTATGACTCCAGCAAAAGCATGCTCAACAAATTGTCTGGAGCAGATTGCGAAACCAAGACATTTTTAAGGCGACTTTAACTCCGCGTGTGGGGGGATTAATTTTCACCCGCAAAGTTACATCACCAACTTGTTCTTTTTTGCATGCCGTCTCATCATATCGTTGGAAAACGTACACGTTATTCATCCGCACGTTGTGCAGAACTGAGCTCTCCTGGCAAACATGCACATCACTGGCCGAATCCAGCACCCACTACATCTCAATACCAGCAGGAGTCCTGGTACTTACAGCAGAAGTAACAGGCACTCCACGCACGTGGCAGCACATATCACTCACACGTTTGCGTTTGCGTTCACGCTTGCCGCTGTCGTTACTTTGCTAGTTATTTTCTTGTCGATTCTTGAATTTAAACTCATCGCGATCAAAGATGTAATTTGAGTATTCTCTTTTTTGTCTGCCTGTTTGCAAACCGGTTCCACACAGCCTCGACCGTCACTCCTGACAAACCATCTCTGCGTAAGCAGCCGGAACATCATACAAGACAGCTTCGCGAGCAGCATTGTCTTTTGCAGCCATAGTGTTCATCTCTTGGAGGCTATTTCGATACGAGCCATCCACTGCAGAGCAGCAATCCAACCTTGTCAGGAACGCACGCAGTTGGACCGCATACAAATTGAAACCCCGTTTCATTGTCGAGACTATGCGAAATATCCAGCTTTAGCGACGACCCTGCACCAAGCACCCGAGTTTGCAGCACCTGCTCCACCAAATAAATAAGGATGACGCAGTTCTTCAAGCTGCGACTCAATTTTTGTATGCAACGGATTTCACCGAAGAGTGCCCGAAGCTTCTTCAGTCGTTTTCTCTTCGAGAAGAGCTAGAGTTCACCTTTGATACGCGATTGATAAATTCATGACAAGCGATGCAAAACAATCAGCGCGATCCGCAATATTTTAATTCGCCCGAAGCTGTCTGTTTTTGAATTTGAAGTAAATAAAAATTTGGAACCGGTATAGGCTGCTAGTAAAACGACGGAAACGTACTGCGCGCAGGGACTGACAGTAGTTTCAGCACATGGTACTATCTTGGAGCTAATTAATACCGAACTACTACTGAGCTACTCTAATAGCTAATAGTTTGTCGAGCAAAGATAGCAGCTACTACTATTGTGACGGGGTCGCACAGCACCTTGCGCTAGAGGAAGTTAGCTTCCGAGAGTATACAAACTCTCAGTGAGCGACAGTTCACAGGTCCTCTTTTATCGAAAGGGAGCGAAGTGACCTATTTAAGGTAGAATGTAAACTGAGTTTATTTATAGGTAGATAAAGCTTGGGTTTAATACAAATTGTAAGTCACCTTTAGTAAAGCAATGTCATTAGCCAATGGTTGGCTTTGGACGACCTTGGTACCTTGTACCCTATATCCCGAAGTATGACGTGTCATACTTCATGTAGCCCGGGGTACAGTTAGGGCTACGTACCCCGTTACAACTAAAGTTGCTATTTTTTTTGCATTAGCTCCTAGTAATAGCTTACTACTGTCTAATTCCTAGCAGAAAATTAGGATAGCAAAATCACGCCATATTGCTACAAATGAGGACTTCTATTTCGTCGTGAGTGTTTTTGATCATAACGGTGAGATTCGCCGGGGACATTTCGTCTGTGGTCATTCTATTTTTTATAAGGAATCCAAGTCATCGAGTAGTGTTTCTCCCTAAAAATACTCCAGAATTAGCATTGTGGGCGGTAATACTGCTCTAGTATATCAGTCTGGCAAAATATCATGCCTGTCCCCATTAATATACAGTATATACCCTAACTTCCGGGCTCGGTACCACTTTGCTGAATTTCATAGGTTATTTATTCTAGAAGGAAATTACATTCTAAAAGTGCATTGAGCCGCTGAAGACAATTGTGGCAGCTTCTTACTAAGTGCGTTTCTTCATCTCATGCCGAATTTCTTCGCTCCACTACAAAGCCTGCCGCTGGTCGACTGCGTAGGGATTCTTAGAGAGGCTCGTCACGCTTCATCTTGCTCAAAATCCACTCCTGCTGCTTGCGTCGAAATATTTGCTTGAACGCTGCAATGATGCCAGCATCCATTGTCTGGAGAAATGTCGTTGTAGCTTGCCCACCTTCACCTTAGTTAGCGGTACATCGCCCGACTTCTGGGAAGATGCGTTGTCGAGGGGTTGGCGATGAGCTGCCGTTTCTGAGGGATGGCCAGCCATGATGCTTTAGTTGGAGAAATTTTTGCTTACTCTGCACGCGTTGTTTTTCGGAATGACTTCGGCAGTGCCCAGAACGGCGAGGTATCCCCTGGCAAGGCTCCCGCGCGCTGATGAATTTCAAACTGAGGCGGCGGGAAGATCACCACTAGGATTTAATAGTATAGTGACCTTACATGTTATTAGCTGATTGCAGAACCGAAAGTGTGGATACAAACTGTAAGCTTGTAGTATTTGTCACTGCACTGCAGTCCAACTTTCTAGTTTAATTACGTTCATTTCTCATCGAATTTCTTGATAGAGAAATACACAGGGATGCCGAATATTGCATTTTTATCTATCGCTAATCAAAGCAGAAAATAAATTATTGCAAAATAGATTAAGTATTGAACTTTCTCAACTCAGAAAATAGATTATTGGTGCAGCAATATTGGTACCCAGCGAGGGCACAAGTACTAAGGAATGTAAGGCTAATTGAACACCGCCCAATAGATTATTGGTGCTACAACGGGAGCGAAAATAAATAACTGGTCTTCTTCTCCTGAAAGCCTCCAATAGATAATTGGTGCTTTCTTATTGCAATAATTGCGGCACCAATTATTTCTTGGCATCCTGGAAGTACACAGAAAATAATTGCTCAACTGAACCCCCCCCCCCCTCATCGAAACGCTTCTACTAACACTTACGAAGATGCCGGGCCATCAGACTATGGTAAAATGTTGGTACAAGCACAGCTCTAGTCAATAATTTCTTTTGAAATTATAAAAACAATTGCTGACTTCACGAATTCACGGCAAACCACAGCATTTTCATTGAAAGTTAACTCGCAAAACGCTAAGCGGGAGCGCTCACTCTTCATTTCGGACAAAGTAGACAAAATGATGTTATTACTGCACGAAAACGATGTGACTGTGCATTTTTAAGAGTCGCTCTACATTACTTAAGTATGCTCTCATTTATTGATCACTGTACATGCTATAATGTATGTATTGGCACTAGCTGCCCAGGGTACTTTTTAAAACGTAGTACATGTATTAATACTACAAAGTTTTCGATAAGGACAGAGGCATTAAAATGAACAATAAATCCTTTGACAGAGATTATAGAATCTTCTCGCCTCTTAATGCGACACCTTTGCCATAGAATACAGGAGCTACGTTTCGCTACTCTCTTACTGTGCAAGTATCCAAATCGTCGCTCGCACGTAAGAGAGCAATGATTCGTACACACTCTGTGCGGCACTGGAAGCCCGAAATTTTACTTACACCGACCCTTCCACAACGCTCGTCTTCTTCATCTCCTCATCGGCGTTCTCTTCCGTGAGCGCCGCCACCCCAGCCTCGACATCCTCGTCACTGTCCTCGCCACTGTCTGACTCCGACTCGGCGTCTTCGTCCGCCTCAGCCTCGGCGTCGACGGCAGCATCTTCAGCCAGAACGGACTTCTCAGACGCGCGCTTGCGGCTCTTGGCGACGGCCACACCGGCGATCCCAAGGATTCCCACAGCCGCACCGATCATACCGCCCAAAACTGCGGGCTTGCTGCCGTTCTCCTCGATCCACTCCTTGGCCTCAGCAGCGTACGACACCGTCTCTTCCTTGGTTACAGTGGCGCCTGTCTCTCCCGCCTTCTGCTCCTCCTTCGGGGACTCTTCCACCTTCGGCTCGGTCTGCGTCTCGCTTTTGATGTGCGGCTTGGGCCCCTTGATGATGTCCAAGTCCACGTTCCCCTTGTGGACACGCAGGTGAATGGACTTGGCGCCCTCAGGCACGTCGATGATCTCGTCCACGACCTCATCATCCTCGAGCTCGAGCTCCTGACTGTAATCCTCGTCGTCCTCCAGCTCCACGTCAACGGACCCGTCCGTGAACTCAATGTCCGTGTCCATCTGGCCACTCGCGTCCAAGCTGGCGTCGGCCGAGAAGTCCAGATCACCCGAAGACGAGACGTCGAGCGTCTGGTCGCCCTTTCCACTGTAGTCGAGTTCCTCCCCGTCGTCCAAGTCGACATCCATGTCGGTTGGGCCGTCCACCGCCAGGTCCACGTCCTGCGAGCTGGAGATGTCCAGCTCCTCCGAGCCCTGCAGCTCCACGTCCGCCAAGTCGGAGCCATCCAGGTCGTACGAGTCGTACGAGTCGTAGGAATCGGAAGAGCCACTGTCTTCCTGCTCCAAGGGAGCGCCCTTTGGCTGCTTCACAACCTTGGGTGCGTACTGGGGTCGTGTGGTGAATGCCCGCCAGCCCGCGGCGCGGGTGCGTGCGCAGGGCTGAGCTCTGCGCCATCTCCGAGGCGGCGAAAGTCGACACGCACAGCGCGAGAGCAAGCGTCTTCTTCACAGACAGTACCATGATCTTCAATTGGTGATTAACGACGCGACTGATGGCACGCAATTCCTGTAGTGAGCCGCCGCTTCGAGCTCCAGACGAAGGAAAAATCAGGTGACGTGAACCCACGGGTTTCAGAAGAAGTCACTTGTCAACTGTAAGGATCAGATTTCACAAGGAAAAGGCAAATTTCTTTGCATAACACGAATACAAACACTAATTAATACAGGATATTAAGTCCAGAAGTGCAATATTTTGTCGAAAACCTTGCCCCATTTCAAGCGATCTTGCAAGATATGCTAGTACACGGGTCGATCTGGCACCTTCAACCCAGCAAAGATATCACGATTCAATTAGCGGGTTCTACCAAATACTTGTAATATGCAGTCGGTTGCGCAGCCACAGTGTCTACGGTACGGTCACTCTGGCTAAGCGATTCTGCAGCACGACCTGCTTGCATCAGCGGAAAATAGCGCGTCTATTTCTCTTGTTTCTCCGACGTCGGCTGGAAACAATGCGGCATTGTCAAGCTATATGTCGCTTTCCGGATGCCCCAACATCCAGTCTCTTCAGCAACTGAATTAAATACCTAGTGAACTTACCACTGTGAGCAAATTATTTCATGCTTTGACTAATTAGAGCGAAAACAACCGGTCCATACTTCAAATCAAGCATAGGCTTACTAGAATAAAATGGTTGCCGAGATCTATCCAAACCCTGATTATAATTGATGAGATTTGTGAAGATCCCAGGTTTGTGACGTCAAGCACGACTTTTAACCCCTTCAAACCGGGAGCCTGCATATGCAGCTTTTCAAAAATGCTTAACCTGCATAATGCAGGTTAAGCTCAAATATGACTTAAAGTTTGTATAGTTACTTTTTTTTCAAATCCTCGGCAATACAAAATCTAAGTCAAAAAGAACCCTACAAGTGCAGGCTCTCTGTACGTGTGGTAGCATAGAAGATACACATAACAAGCGACGAGACAGATAATATTTCTCTAAATTTGAATATAAGATATAAAAGTTTATGTGGTAAACATGAGTTTTACATTATTTTCCAAAGGTAATTTTTTGCTCCCTCTCCAGCCACTCATTCGAGAATTCGCGCTGGAAAAGAACGGAGCCAGGCTCTCTGCATGAAATGGTTGCTGTCCGAGGCAAGTACGTGAGCAGTCAAAACATCCCGTTTGGTGTGGCGTGGAAGGAGCTGAAGAAGCAGGGATGGACATCTGTAAGACCGCGAGCGAAGGACTTAGATCCGAGATGGAAGTACGTTCGCCCTGGCGGACATGCTAACGGCACAAAAGGCATCGACTTTTTTCTTGGGGAGGAAGAGCTGTTGGAGTACTACAGTGGTGGTAAGCGAGATGGTGGCGATTGCTGGCTACACAGTCTAACCAATTGTTTGTATGATGTTACAGCTTCCAAAAAGCCTTCGTCTACCGGTTCTGGACCATTCCAGACGCCACCAGCACCTCCTGCTGATCCTGCTGTCACAACAAGATCACCACCCGCTCCATCGGCCACCACCCAGCCCACGTCTCCACTTCAACCTTCTTCAGATACTCAGCAGCCTTTGACGCGACAAACGCAAGTGAAGCGCACTCGAAAAGTGCCCAAGCCGCCTGCCACGGACACGCAGAAACGTCGCCGCTCATGTGAGTACCAGTTGCATATTCATGATATGATATGCAGGATAACCAACTAGCATTATGCATTAGCTCATGCAGTACATCCGCCCGAAGAAGCCCGTACGCTATCCTGAATATTTCATCGACCACATGCATATTGATGCAGTCTAACGCTTGTGAATGCACTATAGTTGACGACGCCATATCTGATGAAGAAAAAGCGCCAGTGCCAGTAGCTGAACCCGTTACTCAAGTCGTCGCTCAAACCCCCATCGTGTTGCCAGGTCCTCATGGAGGTGACGAAGAAAATGTTGAATCGGGGGACGAAGGGTAATTCAGCGTTGAGTCTGTTGAAGAGAACAACGAAACGGGTATGTCTTACAATGCGATTCAGTGCGTATGCTGCATATTCATGATACCTTATACTGATTATTCATGATAGCGATTTTTTATGCTTGTGTTACGAAGATATACTTGCAGAAACAACTGACCGGTTGAATGTGGACGCCCCGGGCGGAAGAGACCCCAACTATGATGCACTTGAATCTGGCGATGAAGCGGCAAGGGACGACGTTGTCACAAATACCCAGTCTGATTGCAGTGGTTGGGTATCAAATGCCAATGCGGCCGATGGATCGGAGCCGGACCCTGAACGAGACGAGATGGATATTGCGCTGGCAAAAGAATTTCTGGATGGATTTGGAGGCACCGACGCTGTGTTGGCGGGTAACTTGCTGGACAGAACACTGAGAGAGTTTTCGACTAATGGATGGGGCCCAATTCAAGAACCGGATATGTATGAGGAGTTACAGACGCCTTACGTTCCTGTTGAAGGCGCTAGTAGCTACCCGGGACTTCACCAAGGCTATTCCGGACCCACTCCTGAAGTACTGCATCGTGGGGACTCGCCTTTGGCGTTGTTCTTTTACTTCATGCCGGTTGCATTGTGGCAGCACGTTGCTGTCTGTTCAAACAAGTACTAAAGAGATATGCTCCACGCTCGTGTTGACGATGCCTACAAGCGCCACAAGCGACGCTGTCAAGCGAATCCTGCCACGAAGAAGAAGACACGGCGCGATGTGCTACAAGAGCTTCAAGCAGTTCCTCCAATCACACCACACGAGCTGTGTCGCTTCGTGGGACTACTGATCGCGCGAACAATTTGCCCAAACCGAGAAAAGCTGGCAAACCACTGGAAAACCTCCGACGAGGGGGCGATTCCACGTGGAGCGTTCAGTTCTGTGATGGCACGAGATCGATTCATGGATATCTGCAGAAATCTACACTTCAATGATAACGACGACCCAAGAGCGACCACGGATCGAGCCTGGAAGATCCGCAAGGTTGTTGAAGTGCTGCAGCGGACGTTTCGCGAAGGATACGTGCCACCTGTAGAGCTTTCATTTGATGAAGCCATGCTTCCAAGCCGCAGCAGATTCAACAAGATGCGCGTCTACATGAAAGCAAAACCGCACAAGTGGGGAACGAAGCTCTTTATGTTGTGCAGTGCACACACGGCGTACTGCATCAGGTTTTTTTTTTGGTTCTAAAATTTTCTTATCCTGTATTATTCACTTTACTAATGAAAGTATGTTCCTGTTTAAACTGCCTTATGCAGGTTTGAAGTATACTGCGGCAAGAAACAGCATGCAAGCGACGCTGCCCAACTCGACAATAAGGAAGGCCCTGCCGCCGTCGCTCGAAACCTCCGCGAAGTGTTCGGTGACGCTCCGTTGCCCGCAAAGAGACTGGTTGTCATCGATCGCTTCTACACCTCGGTTGCTCTCCTGATTCAGCTACTACTGATGGGGTACTATTGTGTGGGCACTATAATGACAAATCGCGTTGGGTACTGCAAAGAGATCATTTGTAAGATGAAAACACGGCCACGAGATGTGGATCGGGGGACGTGTAAGATTGTGTAATCTTCTAAAGTACCACAAGCACAAGACTTCAAAGCCGTTGACGCACGTTAAATTCATGAAGCGCCTCCACTTGCAGCTCACCCAGCTCCAAGAAGTGGACATGTTCGACGGAAACACGTTTTGTGAGAGGGAGCAGATCGCCGGTACGTCGGGTTCTGGTGTGGCGGGGCACGCTTCTACTCATGTAGCACAGTTGGTGGATGAATGGAGGAACCGAGATACGCAGCCGAAGCGGCGTCAGCGTGCGTGTAAAGTTTGCTCTCTGATGCAGGGCACGAAGCCCCACACGACGGCGTACTACTGCTCCGAGTGCGATGGTGATGCGCCTATCTACCTGTGTATGCGCCCGAGGCATGCGATTCGCGGAGTCTTGGCAACCTGCTTTGACGTGTGGCACAAGGAATGGAGTGAAGGAAAGCTGCGACCTTCGAACCAAGAACGCCGCATCCGTATGCGCCCAGCAACTCCAACGAAAGGTGGTGGATCACGCAAAAGACTGAGAGATGCTGCTGATTAAGTATCATGCATATGCAGGATACCAAAGGGTGAATATGCATTTTATCATCAGTATTTGTGTTTTTGCGAAGTAATGGCTGCAGTGAAAATTGTCTTTCTATATCTCTTGCAGGTTGAGAATAAAGTGCAACCGTCGATTCATTTTGCTTACTATGCAGTCCGTGAGGCCAGAGCCGGAAGCCCATGCTCAAAATTATATTATAGGCTTCATATTTGTATAAGCCATAAAAACTGAACTTTTGATTGCTCGCCACTTGGATGGGAAAACTTCAATATATGTACGCAATTGGACAGTTTCTAAGATTCGACATTCAAATATCTCTAAATTGCAACCGTTTCTGCACCCGCCTATCGCTGTACTACCAGACGACCGGAAGTCAGCATCTATGTTACGGAAATGGGATGAATAATGCAGTTTAAAAACCTAAACTTGCAGCCGTGTATGCACGTTAATATGCAGTTTGCACCGGTTATTACAACGTTCGGCTCGTCGGCCATCTCTGTAACAAGTAAAAGTATACAAACACTAAGTCAAACTATCTTGCATATGCAATTTAAGGAAAGGAAAAATCAGCCGGTTTGAAGGGGTTAATAATAATTCTCCCTGGGACCAAATTGGCTGTGCGACGCACTCTGATTGGTCAAGACAATGTAGCCATAGACCAAACTCAGTGTAGCCATGAGAAAAGCCCCATTAGTCACCGACCGTTTAAATCTTTAAAAGTATTCACCGTTTCCACGAATGACTGTACCGTACTTTTGTGAAAGACTGCGCGACTGCACTTTTGCGGGCTACCACACATTTGAGGACGACTGCACAATTGAGGAAGATATTTTGTCAGGCACGGGCCACGCATAGAAATAGCAAGTTTCATTTCATATTTTCCCTTCGTGGAGTGCAAGCGACTGCAATGGATCTGCCCGCAACTAGTCGCCTGTACGGTGCAACCATCGCTGCAGTCAAGTTTGCCGATCAACGGCTTGAGTCTCGTACGCGGGTCGACTATACCGGCAGCCTACGTCGGCTCACCGTTTTTTGCAAAGATAAAGGATAACCAAACTCGATGAACAGCGATGTGTTCAGCTCCGAGGCGTACTAGCAGCGTACTGTACATAAATCAGCTCGCGACGGCAAACGAAAGTCAGTGACCTGCTGAGAAGTAACGCGCTGCGATACACCAGTGTATCATAACAAACCACTTATCTCTTCGTGGGACTGCGACCAACACACGCTGTTAGCTGCCATTACGCGAAGCCGGAAATGCTTTCAGGTGGACACCCGCACGATCGCAGGGTTATTGAAACTCAAGCAGACGGCTCGATGGTGCCACGCGGAAGCCCCGCACGATCCGCAGCAATTACGCAAATCCTCGCAGGCCTAAGTAAAGCAAAGAAGCGTGAAAGAACTCCTGAGCGCGCGTCACCTATGTCGCTCGCAATGCTAACGCGAGTAATCACTTTCCTGGAAACCGATTCGGACTTCAATGAGTCGATGCGTTTGTGGTTTTCCGCCGTATGCTCGCTTGCCTTTTACGGGATGCGTCGAATAAATGAGGTGCTGCTCATGAAGAAAGGAGATATTCAGCTCGGACTTCGGCGCAAGTCGCGCAAGAACGACAAGGAGGTCGAATTTGAAAGTTTCACAATACGCGACCGAAAAACGGACCATGATCCACTGGCAAGTCACACATACTCTTTGCATCACCTCGCTAAGGATGAACAAGCTACCGAGGCTTTGACGTAACTGGAGAGATGGTTTAAATATGCATGTACGCGATTAAACCACAAGTGGGATAGCGGTGACTACGCGTTCCCATCAATGAAAAAGATTCCCAGCGGCGGTGCTAAACGTCCAAAGAGCTCTCTCGCTAGCACTAGTCCTAGTGGGACATTTGAGAATGTTGGCGTTAAATGGGGCGCTCCAATGTCGGACAGTAACTTCACTCAGATGCTCAACATTGTCGTCAATGCAGCTGGAATCAGCAGGAATCTCCTTGGGCTGGTTTACATCACATTGCTGTAGGCGAGACGGGGCTCAGTACATATTTATGTTCGCTCCTGAACAAAGCCGCTGGTCTTTGAAGCTGGTGAAGTGGTGGGCAGGATGGGCGCCAAGTGAAAAGGCTGAGACCGTAACACGATAATTACTAGACGACGTTCTAGATCGCGAGGAATACCAATTGGGGATTTATTGACCTATGATGCGACTTTACCTACCGATGGGCCCCTGGAAAGCCTTCACGACTTCGACTACAGCTTCGCTCAACCTAGCAACCGTTTTATTTCGAATGAGGCTGGTGATGTGCCTAACGAGTCTGCTCCCTCCCTCTCGGTTTCAATCGTAGGAGATATCAAAACTGCAATTCTAGCGGAGCTTCGCGATATTATGAAATCCATTAGCTCGAGCCAGAGCTCGGCTCAATGAACGGAAAATGACGAAGGCGGCGTCATCGTGGAGCCTGAAACGGCTCATATTGCAAACGACTATGCGGACTTGGTGTCGGAGCTACCAGATGCTAAAGGGTGGCGGGACTACGCTACCCAGTACAGGCATGCTAATACGGCATGCCACCAGCTCAGAGCTGGCGCTGACATGCTTCCACATGAACGGAAGTTACATCGATTGCGTCTTTCTCGAATAAAAATCATCGCTGAATATGTCCAAGAAAAGCACGCGGTGACGAGAACCAATTCGAGACGGACTTAGCACTTTGCATTCATGGCGACCTAACAGTTAACAAAATTTCTGCATAGATTAATAAATGTAAGCGAGCGTAAATATCGTCGTCTAAATTGCGATCTCGGCCTCAACTGTGCAGTCGTCCTCAAAAGTGCAGTCGTCCCCAAAAGTGCGGTCGTCCTCAACTGTGCCGTCGCTCATTTGTGTGCAGTCGTCCTCAATACTGCAGTCGTTCTCAATAGTGCGGTCGTCCTCAAAAGTGCGGTCGTCCTCAACTATGCAGTCAGCCTCAACTGTGCAGTCGCTCATTAGTGTGCAGTCGTCCTCAATAGTGCAGCCGTCCTCAATAGTGCAGTCGTCCTCAATAGTGCGATTGTAAATACACTACAATAAAGTATTGTCGGCCTCAAAAGTGCAATCAGCCTCAAAAGCGAGATTGAAGATCTGCGATGATAACTGCTTAAAGGCTAATCAGCACGCATAAAACTCAAAGTTAACAAAAACATATGCTTCATAAATAATGCCTTGCCGTGCATATAGCCTATTCTAATGACTCTGCTGAAACACTGGCACTAGGTTGGTATTCTTCGTCAGCTGGATCGCTTGAGTTGTCACTCAGATAGTCATCACCGAAGTATATACTGTCGACTGGAAACGGTTGCATGCATGCAGGGCACTTGAAGTGTGCTGCACAGCTCTCGTTGAGGCTCACCATGTTGAATAAACGTAAACACTGAATGCCGCATTGATGCGGGCACTGAGGGCCCTCCTGTAAAATGTCCTCGTTCTGGTAATTATGTCCGCAAATAAAACATGTCGGCCGAGCATAGAAATGACGCACGATAATTACTTTATCATCTTCAACCTCGAGTTCGATATGCGTGCGACAGGTGGGCCATCTTTTATCATGCTCAAACAACCGCCCAACACAGCTACGGTGGTACGACTGGCGACAGTTGTTGCACACCAATAATTCTTGCTGGTTATCTGACTCGTAGCAGATGGGACAATCCACAGTATCTTCCATGGCATTTTCCACAGAATCGACCACGGTATCGTCCACAGAAACGTTAACAGAAACTTCCTCTGCTGCTTCACGTGACTGCTGTACAGTTTCGTTTCGCGACTGCCCCACGGTTTCGTCAAGTTGCCGCACCGCCAATTCGACAGCTTCAGCCCCATCATCATTGATGAAATCAGCAAATTCTGTGTTAAACCAGTTCCAGTCTACATCGGGTACGCTGATTTTGCCGTCGGGAGCATCGTCACCTACTGTGCTGACATCATTGCTGAGTGTTTCGTTATCCAGTGATGCCTCATCAGTTTGTAAAGTGCCTCCATCGTGAGCACCCACTTGTGGCGCACCATCACCCCCGTGCAATAGATGTCCCAGAATGTCGAATTCTTGCCTTTCCTGCTCACCACCAACGCTCCCTCTGCGACGTCGACGGTACTCTGCGTCGCGTTGGCGCTGCTGTTCTGCCATATGGTTTCTGCGATTGGTCCTTTCCACTTCTATCATGCAGCGACTCGATCGCTCGTGGCGCTCCAGCTGGTAGCGGTAGCCTTTAATCCACTGACAGCACACGTCACACATCCAAAATGGTGGGGCTGGCAATCCCCGACATGGCTTTTGGAGGTGTCGACTAAGATTGTCGGCTCTGGAAAACTGGTGATGACACGTTTCGCAGACGTGTTCCAAGCTTCCAGACAGTAGATCACAAATACCCATCCTAATAATAATAATAAACATTTTTTAATACATTACGTTACGTTGCTACAAAAATAGATCTCTCACTGGTCGCACGGGCGATTCTTGGTCGTCGCACCAGTGGAGCAGAGGGCTTCACAGTAAAATCGATAATGAAGTCCTATTGTCAGCAGGCGGCGGCATCCACTGATGCGATGTTTTTGGCGGTATGACACCCAGAGACCGCCTCTATATACCTACCCCTATTAGGCACGCTATTGTCCCGGCCAAAAAGGCTTGGACGGAAAATAAAAAAGTCAGGTGGCCCAAATGAATTTGAAAATATCTCGTCTTCCTGATGAGAGCTTAGGACGTGCTTACCCTCCTTTGTTAGATGCCTGTCTTAAGAAACCGCTCAGGCATGCAGCGCGTCTTACATGAGAGCGGTATAGTCTAACTTGAGCACGTAATTTATTATCTCTATAGCGAAAAGATGTAAGGTATAAGTCCTTACATACTTGACCTATCATAACTTAAGCTCAGCGCAAATTTAAGTCCTCATCTTTCTCCAGTATGCTAAGTGGAATGCTAGCTTCATGTAGCGCCAGGTTTGAGCCAATACGGGCGTCTGTGAGGAAAGCTATAGGCCGAGTCCATCGTCTATCGGTGACAACCGTGCTGTTGCTGTTACATATTAAAATATCATTGCAGTAGTCGTACTGCAAATGTATAAGATATTGCAGGTATGAATCAATTTGATTATCTCAGATCGAGCTGAACGACTGACTGATCTATGCTACATTAAAGGAATTGTAACACCAGCTGTATCATGTTAACCATGATGGTAAAAAACACGATGGGCGTCATTTATTGAAATTTATCCAAAATGATTGGGAATCTCCGGCTGCTATCCTGCTTAAGCCAATCGTAGAGACAGAAACGCTGTACGTGGCAGGCTATTAATTGCAAAGAATTCTGCAACAAATAGTGGGTCTTTTCGAAAGCCAGAATGAAGGGGAAGGGCTTCGAATTTGCAGAATCCGACGTCAGATTCGGACTCAGCACCCATTTTTACCCTATATATCTAAATGTCGATATAGGTTTTAGAGCGGCAAAACACCTTAATTATAGCGCAAAGTCCGTCCGAGGTTTGGTGGCCGGGACAATAGTGGGTCGCAATAGACCAAGGCTCATTTCTCATGTCGCTCTCCACATCAACTATACATTAATTTTGCACAAGTCGAGCGAAACCTACTTCTCGAATGTACTGAAGTGTCCTTTTCCGCCAATCGGATGCATTGATTAGCTCTATTACCACTTTATTAGCTTTTTAAAATATTACTATTCCTACTGTATTAGAATTGTCTTTGAAAATGGTAGTTGTAGAGAGTTTATTCGCTTAAGTCGGTCATTCAAAATACTGTATTCATTTCAAAGAAAAGCATTATACTATCAATCCCTGCAATGCTATCATAGGGCATGATGGAGTTGCAGCATTAATTGCTCTGTTATAATAAGAATGAGGAATATATGTGCATTGCACAATGTGTGATGCCGGCGTGCAGCGTTAGATCACCTCCTTACCTCTGTTTGTCACTGAGGTTCAGCCGCAAACGTAGTCTGAGGCTGCAGGACAGTTGCAGGCTATCGTAACGTTGACGTTTTTTGTTGCCAAAGCTGTAGCTTTTCAGTGTTGAAGTCTCTACAGGACTTAGATCTTTGCCCGAACAAGCTGCTTGTGGCAGCACCTCCAGATAATCTGACTGAAACGAGACCTTACAGCTGCCTGATCACTTTTAGTTATTGTAATCCACACATCAATTGAAGCGAACTATTAAGCCATACACTATTATATGTATACATTAAAGTTAATATTATCTGTCAATTCCACCAATGGGGCCCCCACACGTTTTACCTAAACTTATGGACATACCAGGGCCTAAGGTCCACCCTGAGAGATAATTAGTATCACTGTGGCCTTCACAGTGAAAATTGTTGTCTCGTTTCACTCAGAGTTTGCTTAGGAAATGACGAATAGCCTCGTCGATTAATGGGAGAAGAGTGAAGGTGATGCTGGCTAGCTGATCTCCGAAACAAACTCGTTCTTTGATGCTGCCCAAGTCATTAGTACGTAATGCGCTCTGTCACAAGGTTGTAGTTGAAGCTAGTTGGCGGAGCGGCCGCACATTTGCCTTCGGTGTCATTCCTGCCGAACGCTCACTCGCAGGGTTACTGAGTTGATCCGTGCTAAACTTCTGATTACAGTTGAACACGATGCACCTGATTTAGAGTGTGCTGGCTGGCCCAACATAATTTAAAGCAAGGCGTTGCTCGCTCCGCGTGTTCAAGTCGCGTCGAACAAGAGTACCGAGGAAGGCATTGCTGCATCTGCACAAAGGGGTGAAAATTACGCGAAGATGGAAGTGCAGGGCCAGCCTGCAGGTGGTTGGCAGGTGGACATCGAGCGACCGTGGTGTAACTGTAACGACTTGACCGTATTTGAAACGTGTGTACACGTGCTTTACGCGCTCCGTTCCACTGAATACGTCGACAGTAACGATCGGACAGTAATGGTCGCAGCATTCCCGTGAGCCGGAAGAAAAGAAAACGCACAGGATTAGATCCTCCAGATTCGGGGGCCACCCGCGAAATGTTGGTCCTGCTCTGAGCTACGTCTGATTCAGAACTTTCAAATACGGACAAAGATCTTGTACGCATTACTAGTTCAGTAGGTAAAATATGTAGATGGGTCGTGCAAGTGAGGATTTACTTTCAATAGTCCAGCGTCTACACATTTACGTAATGCATTTCGAATACATCATATTACTTCTAATTAGTGTGTGGGCATAGTGCAACATGTGAGAAAACTTTCATTTTCCAATTTTCCGCAGATGGGCCCGTCATAAGAGGTATTTAGTAGATAGATCCTACGCAGTTGTCGTGTTAAGTCTTTTTGCTTTAGTGCTGGAGCTTTTGATATAGTTTCATCGTAGAAGTGTTAAGTAAAGTAGCTTCCAGCATCGACACTAAGGTGAAAACACTCCTCCTTAAGTTTGAAATGTATGTATTCTCGTTAAACCCCTTGCCTGGCTACGAGTGAGGACTTTTCACGAAAGTGTTGCGCTCACCCAATTATCCACCTCACCTTACCAGCGGTCGTCACAAGCGCAGACAAATCATCTTTCATTTCCGTATTTAGCTGTTATCTCAGCGCCCACCTTCATATTCTTGATCATCCTCACAAATTTGTTAACGCTGCGGCGGCTCAGCATCTCATCGAATACAGCGTTCGGCTCACAAGCGTGGCTTATGAACCTTGTGATGGACCCGCTCTTGACAGCATCCACGTAAACGATCTTCTTCATCACCGATTTGGTATGGTAGAGTCGAGTGTACCTGCTATTCTACTTACGGGCTTGGTCAGGCTGACCCGCCACCAAAGCGGACCACTCACTGAGCTCTCTAGTCAATCATGTCCGCAACGTCGAGGAAGGTTGTGGTGTACACGCCCAGTCCTACTTGACCAGTGTCAAACAATCTCAGTGTCGTACGCTCTCTAGGCGCATTACTGGAACAACCGCTCAGGTTACAGCAGCTACTGGTGCAGTAGACCACGGCTTGCACATTTTCGCAGGTGTCTCAGAAGCAGTCCCCGACACAGCGGCGCTTATGGAAAGTGCCAAGATCGGGGAAGCGGATTCCATTGGCTACACTTTTTTATAGGTTCGATTCCATCTGCTGGGCACCACTCCGTCAACAACGCACGACCTTTTTTTTCGCTCCTCGTACACAGGTCGACGAGCATGTAAATTAGCCAGTCTTATCTTGACTTCCGGAACATTAAGAAGATCCATAATCTTGATGGCTTTAGCGGAATGCGCATGGTGGATTTGAGTCCCACTGCTCGTTATAGCCCACTTCACATAATGTTTGCGCTTGCGAGATAGATTGCGGTTTATTGCGGTCTTAGCACCTACGTCATTTGTCGGCACCACCTCATCTGACTCCTCGTCCAGATGTAAACCCTTCTACACTGTTTCCTCACACCCACCACGACGCTCACGCATCACGGCGCCTTGAATAATGCCCGACAAGGCATTGATGAAGGCGCTAGATCGCGCAGTAGCTAAACATTGCCCTGGAATCAACGTATTTGAGCGTAAGCACCTCCGCCAAAGTGCATTTGCTGGCTTGAACCGGTTCCCAAACCGGTCTACAGATGTCTTCAGCATCATATGTCGTGAAATCAACTCGCCAGTGTCCACCACGATTGGATAGTCTGCCTCAACTTCCTCCTCGATTTGAAGGACTACCGACCCGCGATGCCCTTGCGGGTCGCCTGCCACAAAAGCCATAAACAGTACTCCATGGTATCTGGCGAGCCCCGGCATAGTACGTGCGCGTGTAGAAGCGGATCGCAGCCCAGAGCCGAGCCGAGCCGTGGCGTTGACGGTAGTGCTGGCAAGATTGAAATGAGATTATCCGTGTGGCATTAGCAGCCACACAGCCTATGTACATGACATTTGGGTTATCTTCACACCGCCGCATTGCGGCGCTGTGGGCTAGAGATGGGGCTCCGATGCAGCGCTTGAGATAGGTTTGGGGGTAGCAGAAAGTCGGCAAATCGACTTAGACTTTGTGTGATTATCATTTCTGTGAATGTGAACCTCGCGTTTTCTCCGTGAAACTTGTCTGAATTCGTGCCCTTCGATTTAAGAGTCAGATACAGCTATGGAGGCATCTTCAACTCAATTGACAATTCAAGCAACGTCATCTAGTAGCTCCAAGCAAAGCCGTTTGACCAGTTAAATCCAACCTTAGGATCTTCAGCGCAGTAGCAAGCAAGGCGTTGGCTACAAGAATCGGGTCAACCGCGGTAGTGGAGCGAGTTTGTGGACCCGTCACACGGAAGATTAAGCAGCGCGCCGTGGCGATCAATAGATTCAGCGCATCTTGTCCACCCAGGATGCGTCGGTGCAAGAGTCAAGATACAGACTGCGAGTTTGTGTATCTTCGTCGAGAGACTCAGCAACAGGTATCTTGACTCCATCGATTAAGCAGAACACGCCAGCAAGACCCAGGCGACGGTAGACAATAAGACCCGAAAAGTACTCAATAACCTCATGTTTTGAGCCAAAAAAGCTTACCTTCCAGGGCTAGTTTCAGCGCTTCGAGCAGGATCTTCAGCCTAAAGCTAAGACAGCGACTGCACACGCTTGGTGTAACTCCAAAAATCTCTAGGAGAGATTTCGTAGCCACTGTATAGCTCCGGAAGTGGAGCACCAGTCCGAGCGCCCCGACAGGTGACAGGGAACGCCTTGACGACCGGCTTACTCCATCCATGTCAACATCCGCTCGAGGGATAGGTACACGATCCCAGACCTCAGTAAATAGCTTTAACATAAAGTGAAAGATCACACCGTCGAATCCAGTTGTGATAATAAACGCAGCATCGTTTCCAGCAGCATTGATGAATTCGAAGCCGTTCCATTTCGCGGATTTGGCGGTAGCCACCCCTTCCCCTGGTAAGCCTATTTCTGTCACACTGTCGGGACTTTCGGATGCCTCTACCGTCATAAGAAAGACCAAACAGATGGACCTTCCTCTCATCGTCTTCGTAAATGAAGACGAATGCGAGGAGGGTCCATCTGTTTGGTGCGCGGACAATACACGCCAGCCCCATTGCGTGTGAATTGTACTAGATGAAAAGTTATGGTCTTGATATTTTATACGCCATTTAAACAGCCTAAAATTCTGTCACAAACGAACATTTAACGAGCTGGCCCAGTGTAAACCACACTACAAATGGTCTCAAAGGGTCATGTCTGTACGCACAATCTGGCTGATATATCCACTATTAAATGTCTTTTTAATTATGGGAGTGAGTAGTGCATCCAACTCAGCGTCGTAAATCGCGACCAGATTTTTCCCTACTCCAGAAGAGGCCCGGTCGACAAAAATTTCGATATCCATTAAGTATGTATTTGTATATATCATTGTCAACTACCACTCATTTCGAAAGTGAGGGGCGGGGGGGGGCAGCGAGAGCAGTATAGAAGCCACGAGCGCGGGCTGCTGCGCGTCAAATACAGCCGGTGCTGGAGGCTTGGGGAGCCCGCGAAGCGACCACTCCGAGCCTCAGTGTATCGTGCGTAGCAGTGAGGAGTGGAAAGATTCAACCGAGGAGTCGTCGGCCACTTCCAGCACAGTACACACCGATTCGAGCGAATCCACCACCAAACAACAGTGGCACCAACCCTTCAGCGCACTCAATTTGATTCTTGGGAAGACCTGGAGGGCTACATTCAACAGTATTCAAAGGAAACGTATCAGGTACACTTGACTGAATTTGTTATCGCTGCTAGCCAGGATTCACATAACAGGTGACATAACTACTGATGGATTGTTTGTTTATTGTGTTTATGTAGTGTTTTAGAGTCCGGACGAACAACAAAGTCGAGGTCCGGAACAGAACAATTCGAGCAAACCCCGGCTCGAAGCAGCCAATTCCTCCCGGTAAATGGATTTACTACGGCAAGACGTTTGTATGTACCCATGCTGGTAAGTACAAAGCACGAGGACAGGGGAAGAGGAAGCGACAGCGGTCGAGGTCTATTGAATGCGATGTGCAGGTGCGATATTTGTAGTTTCTCCGGGTTGGGTCTGAGTTGGGTACCATTGTGTAATTTGGGTGGTAGGTTGTCTAATGGCATGCATGTGCTGTGGACGTAGATTAATGCTTGCAAGTTGTCGATGCTACGGTACCTACAGTTTCGCTGCTGAGCAACTTGGCTAGACAAAAGACATTAGAGCTTCTGCGATACCGCTACATACGCATGCTTATCGAAGCGAAAGGAACCAGTTGTACAACAACTTGTAGGTGCTCAGCCAATAGCACATCACTCTGTGTTTTGCTTAAAGTGATGTTGCTGCCGTTTTTGTTTGTTTTGGTTGGAAGGGATGACATGAAAACCTAACGCTCTAACTTCGCGCTCAACTTCGGCATGGTGCGCACATTCTTAAGTGTGTCTTTCCGGCTATACACGTTTGATGTGCACAATTTTGCACTGGCTTTTTGAGTTGGGCGCGTAGCTGTATGGGAGTTCGTTGGGCACGAGCTGGGCTCGTACTAGGCGAGCTGTGTTCAGTTGGTTGCAGCAGCCTCGTCACATTTTTTCAGTTGGTTGCAGCAGCCTCGTCACATTTTTATCAGTTGGGTGCAGCAAAGAGTGCCTTTAATCATTTAATATTTACCAAATAATAGTAGTACATGTAGCATTTGTTTGCATTAAGTTTCACGGAATAATCATATTTCACCGCAGCAAATTCTAAAAATATTAAAATAGCACAAGCCCAACTCTATATTAACGGGTTCTACCACGGTATACTATTCAATTAGTATTGCCATGGTCTACTATTTAAAGCGGTATTATGAATTTGAGGCGGGGCTGGAAACGCCCCCATTTTAAGTTATCGAATGCCCGCAAAAAGGTCTAGAGTCTTTGAAGAGGTTATTGTTGATTAAAGTTTAAACTTTAAATTAACAATGACCTTTAATAAAAGAGTTTCCTGGCTAAATTCGAGTTTGACGTACTTCAAAAAATACTTGCGTGACGCTTTCTGCTCCCCCTTAAGAAACGTCTTTTCTCGCTTCTCGGCGTTAGTGTTTGCAAGGCGGTTGTAGTGAACTCGAGAGAAATGAGGGTAGCAATGTGTATTTGACATGCAGAAAGTAAAGGTATTACATGTATATAATTCGATAGAATGAGCATCTTATTTGAAATGGTACTTTGAAAATGCACAAGGGTACAGTACTTTATTCCGGACGGGTGCGAGAATCACGGCCGCAGACAACGCAAGGATTGGTCGTCGTCAGCTCACACTTCAAGAGGTCGTCGGCGAAGCTTATGGTTCGGTGAGGACTGGAAATTGGAAGTGAGCTCGCAACGAAGCAAAGCACGCTGCTACAGGCTTACAGAACGGAAGGAATCAGTGGGCGACTGTCTGCCTCTCAAAGCCTATATTGTTGTCCAATAGTAGTCACATATTAATATTTTGTCCAATGGTGAGCTACGAGTAATACGGGCATATTAGTATTAGTTTCGGCTACTTTTCAAACTAATACAGATAATATTAGAGTTAAATACTCATTCAGGAGGAGTTAGTATTTACTTTATTTCTTTAGTGTGAAGACCAGGTGAAGCTGTTGTTGTGAGCCACGAGGCGAATTCAGGAATGAGCGAGCTGTCGTCAGGTAGAGAGAGACTAGTGTAATCCACGTAGCCCAATTTGGGCCCCTGTGAGATAGACGGTTGGGCGTCGTTTATCGTATGTATTAAATACCTACAAACTATTCTACATGTATTAATAGCGATCGCTATTATACATGTAATATCAATCCCTAGCCCTATCGATTAAAATTCGCTGCGGGAACATACGATTAACGACGCCCAGCCGTCTATCTCTCTGGGGCTACGTGGATTATACTAGTCTCTCTCTACCTGACGACAACTCGCTCACTCCTGAATTCGCTTCGTGGTTCACAACAACAGCTTCACCTGGTCTTCACACTAAAGATGCGTGTCCTTTCGTGTCTCGCCCTCATCGCTATCGCAACTGTCGCGACCGCCGAAAATGCCGTGGTTGACGACCTCATGAACAGCGTCACCGATGCTGCAGGTACAGCGGTCAGCAACGCTGCGAACACGGTCACCGATGCCGCCACAAGTGCTGCCACCGATGCTGCCAACACTGCAGTTGATACGGTCGCTAGCGCAGCCGGTAACACGGTGGACTCGGCCGTCGATACCGTTGCTAACGCCACCGGAACAGCGGCAGACACGGTTTCCAGCGCCGCCAATGCCGCCGGCAGTCTGCTTGACGATGCGGCCAGTATTGCCAGTTCCCTCGCTGATGACGTGGCGAGCGCCGCCGGATCTGTCTCCGCCTCGGGATCCTCTGCGGCTCAATCAATGTGCCAGTCTTCAGGCCTCGTCATGGCCGCCCTTGCGGTCGCAGGGCTCGCCCTCAACTTCGCCTAAGCTTGCATTGCTTAAGCCTGAAGTACATGTAGATACACTACCCAAGCTGGTAAAGCGTGCGCTCCATTAAACAATCTATTGTTCAATTTAATCGAACCTTTACTACAACTACAGCACTATAGTACTACTACGTAGTACATGTACTACCGTAATACTACACGTAGTACTTAACATGTTCAAAGTAGGTACTGTAAGCGATTGGTGGTGTCCCTATAATATTGCTTTTTGTGCACCCTAGTTGGGAAAATTTGACTAATTATGAGCATTTCGTATCAGACGTTAATCAAGAAGATTTCCAACGACATAAAGTATTCTCCGCGTGGAGTCTGACCAGCTTAGAAGTCAGACTAATTACTGTAACCACTGTATAATTCCAATTCCAGACATTACAGCTCTCGAGACCGAATATTTTGGTAAAATGCTCTTTTAGTTTTTGCTTACTGTACCCTGGGCAAGTTCAAATACCGTTGTGCAATTTACTTTTAGATTCCCCCGTCTAACGCGCTTGCGATCACATTGTGCTCGCGCAAATGGCGCTTCCATGGAATTCTGCGGCTCTGTCATTGACATCTCAGACCTTCGACGGTTTTCTCAGTTCGGAACTGAAAGGTATCATTCCTTTCCCCGTTGGAGTCTTTTAATCCGCGAAGTATTTCTATGACTACAAAAAATCGTCCAAGCTCCGTGCACCAAACCTCTCCCATAAAATGATAGACCATGTGCGTGGACTCGGCACAAAGCAGTCTATTAAAAGGGTATATCCAGTTTCTGTGCTCAGTACGAGCTTCCTTCGGTCCAGGCACTGCCTTGAAGGCAGGCACTTCGTACAGTAGTATTAATAGTTACGCTCACAAACAAGCACGCCAGCCTCCAAATAGCGCTGCCGTCCCTATCCACGCCTCCGGTAGCTTCCGAAGCGCTCTATCTGCTGCTAGACAGCAGTACTGTGCTTTAAACATTTGATCGCTCTTGCGATGGTTCATGTTTTGGTGACATCGGCTGGTCTTGTACCAGTACCAAGAGACAAACTATAACCCCCACCTAAGCTTTTGACGATTTTAGAGTCTCTCAATATCACTCAAGCATTTTACAGTATACGCCCAACTCACACGGAAAACAAGAATCGGCGAAGCATTGGATTGGATTTCTTTACTGACGATACGTGTCTGAAAATAAATCATCGTCGAGTCTGTCTTGCAACTGGAAAGCATACGCAGCTTATCAGATGATAGCAGCTAGCACAATAAAGGCCAAGATGGTTGCCGAAGTCACCGTCGCAACGTTCGATTGTGCGGAAGAAACGTCGTCATTTATGGAGCCCGTGGCACTGGAAACAGTGTCGTACACGTCTTCGGCAGCGCTTCCGACGGTATCCGCAGCATCATCGACCCAGCTTGAGGTTGAATCGTAGACATCTTCAGCTGTGTCACCCACGGTGTCGGCCGCACCATCCACCCAACTGGCTGTGGTGTCGTAGGCATCTTCTACTGCATCCCCGACAGCATCAACTGCGTCGCCGATCACATCGGCTGCGGCCGAAGCGGGAGTTGCGACAGCTACAGCAATAAGTGCGATAAAAGTGATAGGACGAACCATATTCGTGAGGATTTTCGAGTGCTACTGGGTGCTCGTGTTGGTGCTTGAGAGGATAAGCAAAAATGACAGATAATTGACTAGAACAGCTAGACGTAGTCTGCGTTATTTGAGCAGTCGAAGTACTTGGTGGTTCTAACCGATCGTCCTGAGTTGTCCTCGGTAGCTATTCATGACCTACAATACTATCTTACCTACCAATGCACGCTTACTACAAAGATCGATCCATGGAATGAAAGGCAATTAGCACGTAAAATCTGGTGGAAAAGAATAATCACTTTTAATCGAGGGCGAGAGTTGAGGATAATCAATTGATCAAAAACGATGATGTCGCAAGCCCAAGTCAAATTTGTACGCTCTACATGTTTGTAAAATGTCTATTTCTTATTGCGTAAATCTGCTTTGACTTGGCCTGAGATCTACAATGTAATTCATTTCAATGCGATCTCAAATTAGCAAGGAAATTTGTATGCGAGTGACTCATTGAACAACCAAAACGTCAAATTTCCTGTATTTGAAACAAAGATTGAACTGGCGTGTCCGCAGGGCGCGGGGGGGGGGTACTTTCAAAAGCGTGCCCCTTTGATCGAAAAGAGGGAATCCCGAGAATTGAAAAAGGGGAGTGGCGAGTATGCTGATCTTTTGTATGTCCATCAAGATTGGGGCACCGTCTTTTACATCCGAAGGTAATCTGATAGGTCCCCACTACAGTACTGCACCCTGTTTTCGCGGGGGTGAACCATATAGGATTTGCAAATAAATCAGATTTAAAGATTTAAGCTTACAAACCATTGCTCATTTGGATTCAGAATCATCACATCGGGAAGTTTATCAAAGGTCGAAGGGCGCGAAAACGGTGTGCATTACTGTAGTAGATTTTCCTTTTTTTTCAAGAGGTACTTTTGATAACTTCAAAAGGATGTTTTGTACCTTTTTTGAATGCAGTACCCTGCTGATATATCGTACTTAAATGGATTCTAACTTAATCTAACTCTATCACAAATTTGCGCTATTGCGCATGAATTTTGGCGTAGGGCGCGCAATTAGCATTTGCAGTCAAAGAAACGCGCATGGAAAATTAATTAAAGTATCCGTAACGCACTTATTTACAAGATAGATCGGAAACCATTCTTTTTTTAGGGCTACCATAGCGGTGCCAAGCAATATTAACACAAGCGGTGCAACCAGACCGAAAAACAGTCAAATGATATTTTTCATTACGTCAGGTATTAACAGTGATGCGTTTCGCATGCATACCCCCTCCCCTTGTACTTGAAGTACTACAGTATATTAGTCCTATTCCGGTACTGGTATAAACTAATTCCCTGAAATTTTCGATGATGAATACCTTTTAAAGAGGAAAAAAATTGATTGGGCCTCTGAAAGGGGTCTCTCGGCGCCAGTCATTTAATCTGCTCGCTCCACGCAAAGCTCGCACTTCACACAACAGAGCCCGCAACGAGCAGCACATCTAGTCATGGGGAGGTGGATGAAGATACAGCTGAAGCGTGGGCTTATCCAAAAGGCAGCTGATTTCCCCAACATGACGCAAGAAGAGCTGGGTACACGGGCAAATGCAGAGTACAAGCTAAAGCGAGTACCACCACAAACTACAGTCTCCGACATCCTGCCAAACGCAACCAAGATCATGAGCGAAGGCTACGGCGATGATGTGGTGAAGTGCTTTTTCAGAAGTAAGAGAATGGGCCTGACGCGGGGTCACTATCCCGAATCAGTGACAATTTCAAGTGATTAGAGAGGATTTGGGTTGGCTGGCACGAATGCAAGTTGCCTGTGGTGGATTAGCCATGGCGAGCAGCACCCCGTATGGAATGACGATGGATCTGATATGAGCGACGTACGAGAAGGCAAGATCCACCAAGACTTACCTCGGATCCACCCTTACCTGGATTCACTAAGATGGATATGGGATATACTATACAAGAGTGGATCGAGTGTGGATCCTATGAGGGAAGGATGGTCGGTGCCCTCTGAAGGTGGATCTAGTAGCCACGGCTAATGAAGAGTCAAGATCCACCGCGAGGTACCCCGGATCCCATACTTCCGAGTTCGGATCCAAGGAGGGAGGATCCCGCCTGGAGGGACCTGGATCCAGGGTATAGGGATGATGGATACAGTGGATCTCGAACTTTCGTGGGACAATGGAGATCACAGACGGTTGCGAGATGATGTTGGATGATGGGAGAGCTCAGATCGACGACGAGTGCAAACTTACAGTGAAGTGGATCCAAGCGACCTGGATCCGGATGAGTGTACCCATAATAGGGTGACCATGATGATTACGTCATGGATCCGGTGGATCTGAAGATAATACAGCTGGGATGATGGGTCAAGGGAAGAAGGGACATGCAGCCGAGCCTGGTAAGGGATTTAGCAGATGAAAGACATAGAAGGCAGAAACCCAGGCAGGTATAGGCTTAAATATCAATACAGTCCTCAATTTGCACAGTAACACGCAAGTGCCTTCCTGCCCTCAAGAACCGGAACTACATTGGCCGTACGAGCTCCGAGAAGGTTGGGAATTGCGAATCTAGTGTTGGTAGTGATAACTGGATAATACATTGGCCAGATCCTACAACCTAGTGAGCTTTTCCTTTACTTGTGCAGATCCGACAGGTTAACCGAATTTACTACTTGGTCGGTTACACCCTAGAGGTTCTCAACTTTCAAGATCCCGTCACAGGAGGCGGCAAGTACGACGCAAAGGAACTACAAAGGCAAGGGAACACACCCGCAAGGCAACCCTACGGCCAGATCCACGATCTAGGCCCCGGATCCATAAGCTCGAATATTCGCTTAGGATTCGGAACCATCCACGGACGCAGAGTGAAGATTTTCCACTGCTGCTCCACCCCATCTCCACGTCTCGCCAAGACGCTCAAGCTTCACCACTTGAACTCTTCGGAAGTTACCGAGAGAGCAAGATCCCGCCCTACCGACGGGTACACAAGGTGAGGAAAGTTCAGCAGAACACGGATCATCGGGGGACCCCCTCCGTTAGTCGGTGTCTGGGTGCAGTTGGTAAGCTGGATCCGGCAATCTCGCAGATTTTGCTGATCCCGCTACACCACAATGACAAGAGGCGTAAGCCACGATACGTGACGTCGCCTGCGCTGGAGAAATTGCTACAGGACTGGATTATGAAGGCTGTAGTTATAGGTGTGTGTCTTTCTCGCGAATTGTTTAAGATGAAAGCTCGAGATATTCAGAAAGATTTGTGTAATATGTGGGACCTGACCTTTTCGGATGGGTGGCTAACCGCTTTTGAGCGAAGGCACCGACTGAAGAGTCGAAGGCTGCCTGGTGAAGCTCGATCTGCAGATCCTGTAGCGGTTGCCCTAGGCCGCCAGCGACTTCAAGCGATTGCTGACCTGTAGGAACCTAAGGATATCTACAACATGGATGAGACGGGGCTTTGTTACGCCACGGCTCCGGCCCGCTCAATTTGTACTAAGGGAGCCCGCGACACCAAAAAAAAGAAGACAAGAATCACCCTCGCTTTAACTAAAAACACGGACGGGACTGACAAGCTGCCGGAGCTCTATCTGGGGCACGCCAAGAATCCTCACTGTTTTAAGAAACGCACGGCGGAGGAGCTCGGCTTTAGCTACCGCCCTAATAAGAAGGCGTGGATGACAGGCGTCATCTTCAGGGAGTGGTTACTCAATTTAGCCAGGGATATGCGAGGGTGTGGGCGTCATATCCTCCTGCTTCTCGACAATGCCTCTTCACACAAACTAGGGGATTTTGTGTGCACCAATATTCGAGTGGAGTTTCTTCCCCCCAATACTACTGCGTTCCTACAACCTATGGACGCTGGCATCATCGCATCCTTTAAAATGGCGTACAGAAGGAAGCAGCTTCGGTGGGTATACGACAAGATTAAGAACGGTGTTGAGGCTGATAGTACGGTGTGCGCCGTGGACCAGTTGGAGGCAATGCAATGGAGCAATGGAATCTGGAATGAATTGAAAGGTAAGCGTATAATTGAGGGCTGCTTCCGCCACACGGGCATTATCTTTAATACCGTAGATGAAAGAAGCAAATATACCGATTTCACAAGCAACAGATCAGATGTAGATGTGGAGGATATTATTCTCCTTGCTTCTCAGTTAAATTTGTAGTGTTACCTTTATAAAATATATCAAATCCTAGGATATGGTCGGACCACGATACTGGAAGTAAGAGCATTTACTGTACCTTATTTTAGTACCTCTGTTACCAACCTCGTAAGTCACGACGTTTTGCTTGAGAGCTTCAGCCAGGAAATAGTCCACGCATACTTTAATCTTACTTCTGAGCTAATAAAATCGGAAGAGGCTAAATTGGAGCATACCCAGAAAGGAGGGGGGGGAGAATAGCTAACATATATGAGGGGCGAGGTGAATCGTAATGGTAGAAGCTCGCTCGAAGATTCGCCTACGGTATATTCAGATGTGAAGTGATGCCAAGAATTCGATCCAGCTTGTGGACGAACCAATCGGCAGAGGTCAGCACCGTGCACTTTGGTTATCTCTGGCATTACTTTGCCCGGTAAAACGACCAACTACAGTAGCTTGAAAAAATGGCGTACTCTGAATCGCACGACTCTCCGAATAACTCAGCGAGCGGATGATCCTCTGATCAACGTTGGCGACGACAGCAGCAGCGCATACGTATGCCCTAACAACGACAGCAATACATAGCTGACTTCTGTATGAATTGTTCTATGACTGGTAGGCTGCCAGGCACAAAATGTGCTACGCTGACACAGTGTTCTGACAGTGATGTGCCGAAACACAATGTATGATATCTAAATGACCAATCAAAATTATGTCTAACTCGAGTGCGGGCACTACCGCCGTACCGCTTTGTTTTCATGTATAGAGCGTAGGCGCTCCGATGTACACCTTTTCAACTTCAAAATGGCAAATGTAACACAACATCTCGACTAAGTACGACCACAGGTACTACTTTTCTTGCGCGGTTGGCGTCAACTTGGTCTTGCCTTTAAAAAATCCAGCTAGCTACATGTACAACATGATTTTCAGGTGCCAATTACTGCGTGTGTGGCTGAGCAGCAACCCATAAGAGTCGCGATTCCATGTTTACTGTAAAGCAGAACTTCTTTTCTGAACGCGATCAAGTCATGCTTCAATACCATTGGGGCACTCTATTTATTACTGGAGTCACCACATGTACTGTACCCTTCCAGCTCTTGATTATCTCCACTGCAGCGACTTGCTTGTCTAAGTAAACTTGAACGTCTCTCTCATGGATAGGCCTTTTAGCTTATTTAAGTCGCTTGGGTACATGATGGACACGTTTCAGGTCGGTGATGCAGTGTCCTAAGCCACCCCAGCTGAGACGGCTCGATACCGTTTTCGCGATCACACAGATCGATCACTACTCAATTTACTTTCGACCACTGCCGTCTCAACTGACACATCGACCATCATGGCTCGCTTCACTTCGTACCTGACTTTTACAACTCTCGCTGCCGTTGCTGTCACTAATCCAGCGACTGCCGACATCATCCAAGACGCTACCAATGCTACCGAAGACGCCGCGAACGCTATTGCCAGCGCTGCTCAAGATGCGGCCAACGCTGCCGGGAGTTGGATCGACAATGCTGCCAGCAACGTTGAGGAGTTCTACCACGACGCTGCAAGTGCTGCAGAAGACGCCTACCAGGCGGCTGCCAACGCGGCCAAGGAGGCGTGCAGCACGTACAACTCTGAGCACAGTGCTTCCTTGGATTGCACTGAGTCCACGGCAAGCGCAGCTGCAGATGCGGCCGCTAGCGCGGCGGAGGAAGTCTGTGCGGGCTACAATAGCGCAACGGATAGTTCGCTTGACTGCGCACAGACCGCTGCCAGCGCCGCACTGGAAGCCTGCTACAGCTACAATAACGCCACTGATGGCTCGTACGATTGCTCCGCCATCACCACTCCCTCAACTCAGACCACAACTAACAGCTCGACGAGTGGCACGACGGACATTACGGCCGCGCCCTCGACAAGCGCTGCCAGCAATTCTGGAAACACGGCCAGCGGATCGGAGGACGGCGTCTCTACCACGTCCTCAGCCCCGACGCACGCTACGCCCGGATTCTCTGCTACATGAACTGGTGACGCTGTGCCGCGTGGCTCGCAGCGGCGTGAACAACGTTCAAATTCCTTTTATTTAGTCGCTTTTAATAAGCCTAAGCTTTCGAAAACATTAGTGGTTGTCAATTGTGCAGCAGCAAGAAGTTTTTTTTTCTTGCAGCAAGTCAGATTTTTTTTCGAGACCACTGATTGGTCAGAATCGTTTTGGACAATCTGCAACAAAAGTTGTGCTTTTAGGCTTGCAGCAGCAAGTCATTTTTTTTTCGCGCGCTTTCGACGTGTTGAAGACCCAGCACACAGATGAGTGGGACGTCGCGTGCACGACCTTCTGGAAGGAAACGCACTTGTAGCAAGAAGCAAGCCGCTCAGGAAAGTTCTCGTACGAAACGAAAGAATACGAGCACACCGTCTACAACCTCCAGTTGCGATTACATTGACGGAGACACTACAGCTGAGGCTACGCTTTTGGCCTCCACTTTGAACGGAACTAACAGCAATGAGTATCACGACGCGCCTGCAACGATCCATTACGATCAAACCGTTGCTGCACACCCGCTGTTACCATTTGAGTTTTCACGCGCGGATCAGACGCCGCAGATTGGCATTCAGGAGCTGATGTGTAGGCGACTATCGACAGGTAAGAAGGCCCAACTGGACAGAATTCGTGAAATCCTCAGCAGTGATAGCGATAACGACGATGGTGATGCACAACCGGTATTGAGGAGCACTGGCGCCGAATTCTGCAGCTCGTCTACAACAGAAACAACCACTATTTCACCAATTTCAACGGAGCCAGCAACTACACCAGAGTCATCAACGTGTGAAGAGCGTACAAGCGTCCCTATGACTGCATTACCAGGTGCTTGTCGATGGAAAGACTGCAAAAAAGTGGCCAAACCGGAAGGAGGAGCTTCATTTCGCATTTGTAGCAGATCGGGATGCGAACGAGTCGTGCATTCGGCTTGTCTAGCTGCTATGTTGGTTTTGTTTGGAGGTGATACATCGTTTAACCAAGCGGCATGTGGTAAACGATGTTACAATGCTCTCGTGAAGCTCGCTGTGAGCATGACACCATCCGTTTCGACAGGCAAGAAGCGCGTGATGTGGCATAACGATGGCCCAGCAGAAGATGTTAGTTCTCTAACTGTACTGATTGACTGGATGACGGACGGAGACAATTATGAGCGCTATCGAGGTGGTGACGCTCAATCCGGAGAGAATAAAACTGCTCTGGCGCAGAAAATTTCGCGCTTAATTTCTCAAAAGGGAATCAAGACTGTTCGAACTGCGAAAGATATAACGAACAAGATTGCTAGTCTTGAATCCAGCTATCGGTCCGTGGTAGATTTCTTGCATGGCTCTGGCCAAGGGATAACGGATGAGACCTCATTACGTGACAAAATTCTGCAGATATGCCCAGAGTACTACGAACTTCACGACACGATGAATAGTCGCGTTGGTACACGAGCTCAGCTATTGAATACGGACCCGGGGTATTGGAAAGATGACACTGAGAGTGACGGGAACAGTTCCAGCAGCGAAAGTGATCGAGCTTCAAATGAACATGCTGACAAGGCAATCCGACTGAAACCAAATCGCCCCCAGTCTGTTCCAATATCAATAGCTGTGCCTCAAACAAAGAAGTATCAAAAAGATGATTTACCATCACAACCCGCTTTATTACGTCTGAAGGAAGCGCAGCTGGTTCATCAGAGAGACTTTCAGCATGCAGAGCTTGGTGTACGCGAACAAGAACTTCATCTTCGAGAAAAAGAGTTTTCGGCTAGAGAAAAACAACTGGAAAGTGAAAAACTACTGGCGATCGCCCGGGTTGGTGAAGCAAATGCACAAGCAAGCAAACTCATGGAAGAAGCCGAGCATTGGCGTCAGCAACGGCGCGTCACGCTCCTCCGAGAACGCAAGAAGCTACTGGACGAAGGCGTCTCAAAAGACGAAATTGATTTCCTGCTGCCTCTCGTCTCGGACCTCGAGCATGTACGCTAGAAGTTGGTTTCTGCGTTTGTCACCATTCTCACCTTCCGGGATGGGCTCGTTCAACTCGTCGTCGTCGTCGAGCCTACCCGTTATCTGCCTTTCAAGTTCATTTTGCCACTGGTGTGGAATGGGCTCAGCAATAAGTAAGTTGTGAAGAATGCTTGCACAAGTCACGTGGCGAATTAACCGTCGTATGTGTTTGCGCTTTTTGCCCAGTTTTACTCGAATTTCACGCAAGTATGGGAATCGCATCTTTAACAGTCCAATGCAGTGCTCGCTTTTTATTCGAGCCTTCGCAAGCTGCTTGTTGAAGTACGTATGACGAGGATTCATCTGTGCCTTAGGTGGATTTTTGAATGCAGGGATCATTACGGATGATGCTTGGAATGCAGAATCCCCCAGCACATATTCATTGTGTTTGAAGTGGTCCGCACGCTTAAGGATCAAGGGGCTGTTCATCCAAGCACGGTTGTCGTGGGTGGACCCGGGCCATCCAACAACGAGACTTCGAACTCTTCCAACATCATCGCATGTCACCAAGCCGTGGACTGAATACGAGGCTTTTCTGCTAAAATAATCTTCTCCTTGATGTTGCGGCTTTGCTGCAAGCGGGAATAGCGTCCCATCCGTTATTCCAACGCAGTTTACAAAACCGTATTTCTGCTGCATCCGTAGCGATATCATAACCCGCTCCTCTTCGTTTGGCCATGCCATAGTGACGGGTTCAAGCTTTAAGACGACATTCGTAGCCCGGAAAAAGTAGTTGTGGACAGACCCACTCGCGATTCCAAGGAAGAGGCCCAATTTGACGGCTGTGTTGTCATTTCCGTATGTCCCGAGAAACTTAAGTAGCGTTAGCATGTGAAGCTCCGGTCCACCACGAAAAGGCTTGCTCCCCTTCGAACAGAACGCAGAATCATGCTTCACTAGTGCCACTAGGCGAAAGAAAACGTCTCGGTCAAGTCGAAAATGGTCGTGAAACTCCGTGGCGTTCATGTAATCGTGGTCATAGAGCAACTTACGCCATCGATCACTACGCCGACGATACTTGTTGGGCCGATCAACGTAACGCGATGACAGCAAGAGATCATACTCCGACTGCCAATGCGCATCTAGCTCGTCTGCTGAAGAGTCAGGGTCACTCAGGAGTTCTCGGCTAACTGCTGCAACTCCCCGCCTCTCTAGGATTCGGTACAGCTCACGTATCTTCTTCCCACGGGCCGACAAGCGAGGCATTTCTCTCTAACTTGTCGATGTTAAGAAAGGAAACACGGCAAAAATTTAAAACTTGCTGCAACTTCAATTTGGGGTGGTCAATTGGGTCGACTCTGATTGGCTGTTGATGTTGCTGCTCAAGTGCATGAAAAAAAAAAATCTTCTTGCTGCTGCACAATTGACAACCACTATTATTGCCGTCTCCATTTCGACCATAATTGTGAATCTCCGGTCAAATTTGCCGATGCTGGCCTAAGTTACGGATGGTACCCTTCCGCTCCATTTACGTCCGATATCGTACCTAATGTAAGGCTTAGTGAACTCAAGTGTTGAGCCGATTGGGTCGGTTTTTGGTTCAACATACATGTAGCTCGGCCCATGAAAACTTCGACTAGAGCCCACAATTCCGTGGTAGAGCACATGTATTTCTGCTTCATACGAACCCTTCGGTAGTCATAGCGTCGGGAACTTGTCCGTGTTTTATCACTCAGGTATTGTCCAGGTATACCGGCAGGTATTGTCCAGGTAGAGTTTTTACGGTTTAAATTACTCTCATTTTCTTCTTTTGATTCCTAGCCACCAGTTAGGGAGACCCGTGGCAGCCCCCCCCCCCACGCACCTCGCTCTCTTGCGTGCGGCGCGTACGCGCTCAGAGAGAGCACACGCCAGAGAAATCATGGAGACATCTCGCCCTAGTCCAACCGAAGTAGCAGAGGACAGCAATGCTCAAGAGCGAGTGGAGGAGGCAACAGAAGACGTCGCAGATGAAGGAGGAGATGGTGAGGAAGGGCAAAGAGGTGTGGACACGTCGAGTGAAGCAAAGAAGACTACGGGCGATGAAGAGGACGATTCGGTGAAAGATGAAGAGGATGCAGAGGAGGAGAAGGTCGCTTCGGGCGAAGGGGAAGAGGGTGAAGTGGAAGAAGATGAAGTGGAGACGGAACCAACGAGAAAGCGTCGTCAAGGAAAGAAAAGAACCGTCTCCGATGTCGAAGAAGAAGAGCTGGTTCAGGTCCCTGTATTTAAGGCGCATCATGATTCGTGGGCCTCGCTGGAGCAGTCTCTCAAGGAGTACATGGAGGCGACGCGCCAAAAAATCGTGGTGAAAGAGGTGATCAATGTAGCCCGCAGGAACGCTGATCTTCGGCGCCAAGTGAGGTACCAAGGGCTTCCTGACTCAGAGTTGCCTCTCGTCCCTGCAGAGATGGAACCTTATCAGCGCAAGTTTATCTGTACGCATGGGTGGTCCGAACGTGACAGATCAACGGGAAAGCGGACGTCACACAAGCTGAGTACTACCGATTGTCCGTTTCAGATGCTGGCTTAAGCTACCAAGCGTAGTGACGGTCAGTGGGGCGTTGTGATGAAGCGTGAAGTGTACGCCCATAATCATCGTGTCTCCGAAGACATTTACAGGTCTTATCCAGGTATTCGCCAGGTTCCGGCGGACTCACCTTTGATGCCAGGTATTGAGCTGCTGGTTAAATCCGAAGCCGGGACAACAAGCGTGTACAACTACATTCGAGAGAACTCAAAGCACCGAGTCTCCATGGATGATGTGCACAATCTACTTCGCCGGCTGCGTAAGCAAGGTAAATGTTTGGTTTGATTACATGTCTTGTCTTCTTGTTCCCCTCTAACTTGATGCATTCGCAGGTGTGGAGTTGTCTGATAACGATGCCGTGGCTGAGATGATTATGGACTTCAACAGAGTCATCGGCAAATGTTTCTTCGGTGCACGAAAGTGCACGTGGAGATACCGGTGTGCTTTCCTTCACTAGTGGGCATATGCGTGCGATGTTGGACAACTTCCCCGAGGTGATTCAAATGGACTGTACGCACAAAACCAATCAGTAAGTTGCATGGTAGTAATTGGACAGGTTTTCCCCAGGTATGACCAGGTTTTGACCAGACTTTGTGTATGGTTAGGTACAACTACCAGCTTTTTACGATGGTTGGTATGGACCAGTTTGGCCAAGGCCAGCCTGTCCAGTATTCGTTAATCGAAACGAACGGTGACTGGCATATGGCCAAGTGCTTGGATCATTTCAAGCGTGCGAACGAACACTGGCGGTTCGTCCGTATTGTGATCGTCGACAAGGACATGCGCGAAGTCGAGGTGGTTCGCAAGAAGCTTCCCGAAGCTCGGGTGCTGTATTGCCACTTTCACGTGATCAAGTGGTTGCATGAGACTATCAGAAAATCTAAGTCATACGGTGCTTACGACGAGGATGTTTAGCGCAGATGAAACACGCCATCACCAACATGACTTACTCCAGGACAGAGGAAGACTACCATATGCACCGTGAAGAGTTTAAGAGCCTCGCTTGCCGAGATGATCGCACCGATCTGTGGGAGTACTTTGACAAAAACTAGAACGACTGCTGCGAGATGTGGGTGATGGCGTATCGCGTTGATCTGCCTCACTTCGGAAATCACACCAACAACCGCGTGGAGAGCCTATTTGGTAAGCTCAAACGGCATCTCAAAGGCCACTTTACAATGAGAGCTAGTTTGAAGGTGCTTTTGGACTACCAGCGACGCAAAGAGGAAGACTATCGGTCCAAGGTCGAGATGCCTGGCACCTTACGGGACGTATCCTACTCAGAAGAAATGAATGTAGCGCTGGGAAAGACAACACGTTGGGTGGCATCAGCGATCAAGGCTCAATACGATGTTGCTACGGATGCTGCTGTTGCTAACAACTACACGTTTACCGACAATGGCACTACTGTCACTGTCAGCGGTGGTCAACGTGAGTATCTTATCGAGAAAGAGGGTTACTTGTGCGACTGTGAGTTTGCTCAGACCATGAAGCTTCCCTGCAGACACGCCATGATGTACCGAAAGCGCTGTGGCAACCCATTCATTATCCCGTTCTCGACAATTGCGCCAAGGTATGTCGACTTTGCGTCCAGGTATTGGCCATGTTTTCATCATGTATTAGCCAGGTATGTGTTTTGCAGGTGGTTTGGTCAAAGCAGGCTCTCGCAACAGGAGTTGACAGAGGTGGCGGCACCGTTTGTGGCTAAGATATACAAAGCCCATTCACAAGCTGCTGGTGGAAGGTTGGGTGAAGCGGAGAAATACAGACGTGCACAGCAGGCACTTAGTCGCATCAGTGGTGAGCTTGTGAGGTTCGAAGACGATGCCTTCGCTAGTGCGATGTCGCAGTTGGATCAATGGTGGTACAATCTGAGGAATGGACAACCCACGGCAGAGCATTCTGCCCCCAATCGAGACGGTGACAATAGACATGATGATGACAACTCGGATGGAGGAGCAGGTGAAAGTGGAGCAGGGGTGGATTCTGAACAACAGCAAGATACTGAGGCTAGCGATGCGAATGCGGCTACCAAGGATGATTCCGACGACGTACCGCCGATTCAGTGGCTGGTCCTGCGACTCAAGCAGCAGAGATGTCTACGACCGCAGCCCAACCACCAAAAATCAAGCTGAATGGTAAGGTCAGAAGGGCCGGGCGACCTCATATGAATAGTACGGCGATGAAAGTGAAGGCGGCGTTAGCACTAAAAGAGTACAATAACGGGATGAAACTACGCGCTCTTTTAAGAGACAACGACGTCTGCGATGTGGTGTCTACTCTATGGATGATCATACCTGGAGTTCGCGAAGTTGGGTCTTTCCTTACTACCTTTCCAGTCAACAAGAATGGTGAGGGAAGGTGACGGAGATTACGTGCCAGATCGAGTGCGATTCCGGCTAGTCGAATCGCTTGTTGATGATGCGTTGGATAAGCTGAGGGGCGGATTGGCGCTAGATGAAGAAGTTGAGTTGGACAGTGACGGTGAACGAATGGGCAGCATTGAGAATTACGTGGTGTCAATTGAAAAAGTTGGTCAGTTCACCAGAGAGCAACTGGAAGCTATGAAATCCTTGTGGGGGCTACAAGATACTTGTCGCAATGCTGTTCTTTGTTGTACCTGGTTGAATAGCACTGTTAAACCCGCGGTCAGTGACCCCGCTTCAGCGGGTATTATAATGGGAAAGATACTGGAGTGTTGGCCGTATACACCGCTGGTTGGGTTCGGATTCGACCTGACGTACAACAATCTCTTTTGCTTTCGAGATGTCGCTTGGCTAAACGATAACGCCATGCGTGCTTTTGCGGTTTGTCTCGCACGGTACAAGAATAATTGTACAGTCGTCATTCCGCCCCCAAAAAAGCCAAAGATGCCAGGAATGGAACCCAACCAAAGGCCACCAAAAGTCGTATCTCTACAAGCACGCTCGACAAAGTTGGTGAAAGTGTTGCCTCGCACCAATTCGTGATTCTTCCTATCAATTTTTGGTGGCACGCATTGGGGATGCCTCGTGGTTGACCGAGACACCAATGTTATCAAGATGTACGACAGCATGGGCGGTAAGAGAAACAAGAAACGGTTGCAGAAGATGGCTAAAAAAATCCGTACTGGGCCTCTACGTGACGATTCCTACGAAGCTTTGGAAGTAACCGAGCCGGTGCAAACGGACAGTGACAGTTGCGGTGTGTTTGTGTGCCGGTTTTTCTGGACTTGAGTGAGCATCGAATCCCCCAGCGATGTGTCCCCAGCTGGTATTACGAAGCTGAGGTGAGAGATGCTGCACGCAGTCATGAAGTTGAGGCCGCGCTAGTTATTCGTGCATATCCGTCAGTGCAACATGCATGCAAACACTAACGATTTTAATACGTGGTCAATTCTTGGGCAAAACCTGGACAATGACTATATGGTGCAGAAGTCGATAATGGTACATTCGTGGTACGCCACCATGAGCGTGAACGCCGACACACCGCAGCGGCCATCACTCTAGAATTTTTCTAAGTAGCGCACACATGATTTACCCAGGTTTTAAAACCTGTAAAATACCTGGGTAAACGGTGAAGAAAACGATTGGTTGCGGTGAGTTCCGACGTCGACTGCCCACGATCATTTCCACTTTAGCCTAAGTCGTGCACACATGAGTATCCCAGGTCTTATACCTGGAAAATACCTGATTTGGTCATTTAAGTTCCCGAATGTAAATTACCAAATCTGATTCCGTTCTCTATAAGGAAACCTGGGCGAAACCTGGCCCCCTAGCATGGAGACTCAGATTTCTGAGTATTTTTTCAATCTGGGAAATCTGGACGCTAAGGTCGTCCTTGAAATTAACCGAGTTTGATGATCAATAACAGGGGATCAAACTGGTCCCCTGTTTTCCTCCATGATGATCTTGAATGACGACTTGATATTATACGCTAGAGGTTTTAACAAATCTTATGCACACTGTGGCTTGTCTTGAATTAGCAACAGGACGAGAAATTGCTTGTGTATTATTTTTCTTCGCAAAATCGCCGCGTAAATGCAGCATAACATGGACGAATACGCGTACCGTACTTAGTATTAAAATAAAAAGTGATTTCAGGAAGCACCCAGTGTTCGCAAACGTCGGATCTCTCTCGTACGAAGTAGACTCCATGCAATGTATAATAGCTTATGAAGCGGCAAAGCAAGGATCGATTCCTTGCCTGGAACCGGATGGCGGCCAAAAACCGGGGAAGGCAAAGCTCAACGATACTTGACGGGTACCGTATTCATCCCAAATATTTGCTAATTGTAACACTTGTTATATCGAAGGAAATAAGATCTGAAGTCGGCCGAGTTTCAAGAACACAAACGATTGGCTTTTGGTTTCTTAAGAAATGATCGAGGAAATCGCTGGTCAATCGATTGTCACAGGGTTTTCTACCTTTTCTGCTCGATCTGACTACCAGTGGCACATCCGTTGCCAACAGCATGGAAAGCCATGAGTTTCAGAAGGACAGAGCACGTTCAACAGAGGAGCCAAAGCCAAAGCTGCTTCGCCACGCCCATTCCGAGTCCACCGCCCTCAGCCTCACCGCAACACTTGTCACTGAGAAACCGCCGCCATGGTTCGCCTGCTCTCCGTCGCTTCGCTGCTCGTGGTCGCTCTTGTGAGCTTCTCGTGTGTTCAGGGTATCCCGGACCCCAATATGGTCGCAGCCAAAGCCACCATCGTCGCCATGGACACTTCCAGCCAAGCGCTCGACAAGGTCACGGAAGCTGCCAAACGCAACACTAATGACAAGAGTCTACTTCAGAAGAAGGCCTAAACTGGCCAGGGCCCTCCTAGATGGACCAACTCCCCCCCCCCCCTCCAACCAAGGAAGCAACTACGTGGCAGACCTTGGTATGTGACTCGTTTTGTGTTTAAGTAGATTTAAAAGCGACCGGCCAATGCATGTCTTGCAACAAGTTGTGGTGTGTGTTTGTGTATGTGCGTCTTGCTGCACCGAGGTCAAGTGTTCTTTCTCAATTAGTTTGTCTGTTGATTTTTGTTTTATTGCTTGGGTGTAAAGAAGTCCTGCATGGTCATCTGGTGCATCGTTTTGGACCTTTTCTTCGAGTTTTCGTCAGCTTCACGTCGAGGAGTGGCCGAAGGTTCCTGTTTCGAGCTCAGCGTCACTGGCGATGTTTGCGCCTGTTGGTTCGCCTCGCTCTCGGTCTCCTGTGGCCTGTTCAGCGGCAACTGAAGCGAGGCCAACGCTTGTTCCAGCGAGCGCGAGGCTCGAGTCAACACGTTTTGCACCCCTCGCGTGGCGCAACCTGCACTCAGCTCACTCAAGAGAAACCCCGCCAGCCATTGCGTCATCCCGCCACTCTGACGATCCCAGTCACGCGCCTTCGGACTGGCAACAAGCGCCAGCAACGGCTTCACCTTCGCTTGCAGATCCAGATCGCGGTCGAACAGCACGTAGACCAGTTCTCGTTGACGGAGAGAGGCTGCCAGCCACTGGATCAGAAACTTGAGTTCTCTGTCGCCCTGGAAGACCCCGCAGCCCCAATTGCCAGTGGCAACAGGCCAACAACGCTGGTCATCCTGTGCGTCCGGGTAGGCAAAGCCCGCGTACGCCTTGACTAGGTCGCGCCAGACGTGAGCACGCGAGTACTGTCGTTCCACCCGCGCCGATCCATAGTCTGTTGCGTCAATTCCAGTGATAACGCATTGCCGTCGTACGGTGCCGTCGGGTAAAGTTACTGAAGGTGTCGCGTCCGTGAAGTTCCCCCCGTAGACAAACGAACCGCCGTATCCTTGGTACGCACAGTAGCGCTCCGTCCCATGGATCACGAACGCTTCGTGAGGTTCCAGTTTGGCGAACACGAGACACGAGACAAGCAACTCGGGAGACAGCAGGAAGCGAATTTCCTCTTGGACGCACCCAGAGTTGAGCACGCCTCCGCCGGCGAATTTGTTGGCAAAATCAACCTGCAGATGACTGTCCAGATCTTCGATCAACGTGTCCGAGACGCATCGAGCAGCGTGTAAGTGAGGGGGACATATCTGCGCGGTAGCACCAGTATTACTCTCACTAGTCGACAATATCGTGAGCAGTTCTTGAGTTGTTCGCTCAGCACTGAGTCGACCTTGGGCAAGTGGGACGTGGACGCCAACACGAGTAAAGTCGATCACCTCGGTCGATAACGCTGGACGCTCGGAGATGGCACGTGGCACCACACACAAAAAGTATTGCAAGAGACAGCGGATCTTCTGCGCCTTCAGCACAACCACTCGGCCCATATTCCCAGGAGCTGAGAACATGCGAACTGCTGTGAAGTAGGGGAACTGGATGACGTCGTCTTCACTGTCGCGGCGTGCCGCTTTCTTGCTCTGCGGACTGCCATCGAGTTGGACGCATTGGACGATGTCTTGGTCAGGAGAAATGCCGAAGAAGCAGCTACACACGAGTGTCAGCACCTCCAGCTTCGTAAACCGATGCGTCTGCGTCTCCACTCGAGTCCTGTTAGCAGTACGTGGAGCTTTGCCTTCCACCTGTTTGTCTGTCTCCAGAGGCGTCAATAGTGGCGGCGGAGTAGCAAACATTTGCGGCATTTCCAGCACCAGTCGCACCATCTCCGGCAGGACGTCCTTGAAGAACGCGACCCGTTCCTCTCGCGTCAGCAACTACAAAATAAACAGTAGAGAAATGCAACAACAACAATAACTCCATCTATTAGCACAAAAACCAACTTTCCCACTTGCCGGATGCCATCACGAACCTCGTTCATCGCGTACTCCAAGCAGTTAAAACTACGCCGCGGGTCTGACAGCGTCACCCTGGCACAGTAGCAATATTCACAGCACTAAACAGATCACTTTCTGCAGGTTTCTGACACTCTTCAATGTCTCTAGGGCCCGTACAGTTGCAATCTGGCGGAGAGGTCCGGGACGTCCAGCATAGGCTGCGCCAACATGGCCGTGATGTAAGGCCAGAGCGGCACCTCGCCTCGGAAGAGGAAGCTGGGCGAGCAGGGCAGTCGCATTCTGTGTCCTGCAGGACTGGGATCCTGCATGTTGACGTCTCCATCCGCATCTACTTCGCTCTGGCCTGCAGCTTCCTGATACTGCGCAGGATACTGCAGCCACAGGTCTCTGGGTCTCGCGGGTGGCTCAAAGAACGGATGACTGTCATACCGCAGCCAGCGTCCGACCCGAAGCGTCTCGTGCAGCCAGAAACGCGTCACGAGACGCAGTGGCACATTGGAGAGCGAAGCAACAGGCTCACAGTCCGCCCAGTAGCTAGTGATCACGTAGACGAAATTAGGTTTTACCGTGTCTGCCGCGGCATACAGCGTGCCATTGTTGCTTTGCACCAGAACTGACAGCTCATGGCGTTCGGCTGGCGGCAGGCAGTGGAAGGCAAAGGCAGCGCCTGCCAGCGAAAACCCGCGCGACATCGGATTACCAAAACAGAAAGGAGCAAAAAAACCTTGATAGAACCGGTACTGTTTGTCAAATTTTAATACCGGTAAGCCGGTATTTTTGCAAAGGCCATTTCTTGACTTCTGTACCGCATTTTTGGTACAATATCGGTTCACGCCTCTGGTTCGTCGGTCGTTATCAGTTCGCGATGGACATTGACATTCTCGAGACGCCTCTACTCTCCGCCCCGCACTGGACCGAAGACGAGGTCGCTTTCGTATCTGCACTGCTCTCGGACGCTCCAGACGTTTTCAGCGACGAGCAGAGCTCCCCAAGTGTTTCCTCAACAGAGAACGACAGTGTAGAATACGATGAGGAAAACGTCGTCAATAAAAACGTGATACCGGTAGTTTCCACTCAAGGACGCAAAAGCGTCAAAAACAAGAAGCTTTCTCCCGAGGAGCGAGCGGCGGCACGACGTGCGAGCCATCGGGAGACCATGAGACGGTCCCGACAGAGGTTCAGGGACCAAATTGCAGCTATGATGCGCACAGTGCAAGAGTTGGAAAGTATCAAGGCCCAAGCTCTCGAGCAGCAGCAGCAACAACGCTCCGACACAGGACTGCAGGACCAAGTGGCGCTCTTGAAGAAGCAGAGGCAGCAGCTTCTGGACGAGAACGACGCTCTCCATGCTCAACTTGTGGACTCTCTGCTGGCCATCACGAGAGCGCACCCACAGAACTTTGAACATGAACAAGTGCAGCGACGAGTAACGGGAGACGTTGCTGGAGAGAAGGATACGGGAGCAGACTTTTACGTGATGAACACTGGCAGTGGAGCTGTGGTGAAGAGAGACCCCGTGACGCTGTGTGACTTTGTCACGTGGGACGTTGGCACTATCGGCCACTGTTTGCAGCTCGTGCGAGATGCAACAAGTGAAATTGCCAAGTTCTACTCGGCAATTTCCCGCGTAAAGCAGGACGAGCCGAGCGGTGATATGATGGGCTGGAGACAGTCGCGAAGGGCACTGGTCAAAGAGGACACGTGCGTGGAGTTCGCATTCGACAAAACGTTCGCTGGCTACTCGCCCGGCCAATTGTTTCACAAAACGTGGGCTCTCTTTCGCAACCAGCGACAGTTCGCCATGCTGCTTGAGCCTGTGCTCCACGCTCTGCAGCTAGAAGTGCTGCACGAAATCAACGACGACATTGTCGTGGTGCGTCGCATGCAACAGGAGTCGAGTCCCGAGGGCGAGAAGCAGACGCCGACCAAATATCGCAGCATCTATCTGCTGTATCGCATGACGTCGCCTGCGGGATTGTTCGTGGTGCTACAGTCGGTGAACCCGTCGTTCACACGGCGCTGTGGCTGTGCCAATAACCTCTGGTTCGAGTCGTTCATGTGGATGGGCTTTTCAGCTGCTAGCTCGGGTAAGGCTGGCTGCCGCGTGCGTTTTGGTGGCATGCTCGATGGCCACTCGCAGGAATTCGCACGTCGCTGGCAGCGAGAGGTTTTCTTCATGTTGATGCGCTGGGAAAGCCACAGTGTCGCTCCAGTTGTGCTGCTACCCCAATCGTAGTGTCATGGTGCAGTAGAGTAGATCTAGCACGTCTACAGTAGCACCGTCATGTCGAGCGTTATATCGGTTAAGTGTTTCGTGGCTAGGCTTCCACCACGTCGGTTTTGAATAAAACGGCTTTTGCTAGTTGTTTACTTACACCACTACTAACTTTCATGTCGACACCACCTCTTTATTTAAAACTTGAGCAGTGTGGGCGCCACAGCCCGCGACTCCCAGCGGATGGCGAGGAACACGAGCTCACCGAGCCACGCCTTGGCGATCTCGTCGCGCGTGTACGTGTTGGAGCCGCCGAACTCCACCACGGAAGCGAAATCGCCGGAGCTGCTTTGTACTGTGCCGTCGGGCGACATGCGGATCCAGTAGAAGATCTCGCACCACTGCTCATCGTCACGCAGCAGTTTCTTGACCAGCGGCAGGTTGATGGTCTTCATGGCCAGCGTCTGAGTGCCGTCAGCTTCCGCCACACGGAACAGTACGTACACTGTACGCAGCGCTAGTTTGTTGCCCATGACGCCGGAGCGGGCGTTGTCCTCGCTGCGGCGATCAATCACGAAGAGATCGTCCGACAGCTTCTGCAGCGGCCGGATGTGCGTGTTGACGGTCGACGGAATCAGTTTCTGAGTCCTTTTGCCGTCAGTGAGCAAGTGCCAAGTCGTGGCCATGAGTTGCGCCGGCGTCACGTGCTGAAGCGCCTTTTTGACCGAGAAGGTGATGGTGGAGCCCTGACGCAGCGTGTACTGCGACCAACCGAGGAACTTGGAGCGGTTGTGGTAGTGCGCGTCGTTCGCATAGAGAAGGCGGGCGCTAGTGATGTGCTGCAGAGTCTGACGCACACATGCGAGGCCTTCCTCCCGCGTGAGCGGTGTAAAACGTACGCTACTGTCGCCGTTGAACGGGCGAGGGCCAGAGCCCAGAGGCTCTTTGTTCTTCTTACTTTTCTTAGCGCCAGAGCCCGAGTCGCTCTCGCTGTTGTTGTCACTATCCGTCTCGTCCGGACTGAATTCAAGCAGCAGATTCTGCATGTACCCGGTCGTCACGTCTCGTTCGCGTAGCTGCTGCGTCATGACTGCGTTCTGACGCCGGAACTCCTCGATCTCACTGGCGAGACGCACAAAATTCTCGCGCTTGATGGGCGTCGACGGCGATGGGTACACGGAACTGGACACATGAGGAGGTGTCGGCGAGCGGGCTTCATTGCTCTGTGGCGAGACCGCGTTGTTGCCGCCCGTGCGCTCCACGAGTCGCTGTTTGCGCTGCTCCAGCTCCGTTACCTGTTGCCGCATTTGCTTCATCGATTCCTAGAGCCATGAGCAACAGATGTTACGTTAATATCTGTGTTGTCTATCGATTAATCTCCATGCGGATGCGCGCACCCGCTTGGCGAAGCTTCGTTGGCGGTCGCGCTCATTGCGTTTGAGCTTTTTGAGTTGGTCGGCTTTGGGGACCGAAGTGGCGATGGAGATTAGGTGGGACGCGGTTTCGCAGTCCCCTGGAGCAGACGGTGTAGGGTCAGGGCCGAGATAGTAACGCGCCATCGCGCGAAGCTCGGCATCGGCGTCTTCCAGCGAGTTTGCTAGCGACATATAATGGCCCTTCGCGTCGAAGACTGATGACCGTGTCGATAAGCGTAGTACTTTGGGTTTTCTGTGCAGTCGTAACTCCCAAAATTGATTTTCACGGAGACAGCTTAAGTGACAGTCTCTAAAATACGGTACAGTAGCCGGTATCATTATTTTTGTTTTTGGTATTAAGGCACTTGCTATTTAGTCCGACTGGTGTGGATGAGACAGGCTAATGGTGCACGACGGTACCCGACCAATGCCCGACCATGCCCGACACAAATAGAGTCAGTTGAGCAAGTATATGTATATCCGGATGTGAAGACTTCGTGTTTTGAGCGCGCAAGTGCGGCCGACACCATGCATGACGAACGAATAGACTTTATACTTAGACCGGTTCGTCCCGTGCGTTGCGTCAATCATCAGAACTTCAGAAAATTGGTCGAATAGTGTTCTCATATGCTTTGTTTGTAATGTGATGCAAGTCGCCACTTTCTATGTAAAATCAATAGCACACAAAACAACAAATGTTAACCTCATCAATTGACGTTAGACCCTACAAAAGCATTCATGTACCTTGCCATCAACGTTGTCCAAGAAAACCCGACCAACGTTCGCAGTCACATCACCGAATTGCTTCATTCACTTCTTAAGCCGCTTGTCAGTGCTTGATGGCCCATCGTTGTTCGCGAGCCTTCAGTTTCTGAACGAGGTTTTGCACATCTTTCGGAGTGGGGTTACTGTCGGTGTGCTTCATTAGGTGACTGATGATACCAGACTTCTTGACACCCTTTTTCGCAGCAGATCGACTGTCATAAGCGTTGACTCGTCGAGCATGACGCGTTTCGATGGATGTGAAGAGAAAGCCTGGCTTGTCCGACGATGATTATGCTCTAGTCGGCAACGGGTGATCCGCACAGCAAACGTCGTCTTCTGTTGATCTACTACCTGGACGCAGACATTAATCTGTGGCGCATGTATAACCATTGTTAGTCAGTGAACTAACCGACGGGCCCCGACTGACCCCTACTGACCCCGACCAGTCCCGACCAATCCCGACTTCAAACACATATATGTACCTGCGCCTTGCAGCCCTTTGCCTGAGTCTCTTGGCGTGGCCGCTTTGTAGCAATAGACTTGTACTTCCCCGAGTGCGTACACACGAACGTCCTCGAATACTGCTCCCACGAAGCTGGTATTTTAGCCGCTTTTGACTGTGACTTGTCTATCCTAGCATTGCGCTCTGCCACGCTGGTATTAGAGCGCGCCCTGATAATCTACAAGACAGATAGCACAAAAAATAGTGAGACAGCGGGGTCAGACATCCGTTCATTCAATCAAATCTCGCATACCTGAAACGTTTGTGCTTCATACGCAACCAGGTACTCGTCGAAGCCCCCCACGACGTGAACTCCGCCTTGTTGGGTGGTAACGCCACTACGCGTGTAGGGAAGCCACCTTCGCTAGCGCTGCTGGTTGAATCGGGCACATCCGACACACTGAAAGCCTCGGAAAACTCTTCATCACCCGACCAAGCATCGCTCGCAGTGGGTGTTGGGAGCCAGACGTCATCCTGGGAGTATTCTCGGGGCGGCTCAGACTCGCTGCTGTTGCTCTCGTCGATCTCGCGCGCGACAGCCCCAGTTAGCGGCCTCTTCTGGACGGCGCGGACGCGGAGATCCATTCCCCCTCGCGATCGCTCCCCTGTTCTCCCGTTCGAAATTTAGTGGCTGTCTCACTGGCTTGGACAAACGGTATACACGGTATACACGCTTAAACATCGTACGGATGGGAGCACATCGATGATTTGAAGGGGAAGGTTAGCTCAGTCGGGAAATTTAGTCACTCTCATGTATTAATTGCAGCAAGAGTTAGTTAATCCGTGACCATCCTTAACTATCAATCGGATGTCCGTGACTGACCGCTAAAATGACTTCGGTTAGCCAAAATCCGACCATGTCTGTACAGTAGAGCTTTGCAGATGGAATGTCCATCCGTTTTATAGCCTAGATCGAGCTTGATTGGAGCATGAAACTAAACTTACGCGTCAAGATGAGATGGGAAGAGGGAGGCATCGATTTGTTTTATCTGTGATTGAATTACCACTTCAAAACGGCAAAACGGGTCGATTTACAGGATATCGATGTGGGTTTGGTGGTTGATCGATCCCGAGCGGACGATTTGGCTGCCGTAGCTCGATTTATCAGCCAGTCAAGCTAGATCGATTTGTACTTTTATAGACATCAATTTAATAAAACGATCTCTATTTATTATAAAGCGAGCATCGGGCTAAGTGAAATGGAAAAAGCATTGAAATCCACAATACTACCTCAATAAATAAAAAGTTAAAATGTAACACTTAAGTAGAAATATAACCTACAGCAGGTCAGCATTGAATCTAGCTACGAGAATGTCATCTAATACGGAAGAGCTCAACATCGCTCGCTTTACCCCGAACGCATTTTCAGCGTCGGAGAAATTGCTCTCCGACATAGTGCTTGAAGCCGGAATAGCCAAAGTGAATCTCGCAACTTGGGGAAGCGAGACGGTTCACCTTCATCACTCGGGCTAGTACCTTTTTCCACCAGCTCAGTAAATCAAAGTGTATTATCTCTGTTTCACTAAGTCGCAGACTCCAGTATATTTACAGTGATATGACTGCCTGCCTGATATGAATGAATCCTGTGGAAAAAGACAAAAATAAGAGCTCAAGAAGGTGCAACAAGTTTCTCGAGAAGAAGAACATTTCAAATGTTTGAATAGTTTGAATGTTTGAGCGTAGCAGTAGTTTAAACAGAGCGCTCCTTGCCGCTCATTCATATTCAATTTTTCCAACTCAAGCTCAAGTCGACATGCAGACAACGACGGTGAAACTACCCCCCCCCCGCCCCCCCCTACAAAACCTCGACCCCCCTCCAAGTGCAAATTTGGACTCAAGTAAAATAAAATAAAATAAAAGGGCTGCTTTAATTTAAACGCAGGTGATACCGCGCAAGGGGTCGAGTTTTTTTGTTGTCTTGTTGGCCTTTCTCATTTTGTATTGAAAATAGATATTTACGGGGGGGGGTTGACTTTCACCGTCGTTGTCTGTACTCAAGGGACCCTCGGTCAGCCAAGGCCGCTACACAAGTCCGAGTCGACTCAAACCCGATCCGCGTGTCCTCTGCTAGCCAAGGCGCGTCATTTTGATATATCAAATTTGGAACGAATCAATCCCTCAAGACCTTCCAAGATGGTGCGACAGTCTCAAGGCTAGAACGACTACGTCACCTACACTATCGTCACGAGTCCAGCGACTGAGTGTGCTCCGGCCGACACCGCCAAGATCATCATCCCTACCTTCTACGGCGGCAATGCCAAGGACTGGCTGCGATGGAGCGTGCGCTTTAAGAGTCTAGCCCAACAGAAAGGCTGGAACGTCGAACAAGCAGCACTACAACTTCTCCTACTACTCGACGGTGAGATGAAGAACGATGTCGAAGATGCTGCGAGACAGACGGCGCAGGAAGGATTCTCCTTTTCCCAGTTCTACGAGAGTATCGGCCCACAACTAGTCTCTCTCGACTACAGCGAGACCCTCGACGAAGAGCTTTGGAACCTAACCAAGCGCTCGAACGAGTCAGTACAGCAAGTCAGCTGATGGCTCAAGGAACTCGTGCGTATGTTCGCTGAGCTACCAGTGAGCGCTGAAAGTATCCCCGAGGTACAGTAGTGCCGCTTCCTGAAGCGTGTCATGCCTCACGCGTGGCAAGGCAAACTTGCCGCGTCTGGAATCGCCCACGAATGAATGAGTGATTTACTTCAGTACTTCGAGCGCATTGAATTGCGCAAGAAGTCCATCTCGAAGGACAAAAACAGCAATTAGCAGCAGAAGTCTTCTCGCTACTCCCAGCCGAGCAAGTCCAACCACTCGGAGCGACACAAGAGCGGCAACGACAGGAACCAGCACGGGAACGCAGCTGCACCAGCACAGAAAGGACAGGGTAAATGGTGCTCACACCACCAGACCTCATCCCACAACACCAGTGACTGCTTCGTACTTAAGAAGCAGCAACAAGCCGAACACAAGCAAGCTGAAACTAAGAAGTCGCATAGTCGAAGAAGTACCCAAAGGTGTACAAAGCGGACAGTGAGGCCAGCGACGAAAAGTTCAAGTTCATCAGTCTGGTAAATAAAAAGCATTCTACAACAAAGGTGCCACTGCGCATTGACGTGCAGCTACGTGGCGAACACTCCACTATCGAAGCCCTCCTGGATAGTGGATCATCAAAGAGTGTAATCAACGCGGCAGCTATGGAAGCTATCGCCAAGCACAGACGCAGACAAGTCGCGTCCAACACAACCTTTCAGACAGCAAGTGGTCCAGTCTAGAGTGACGGTGGCGCCATCGTGCAGTTCAAATTCGCCAAGCTCAACCCGTCGGACCAAATTACCCACCGGTTTGAGGTCCTTGAAAGCAGCACGAGACCCAATGATCATTGGACGCGATCTGATGGAAGCACTGGACAGTGTGCTCAATTTCAAGGATAAAATCGCTCAATGGGACGGCGCTGAACATGGGCTCTCCGGTTACTGGGCTTTGGATACGAATATCGACCCCGGGCTCCCCGATGAGTACAAGGAGACAAGCGACGATGCAGTCCAACCGACTGAGTTGATGCCAGACACGGTGTATGGAGAATTAGCTGCACGCTACCTGCATCTCCTGCAGCAGTACGCACATCTATACGACTGACATATGTGCATAATGAAGTTCGACGACTACGTGCTACCTCTGTCTCCTGACTTTAAGCCCGTGCATGCAAAACCGTACGCGATTGTACGGAGCATGGAAGCCAAAGCCAAAAAAGAAATCCAGCGATTGGTCAGCCAAGACGTCCTCGAGCAGATATACGACTCGGAAATGGTCTCTACAGCTTTCTTCATAGTCAAACCGAACGGGTCGTTACGGTTGCTGATCGACTTCCGACTTCTGAACAGGTACCTGCGACGCAGTCCGTACTACGTGCCCAAGATCCGCGAAATTTCCATGCGCCTCGCAGGAGCGAAGTGCCTTTCATCATTTGATGCGAACATGGGCTACTACGCGCGTCGACTAGCCGAAGAAAGCCGACCGTACACAGCTTTCCGCTTGTCATGGGGCAAGTTCCAGTACAAGAGACTCCCCATGGGCGTTGCAACCGCACCTAGTGAGTATCAAGTGTCTATGGAGAAGATCTTTGGAGATCCCGAATTCGTCGTGGTTTATCTCGACGACATACTATTGTTTTCTCGCAACGAGGAAGAACACTTGGGGCATCTTCGTGTGGTTTTCGAACGGCTCAACAGGTATCATGTCACCCTCAACGGCACGAAATGCCAATTCTTGCGTGACTCCGTTGACTACCTAGGCTTTACGCTAGCTGCTGAAGGCATACCGCCGTAGGCCAAGAAGATTCGATCCATACAGCAAATCGAAGTGCAAAGAACAGGAAGGAACCCCGTTGGTTCCTTGGAATGATCAATTATAATCGTAACATGGTGCCTTATAAAGCTGCGATATGTGCCCACCCAACGAGCTCACCAGCAACAAGGTCCCGTTTACCTGGCTGCAGAGCGACACATACGCGTTCAACGCTATCAAGAAGGCGTTCGCCGAAGCTGTACTCCTGGCGTTTCCAGATTTCGACCAATTCCTTCATGTGTACGCCGATGTCAGTGGAAAACAGCTTGGAGGTAGCAGAAATTCATTCTTGCCTGCTACTCTCGGCCACTGAACAAGTACCAGATCCACTACACAACGATGGAGCTGGAATTGTTGTCCATCGTGTCTCTGCTTCTCGAGTATCGAACTATGTTACTTGGCTTCGATGTCGTGGTCCACATCGATAAAAGATCTAATCTACCCGACAGAGACGAATTTGCGCGTGAAGCGCTGGACGCTACTTTTTTCTGACTACCGACTCAAACTACACTACATACAGGGTTCCAAGAACATCGATGCTGACGCGTTCTCTCGTATGCAGTTCGACTCTGAGCAGCAGCAGACGCTTGACAAAAAGATCTACGCTGCGACTGACGAGCCTGAGTGCGTCATGCACGGCCCAGTCATCTGTGATCATCAAGAGAAAGATGAAGCAATTCAGAAGATCAAGACTCTTACCGGAACCAACAATCTTGACTACAAGCTCATGCCTCTCCTTGGTTGCTCGCTGGTCGCGTATCAAAAGCGAGTTGTTATCCCCAAATCGCTGCGAGAGGGTCTAGTAAGCTGGTACCATCAGAACCTCGGACATCCTGGCCATGAGCGTCGATCCAAGACGATGCATCAAGTTCTCTACTGACCCGGTATGGAAGCCTTTATCACAGCGTTCGTCAAGAAGTGTCTAGTGTGCAAGTTTGCAGAAGTACACGGTAGCAAGCAGGACTACAGACCCTTGCCCCCACGAGCGTTGACAGCCAACCCATGTGATGTGGTACACGTTGACCTAATTAGTCCTAACGACTAACAGCCAACCCATGTGATGTGGTACACGTTGACCTAATTAGTCCAAACGACACGGTGGCTATGGCATCACAATGATCGACCACGCCACACGCTGGCTTGAGGTCGCCGTCCAACCCAACAAGGAGGCGCTAACAACAGCGGAGAGCTTGGACCGTTAATGGCTCTGCCGGTACCCTCGTCCAAAACAAGTAATCCACGACCAAGGCCCAGAGTTTACTGGAAAATAATTTCAAAAACACTTGCTGAGCTACGGTATCATGGCGAAGTCCATTACCGCTAAGAACCCGCAAGCCAATGCCATCTGCGAGCGAGTTCATTTAGAGCTGCTAAATATCGTTCGGTGCTTCGAGAATGTTGACTGGAAGAAGTCGTTACACTACGCGGCATTTGCAGTGCGTGCCAGTTACCTCAGTATTCTGAATGCGTCACCCGGATAGCTCGTCTTCGGCCATGACATGATATCTCGCCAATTACATCAAGCGAATTGAAGTTATATGTCCAAGAGAAGGTTCAAGGCGATCCTCGCTGAAAACGACCGCGAGAACGACAAGCGCATCGAGCACTTCTACAATCCTGGAGACAATGTCGTGCTGCGGATCCCGAAAGCTTTATGATCCATGACGCGAGCTGCTGTGCACGGCCCGTATACGATCAAGCTAGTGCACACCAACAGCACGGTCACCATCGCCAAAGGTGCAACGACGCAGCAAGTCAGCATCCGCCGCATTTTTCCTTGTTGAACTGCACAGGTTCATGGGGGGAGTATGACATGACTGCCTGCCTGATATGAATGAATCCTGTGCCGAAAGACAAGAATAAGAACTCGAGAAGGTGCAACAAGTTTCTCGAGCAGAAAAACATTTCAAACGTTTGAATAGTCTGAATGTTTGAACGTAGTAGTAGTTTAAACAGAGCGCGCCTTGCCGCTCATCCATAATTTAACTCACTTTCAATTCTTCCAACTCAAGCTCAAGTCGACATAATCAAGCGACCCTCGGTCAGCCAAGGCCGCTACACAAGTCCAAGTCCATTTAAGCCCGTTCCGCGTGTCCTCTGCCAGCCAAGGTGCGTCACCAGTTCTAGTTCTTTTGGGGCTTTCGGCGGTGGCTCCGACGTATTCTGTTCATCATCAGACTCGTCTGCTGCACTCAAAATAATCAATCAGCGCGTGGACCTACTTCGCTTGTTAGGAGCTAAACCTGACAGCTCTGATTCACTTGTATTCATCGTAGGGGAACATTCATACATCAAAGCTAGCAAAATGTCCCGAGCATTCGAGATTTGGAGCTCCTCAACACCATAAATTCGCAATTTACGCTTCTGGCGTGAATCAAGTAGGGCCACCACGTAATTTTTATCGATTAAATTCCATTTGGGCATACCGTGAGTCCGAATGAGCTGCTTGACAGCTATGACTGACGGCGAATCAGGTGAAATAAGTCTGTCTGGGCTACCTTCAACAGAGACAGCGTTTGGGTCTGTACATGGGTTTAGTATGTCCAACAATATCGATATCGCTCATAAATAGCCGAGTGCAGGGTTGGTTTTGCCCAGCTTTCGAGGGTTAATGAAGCCACATGAAATGTTTCTAAGAACACAACTAACTCTTCGAGAAGTTATCGGTCTATCCGATCAAGGTAATGAATTTTTTGATTGACTGTCAACAGCGTAGCCGGCTCATCGTACATTTTTAGAATGCTTTGCAGCATACGAAAATAAGAGAGCCCCACCGAGTCACATTTTCCTTTTTAAGCGTGATCGAGAAGCTTTGACTACAAGTTTGATTGCTTGATGTAGCGGACTAGGGTTTTACAACCGTCGATTACATCGAAGACTTTTGGAGCATTCGTTTAAAACCTGTAGAATGGCTCTGATCGTGTACCATTAACAGTCTGCGTTGTTTTGCAGTACAGTAGTAAAAATAATTGCAATCTTGTGATGAGCACACGCGATCTAGTCGAGCTGAGACCTAAATCCACTACTCCCGCTCATATTGAACCACTATGTGCTATGAGATAAAGAGGCCGCGATCGTACATGTTTGAATCACAATCGCCCACAACAGAGAGTATTTTACCGTCAAAATGTTGTAGGCCCTAAGGCAACGGTTCAAAAATCAAGAACCGCTGAGGCGTATGAGACGTTGGCTTAAAGTGTTTACTTGAAGAGTTCGCGAATGCATTTTGAGTTTATCATCAATCCAATGGCATGTAATGGAAGCGAAGGCTAGGTTACGAGACTTAGCTGTCCACAAATTTACCGTAAAGCCAGCTGCGAAGCCTTCCTTGAAATGAGATGACAGCAGCGTTTTCACTCGTAACCGTGGGTCATCGGCTACTTTCACAACGTGACTTTTTACAGTGTTGCCGACAGGTAATAACGCATCGATGTCAACAAGTAAGTTTGATTTTGAACCGATTTTGATTAATGCAGACGCAAGTAGTTAGAATCCAGCTCTGTCAAATATCAAAAATGGTCTCAAATCTTTGCTGCACATGATGGCTGCCGCACGGCACACTTCTCGTTTATCAGCGGCCTATTCAGTTTGAGTAGTAGTGTATCTAGCCACAGAGCCGGCTGCTGCATTAACATCTTGCAGAGAGCATTTCTTCGTGTGGCTATTGAGGGTTGTACCTTTGCCACTTTTGTACACGTAAGGTCGAAATTATGCTCTACATGCTACGAACTGCTTACCACATGCCGTAAATCACCCGCCAGCCTTTTTCAATAACGAACAAGAAATATTTCCAGCATTGGGATCTGGACGAAGAAGATTCAGCCTGAAGACCTAAAATGGCGGGGGTTGTTGACAGCAATTCCTGTTTATGGCGACATTAAGATATTTAAGCTCAAGCGATTGAAGCATCTGGAGTTTTTGATCTAGTTTTCTAGATGGGTTACCTTCTAAACCCCCAGCAGCATTGTGAGATGTGCTTCCACAAGCCCGTACAGCGAACGAATCCATTTGTCTGTATCTTTCGTACTTGTGCTACCCACTGATAAAAGGACTGTGTCAGATTCGTACTCTTGCTACCTTACCGCAGTGAGATATTCCACCGCATTTCCAGCCACTCCACAGTCAACGCCACCAGCTCCTAACTCAAGGGCCACAAGGTCAGAATGTATTCCACCACCAGGTCCTACTCCAACGTATCCACCACCAGTTCCAGCACCAACTGCTACCCAGCCAACACCACACCTTTCAGCTCAAAGTAGGCCAATTAGGACAAAGCCGAGATGTGTTCAACCACAAGCTCCACCTCCAACTACACCACAGTCGTAAAGAACTCCACAGCAAGTTACAGCTCCGGTGAGATACCAGCCCCTGTGTAATGAGGCCAGTCCCAGCAGTATATACAAAGTAGACTGTCAGTGCCTGGCATTGACACTGACAGCCGATCCTGCATCCTATCCTACGCCTGCCGCTGCAGCCTGCGGCTGCGCACTTTCCGACGTGCCGCGTGCGGACGCGTGTGGTTATACCAAGTTTACTAAGATCGCTGGACAAGAGCGACTGTGGTGTAGTGATTTCTCCGTAGTTGCGGATTATCACCCGTCGACAAAGACGTGACACCGCCCAAGTTGTTCAAGCAACGAACCCTCGGTCAGGTGATGTACGGAGACGCCAAGGTGCAAGGGACTCGACGGCGTCACCTCCGAACATTCAACGAGTATTGGATACGGGCATATGTCACTGAATCCAGGCTGTCCTTATTATTAATAATGGACTGGCCGGATTCGCATTCAGCGGACCATCTACGGTACGAACCCTCAGTGGCGGTTAGGATGAGTTCGCGGAATACTCAGCGACCTTTGGAAGACACGTTAACCGTCTGGGACAGGGCGCGGACCGTTAAAGATGCTCATGCGACAGTGCAGACGACGCTTGGCATGCAAGAAGATCCATAACGGATCATTGTTCACTTGATATTTGTATACTTGATTAGGTCTTCTTATTAGGGATAGGCCCGAAAGGGTAAGCTTAAATACAGACCAGAATTTCCACTCAAGCACACAGAGCGACGTCCGGCTTCAAGGTAAGCGTCAGGTCAAGCTTGTTTGAGTGTGTTATGCCTGTCGGTGAACTCGAAGCTCTGTAGCGAGGGTTCATCCGGCAAGGCCAAGAGACTTTGTGTATTGGCCGATTATTATCGGGGGGGGGTTACGTGACGGCTTATTGTTGCCTATTAGCACGACTGGGATTGCTTGTATTGCATCTCTTTTATTCTTCCTACCGAGTGTTGAACACTCGGTGATCTCGTAAAAGGCTTACCCGTGCCTGGTACCCTTCCGCTGTTGGGACCACGAGGATTCAAAACACCTGCTAGCTTTGCTCGTGCTAGTAGCGTGTTCTAATTTTTACTGGTTGGCCTATATAAGTAGTTTACAACGTCCAGTTTGTCCCGGTGCAAGGGTAGAACTGGGGTCTTCAGGTCCGACCGAACGATCGTTTACTATCCTAGTAGACGTATTGTTGTGGGATCATCCTAACTACATTTGTAGCTAGAGTTCACGTGGGATTTCCAACACCACAACTGGTGCCGCGACCCGGGAACAGATTGTTACCATTGTGAACTGTTTGTATGGCCTTCCAGTTTACGAGCTACCAAGAGAAAAAGAACAAGAAAAAGACAAGAAACATGGCGAAAGGACAATCGACGGTACCAGTTACGCCTGCCAAGTCTGGCGGGGCTCGCAACGAGAGTTCAAGCCCGGCAGCGCGCTTTGCAGCCGCCACCGAGCTTTCAGTGAGCTTCGACGACGAAGCGGACATCGGTCCTGACGTCCACGATTATGAAGATTACGAAGACAAGACGCCGGCCCCAGAGCCAGGCGCAGCGACGCCGGAGACGGCCACGCTATCATCGGGGCTGAGCGGGGCGACCAGGTCCCTTTCGAGGAACCTCGCCGACGAGCTCGATGATGTTGCGGGACCGGACCCCGCCTACGAAGATTATGACGATGGGACCGAGGGTTCTAAACCTTCGGTGGCGAGTACAAAGCATTCAGCACTGCTGAAGGCACCTCGCCCACCTATCAACGGTGATACACCAGCCGCCAAGCGCGTTTTCGACCGCGTACAAGCGCTGATGCAGAATGATGAGTGGATGCAGCTGTTCAAGCCCATCCCCAAGAAAAAAGCCGACTGGCCTGCGCTTGCGCAGGAACTTCAATACCCAGTCAACTCGGTTTCGACTAGCCAAGTCGCCGAGGATTCAGTTTCGCTACTGTTGTCGCTGGGGTTCGAGAACGAGACGTACCCATCGACGATGTCGCTCCAGGATTGGAGTCCACATGAAGCCGGAGCTGCTCTCCAGAAATGGAAGAAGAAGCTTCGGAAGGCGTTTGGCGCTGTTGGCGTCAATGCCGGAAAGCATCCTGTGAGTCGACCGATGATTCAAGATGAAGATCCGTCCAAGATTCCACTGCCGCCGACGCCCCAACGACTCGTTCGTACTCCTCCGACCAAGCGTGGAGCTGAGCGTGGTGCCTTTGGCACTACCGAAGCTTCACCGTACTTTCAAGACTCGCACATGGTTACGCCACGTTCGGAGAGCCGTATGCAACGTATTTACGCAAGTAACGAGGGTTCGTTCGGTCGCCGAGGCGGTGCGCGAGCTCCTAAAGGTGGTACCGGACGTCGTCAAGTCGACAGCGATGGTTCGTCCAGTGACGATGACATTTTGGTGCGTACATTCGACGAGGAAGATCCTCAACTCGAGTTGATGCGTCAGATGAATGAGCTAGCGACGCTGAACGGAGTGGACCCAACACCGAGGATTGAAAGGCTTCGCACCGACCGCTGGATCGCATCACGCCGTTCTCAGGCTCTCGCAACAAGAGCGAGAACTGTATGCAGTGGCTCCGTGGGTTCGTCTATGAAATGACTGGAACCCACACAGATGCCGACAAATGGTGCATTCCATTTGAGCTAAGTCTCCGGGACGGAGCCATTCATTGGTTCCGTCAACTTCCGAAGAAGACGAAGCGCAAGTGGAAGCTGCTGAGCGATGCGTTCATCCGCTACTACTGCTCGCAGTTCACTCAGACGGCACTGTCGCGTTACTACTCCGCCAAGCGGGAACGAAATGAACATCTGTGCGACTACATAAACAGGCTGAATGGCTACGCTCGGACCGCCCGTCTACACTTTGAGAAGAGTGGTCGCGACGCGAAAGAACACGTACAGCAGTTCCTGGCAACATGCGACGATGACAAGCTAGCGGAGAGTCTCTACCACGCTCGAGTCGCCGACATTCACGAGCTCGAAGAGATCATCGAATATGTTCTCAAGGGCAAGGAGAGGATGGCCAAGCGTGACAGTGAGTACCGATACTCCAAGAGTCGTGACGCGCGACGCGACGATGGATACGCCCGCAACAATCGGCGTGATGACCGTCGCCGCGATGACAACCGAAACAAACCAAGAGTGACACTCATTGAAGCCACGGTGGACGACCTACTAGCTGAATTAGAAGGTCGTGAAGCTGCTCAAGGGGGCAACGAGTATTCAAACGAAGATCCGAACGCTTACGACGATGTCCAAGATGAGTACAACGACTTTCAGCCCGATAATACGGATGGTGACTTCTCATTGGATGAAAACGACCGATACCTCGCCGCTGCTAACGAAAATGAGCGCCGTGCAGCTGCTGAAGGCACCTACGCACGTTTGGACAACTGTCAACCGCGTGGAAACACGCCTGATCGCGAGAATGGCTTCAATCAAGATCGCCGAGGTGGTGACCGTGGGTTCAATCAGGACCAACGTGGTCGACGTGACTTCAACCGCGACAACCGACGCCCATAGTACGGACCATGCGCGGTGTGCGGTGGCATGAGTCACTCCGCCCACTACTGTAACAAGCGATGCAAGCTCTGCAAACAACTCCACGATGCTGGACAATGCGAACTTTTCCGCAACTTCCAAGACCTGGCCAAATTCGTGCGTACTAAGGGCACGAAGGAGGAACTCCCGCCAGAGCTCAAGGCCGTCGTTCAAGAACGTCATTTAAACTAGGCAGCCCGCCAACTACATCTGGGTTGGTCCCTATCGGGCTGTTACAGTTAACCGAGCCTTCAATGGAAGCAGAGTGTATCTTTGCTTTCATGGGGCAGAGTGAATGGCCTGATAAATACGTAACAAGTGTGAACGCGACGGAAAATGAAAAGGAGAGGAGTAGAATCCTCGGTGGAGGTGTTGGAGAGAGAGTGGAGTGTGCTGATGCTAATGAGGGCACCAGCTAGGGTTCGTTGGGCTTGGTTTCGAGTGCAGCGCGAGACGAGCCCAAGGGTCACTCCAAGATGATGAAGTTGAACCCTGGCGAGAGACAGGGGTGGTGGTCGGCCAAGAAATTCGACCGACGGATCAGAATGAGAGCTCTGGTGCAAGGCGCTGTGAACGACCAGCGAACGAGGATTCCCCTCGACACGGGAGCGAACGTTAGTGTGATCACTGACGCCTTTGCCAAGAAGTTGCGACTCCGAGATGTACCCGATCACGGACGCCGCATCGACATTCAATGAATTAACGAAGGCAAGGTGTCTACGACGCGACGAGCGTGCGTCAAGATTACGCTCGGATGGAAGATGGTGTACGAGTTTGAGATGTGGGTAATGGCGCATAGTGCGGGCGTCGACGTGGTACTCGGGACCGACTTTATGATCCCAGCTGGGATCCGGTTGGACCTGTTTCACGGCGCGGCGCAATTACCGCACGAAGTTCAAATCCCGCTGATCAAGACCAAGAACATGATCGACAGCGAAGAATACGGCTCCCATGTTAACGCCGGGCCACCCGAGCGTTTGTACATTCAAGCGCACGAGTGGCGAGAATATCGACTAGCGAAGCGTCAAGTCGGGCTAGAAGAACACGTACTGTGGGTTCGTCGAACGAACAAGCTAATCCCGTTAGTAACGAGGTTTCGACGTGGACGGCCTCAGAGCTTTCGATTGACCAACGTGTCTGATCGAACTGTGTACCTACCAGCACACGACTCGATCGCAATGTGGATCCCAGATGGGGATTTGCCACGAGGTGACGGCTATGTGCGTCTGGAGTCCAAGAAGTACCAAGACTGGCAAGTGTTGGCCTACGAAGGTTGCAGAGACCGCGAGCTCTTCCAGCGTGAATGCGAAATCTACGAACAATGGCTTGCAACTCAGCCTTCGGCAATTGATCGACCAGATTACCCAGAACCCAGTGGAGTGCTCGCACGACCTCTAGAAGACTCGCTAGTGGGTGGTAGTGATCATCTGACGTGTGCAGAGCGCTGGGCACTGATCCTGGAAGAACGTGAACGAGTGGAAGCCTGTCTGGCGTCTGGGGTGACAGCCGGGGATTTGGCCGACGGTCAGCCTTCCGCAGAACCTTTGGACAAGTACACGACAACCCATGGCGGAGGCAATAACGCGAACGAAGCCTCGGTAGTGCGTACACACGAACTACTGAGGCCGGTAAACGTGGCACATACGCCAAGGAGTGTTAGAGTCCAGTCAGGGGTGACCACGAAAGCGACAAGTAACGGCACTGGATTAAATGGAGTCACCTGTTTTGACGAAGCTGTCCCGGTCTTGTGTGCCACCAAATCTGCGAATGAGACATCGGAGGTTGATCCAGAGGATGCAGGCATCGCGCTGAAGGTGTTGAGTGCGGCACCGAGTATTCATTGCAAGATTGGTGCGAATGCCGAACTGTCAAGACAGCGGCAGAACGAGAAGCTGAGCAAACGTCAACAACCAAATATGTCGGTGGCCCGCGCATTCAATATTGCGAACAACGACTCGGCAGATGGCCCAGAGATGGGAAATTAGGATGGGAAGGAGATAGACCAAGTACCGACTGTTGAAATCAAAGCGGATGCCAATGTTGAGTCAAGGGAAGAATCCGTAGCGGCGTTGGACGAAACATACATCTCGGTTGCTCGAGTGTTAACGACCGAAGGAAACGAAGCAACGGAGGATACGAGAAATGATTTTTACGAACACCCAGCTAACAACATTGGCTTGGACTATTACGCGAAGGAGCTGGCATTCCTGCCGGATCTGACCGAAGAGATCAACACGACAATTGACTACACTGCGCCTAATGTTGCTGATCCTGAGCTGTCGACTGAACGCCGAGAGCGTCTGGTTGCGACGCTAAAGAACCACGAGCATATTCTAATTGCTAGTGGTAACGCACTGCCGCCGCCAGCCTACGGCGCGATATGCGATATCGACACACAGGGGCACGCTCCAATTAAACAGCGTGCCCGGCGCGTGCCGCTACGATTTCTAGGCAAACTGTACGAGCTGCTGCGCGCTCTGCTGCGAGCGGGACTGATCGTTTTTTCAGACAGTCCATGGGCATCGCCGATCGTGATTGTGATGAAAAAGAACGGGCTGGACATCCGGCTCTGCATTGATTACAAGATGGTGAATGCTATCACCGCGATCATGGAGTATGCAATGCCGCTAGTCGACGACCTGTTAACAGATCTCAAGCGCTACCTATGGTTCTGCTCGCTGGATGCAGCAAGCGGCTTCTGGGCGGTCATGATGACCTTACGAGCGCGTAAAGTGTCGGCGTTCGTCTGCGCACTCGGACATTTCGAGTGGTTACGCATGACCTTCGGGTTAAAGAACGCGCCGATGATCTACCAGCGGATGATTGACAACGCACTCTGGGGGTTCGTTCAACCTAAAGGAGGTTGGCTTAAATACTCGGAGAGGATGCGTTTAGCTGAAGAACAGGCCAAGGAACGTCGTGGGCCAAGCGCAGAGGGTTCGTTTCAAACGAAGTTCGCGGCAGACCGCGAAGCACCGGTAGAGACCGACCCTGTACTACAACTCGTCAACAGCCCCGTCGCTGACATGTTTACGAACGGGGAACCGGACGAATCATCGCTGGTACCTGTATTTGGTTGACAGTCGTTTGTGGATGATATTTGCTTCGGTGGCGAGGATTTCGACAGCTGCCTGGCGACGCTGGACCGATTGCTGTCGAGGTTTGCACAGTGTCGGATCAGCATTAGCTTCACCAAGAGCATCTTCTGCCAACCCAAGGTGGACTTTCTGTCGCATAAAATTTCGCCAGAAGGTATCAGAGCTGACCCCAAGAAGCTTGCGGCCATCACCGAGCTTTCGTTTCCAACGAGTAAGAAGGGCATGCAGTCGTTTCTTAGAGCGATTAATTACTACAGTCGCTTCATTCAAGACTTCGCGGTCTACGGTGCAGCGCTGTACCAGCTCAAGGATGAAGACTTTGCCGCTGAAGGCGGCCTTTCTGTGGCACGTCGTTCCTTCGAAAAATTGAAGACGAGTGTTTCACATTCACCCATCCTCAGGCACTTCGATCGGTCGAAAGAAGTTCACGTAATGCTCTTTGCGAATGAATGGGCGTTGAGCACTACGCTAATGCAAGCACACGAAGGCAAGTTACACCCCGTACGGTTTCTCGGTCGGGTGCTTAAGGAAGCCGAGATGAACTACCATCCTGCTGAGAAGGAAGTTTTGGCGTTACTTCTGCTGTTGAAGATCTGTTACGTCCAGCTGGCAGGAAAGACGCTACATGTCTGTACACGATTCTCGACGTTAGAGTGGGTGCATAAGTCGAAGTCTCTCTTCGGACGCGCGGTCCAGTTCGCAGTACTGCTATCGCAGTGGCACCTGAAGGTGCAGCGCGTGAAGGAGAAGGATGTCGCCTTCGCACAGCTCCTCCAGTCAAGCATCACGAGCTTCGTCGACCTGGAAGACTCGCTCGCGCTGGTGGCACCTCCACACAAGGGTTCCCCGACTATTCGAATGGACCCCGCGTTGCTGTACGCCAGGCTTTCCCGTAATTACAGCGGATTCGTCATGTCTTTTGACGGATCAGCGAAGACAGAGAAGTACGGTGGCTACGGGAGTTGTTCATGGGTGCTGTGGAGCATTCCTGAGTGGAAGGTAGTGATTGCTGCAAACGCTTACCTCTCGGCTACCACGGTGAATGAGGCAGAGTATACAGGCATGATAAACGGTGTCAAGGCTGCTATTGCGCACGGTGCCGATGATTTAGTCATCGTTGGTGACTCAAGGCTCGCGATTCAATAGTCACTAGGGGTGATCGCATGCAGGAAGGAAACTTTGCTAGCGCTGCTGAATACTCACAAGAAACTCACGGCCAAGCTTCGATCAGTTAAATATGTTCACGTTGTACGAGAATACAGCGCTGCCGCGGATTCGTTAGCCACTGAAGCGCTGGAATCGAAGGTCAGTCGGGTAATCTTGGCTGAAACTCGCAAGTCGGAATTGGCATCGCTGAATCGCATCCAGGAAATGATCTACGAACCGGATGAAGACTCGGTAGATGTTTCGTCATGTGGAGCAGAGCGTCAAGTAAATGTACTGTCAGGCAGCGAATCTTCAAAGTGGAAAACTTTCGAAAATTTCGTGGTTGATTACAGCTCACCAAAGTGCGATTATGGTAATATGGCAGTGATGACTCGGCGACAGACGAAAGCCAAGAAACGCGTCAGGTTTGCAGATGAACACTCGGAGGATGTCTCAAAAGCTCAAGAACAGCATGTAGAACGACGAGAGACGTCCACCGAAGATTCATTCGGCGAAGATTTGCCAGACCATCCTCACAAGACTGTACCAGCGGCATTTCCCGATGCGGAAGATGTTGACCCGGTAGCGATACAGCGGGAACGACGCAGACGGATACAGGTGGCACAAGACGAGGAGCAGAAGTGGTTTAACATCAAGAAGGTGCTTCAGGGCCAAGCACAAGAGCTGAGTTACAAAGCAGCTCGAGATGCCTGGAAATACGCTGACCGGTTCGTGTTATCAGAAGACGGCGTGCTTCACTATCTTGGATTGAATCGTCGGTACGACCACGGTTGGCAAGAGGAGACCAAGCTGCGGCTTGTGGTACCGACAACGATGATTCAAGAGGTCTTGCAGAACTGCCACGACTCGCTGGAAGGAGGACATCAAGGTGTGGTGAGAACGTTCCATCGCGTTAAGTCCGATTATTATTGGATCGGCTTGTACGCTGACGTGGAGAAGAATGTGAAGTCATGTCCATATTGCAGCTCGAGTAAAAGCCGTCCGCAGCTTCGTGGATACTCACCTGGCAACGTACTAGCCGAACGACCTTTCCAGATTGGCTCGATGGATTTTGTGATCCCACTACCGAAATAGGAGCAAGGCGCTCCTATTTCAGTGCTCGTTTACGGGATTCGTTATTGCCAAGGCTATGTCAGATACGACTGCACTGAGTGTTGCCCAAGTGTTCGAAGAATGTGTGTACCGACGATTCGGAGCCCCATCATTAATAAGGCACGACCGCGACCCACGCTTCATGAGCGAGGTTTTCCAAGCATTTGCAGATGATGCAGTCAAGATCACGAGCGACTTTGAGCTATCGGCCACAGGCTAATGGACAGCAGGAACGCTCGGTGAAGTCGGTGATGGGTTCCGTACGGGTGTACGCGGAAGACCCTCTACAGCAAGATTGGGACGAAATCGCGGAGAAGCTGGTATTTGCTATTAATACTTCTCAAGACACTACAAGGAAGGAAACGCCGTTCTACCTCGTTCATGGTTGGGATGCGCAGTCGACGCTGCGAGCAATGTCGTCATCACTCAAACGAGGACTCGGCAAGCAGTCTGATGCATTGGCGTGGCGGCGCGAGATCAATCGACAACATGAGGTCGCCCTCACTATGGCCAAAGATTATCAGGCTGTAGAAAAGGAGCGAAGGGCTAAAAAGCATAATGAGGCCCTGAGTCGACTGGAAAAAGCTGCTGTACCTCAACCAAGTGGAAACGAACACTCGGCGGACCCCCTAGAAGCTTCAGAAGAGATGGAAGATCCTGCAAGAGCCCCACCGAGATCTCTTTTCGAGATTGGGAGCCGGGCGTGGTTGTACATGGAACGCGTCAAACTGGGCTTGACGAAGAAATTAGCTCACCGATGGCATGGACCTTTTCGGATCAAGCGCAAGGTGGAAGAGCTGCGTACGAGCTGGAACTGCCTGACCGAAGTGGGTATCGCTTCTACCCAGTAGTGCATGTGTCGAGACTCAAGGCTGTCAACGAGTTCAACAGTCGACCGAACACTCGGTTGGTACTAGACGCGACTAATGAAGCAAGACTCGACTTCGATGAGGAACTGTTGCCTGAGGACAGCTGGGAACCAGATCAAGTTGCCGGTGAATATGAAGTCGAGGCCATCCTCGACGACAGAACACCACTGACGACGAGCACGGAGCGTGCTGTACGCGAGTTCAAAGTCAAGTGGGTGGGTTGTGAAGATCCAACTTGGGAACCATCATTAAACTTATCATGTGAAGGTCTGCTGTACGACTATTTGCGAGCCAAGAAGAGCGAGAATCGGCTGCAGATGGCGCAAGTGGCGGATGAAGACTAGCGTGACTGGATCACGTGTGAACTGTCCACAGGGCGATGCAGCCTGTGGTAACAGACGAAAAAACGTTACTGCAACAACAAATTGTATATGCATTTGAAGAACAACATGAACATGATTACGTGTAGAAGTGGATTAAGAATAAGAAAACATGAATGCCGACCGCGGAGCGACCACTGAAAACGAAACTTTGCTGGACCCATCAACAGTTAGCTGAGATGCTGGAGAACGTCGTGGAGCATGCAGCGAGGACATTATCGAAACCAACAGCAGTCTCGATGCGACGTTGAGTGTGTACATCGCCGTGGAGAGGAGGCGCAACGCTAAGCTGCACTTGGTGACGAGCCATTGCAGTCAAGTACGGGATTATCGAGGTCATCATGTGATCGACCGATGCCTCCGTACATTCAGCCAGCATGGCGCGCAGCGAATCTTCGGTGAGGGGTGGCGGACCACCAGCTGGGGCAGGAGGAACAGCAGGAGCCATCTCCGCGGGTTCAGCGACGACGGGGAGTGCTGCAGGAGCTATCGCAGGGAGTGAAGAGTCCGGGGCAGCAGGCGCCGGAGGACCGGTTGATGACGCTGCTGTCGGGGGAAGTGCAGCAGACTGAAGGGCGTTCGAACCCTCGGTCTTGCCCTCCTGAGAAACAAGTCGAGTAATGCGAGGTGATGAGCAAGGTACCGATGATTGAAGAGAAGGATGAGCAGACGTGCCTCCAGCTGTTCACGTTCGCGACGTCTACGGGGATTGAGACGCTGAAATGCGTCGGACACGGCTCGATTCAGACGCTTGGACATACGGTGGCGAGATGGTGAATTGAAGAATGGAGAAATGTCACAGCGGGCACCAGTACCGTGGCTTCCATTGCGACAGGGGCAGTTGTGGTGTAGTGATTTCTGCGTAGTTGCGGATTATCACCCGTCGACAAAGACGTGACACCGCCCAAGTTGTTCAAGCAACAAGCCCTCGGTCAGGTGATGTACGGAGACGCCAAGGTGCAAGGGACTCGACGGCGTCACCTCCGAACATTCAACGAGTATTGGATACGGGCATATGTCACTGAATCCAGACTGTCCTTATCATTAATAATGAACTGGCCGGATTCGCATTCAGCGGACCATCTACGGTACGAACCCTCAGTGGCGGTTGGGATGATTTCGCGGAAGACTCAGCGACCCTTGGAAGGCACGTTCACCGTCTGGGACAGGGCGCGGACCGTTAAAGATGCTCATGCGACAGTGCAGACGACGCTTGGCATGCAAGAAGATCCATAACGGATCATTGTTCACTTGATATTTGTATACTTGATTAGGACTTCTTATTAGGAATAGGCCCGAAAGGGTAAGCTTAAATACAGACCAGAATTTCCACTCAAGCACACAGAGCGACGTCCGGCTTCAAGGTAAGCGTCAGGTCAAGCTTGTTTGAGTGTGTTATGCCTGTCGGTGAACTCGAGCTCTGTAGCGAGGGTTCATCCGGCAAGGCCAAGAGACTTTGTGTATTGGCCGATTATTATCGGGGGGGGGGGGAGTTACGTGACGGCTTATTGTTGCCTATTAGCACGACTGGGATTGCTTGTATTGCATCTCTCTTATTCTTCCTACTGAGTGTTGAACACTCGGTGATCTCGTAAAAGGCTTACCCGTGCCTGGTACCCTTCCGCTGTTAAGACCACGAGGATTTAAAACACCTGCTAGCTTTGCTCGTGCTAGTAGCGTGTTCTTATTTTTACTGGTTGGCCTATATAAGTAGTTTACAAGGTCCAGTTTGTCCCGGTGCAAGGGCAGAACTGGGGTCTTCAGGTCCGCCCGAACGATCGTTTACTATCCTAGTAGACGTATTGTTGTGGGAACATCCTAACTACATTTGTAGCTAGAGTTCACGTGGGATTTCCAACACCACTCGACGGCACCGTCGTGCTGCTCACGACGACACTGATATAGGTAAATTATGTTTTGTATTAGTTTATGGATAGAATAGAACTTTGCGGAGAGGCATACTGGCTTGCGTGAGGCTTGCTCTCTCTCTTACAACTCAATTTGCAGTTCAGCGAACCCAAGAAGAGAACAAGCCCACACCAGTACTGCAGCCCTGTCGTGACCTTTTGCCCAGCACTCACTGTGTTAACGAACCTCTTTTGATTGCTATGTTAGCTAGTTCTTCCTAAGTGTAAGGCTGTTCTAATGTCACCTACTTTAAGAAGCGATCTACGCTTGGAGAGCAGTCTAGTGACGCGCCCTGCGTCACCTAAGCACCAGCCGTCCCACCGTCCCAGTCACAGCCGCCAGCCCCAACGTTTAATACCCCAGAGCTACAGCCGCCAGCCTCAACCACTTAACGGACCATACGAGGTGTACATCACCACCGGTTTGTACTGCTACTACGCCACTGCCGATATGAATCTCTCCACCGACTCGTACCCCAACCACTCCACAGACGTTCCTTCGGCTCTCAACTCGATTACACTGGGATGTGAATCAGCACTCTTTTATTTTAGTGAAATGCTGCTATAAACGCTTTTTCCTGTGCTGTGATTCGTAAATGAATGCATGCATAGATCCCCCTAATAGGCGGGGTTTCCGTAACTGGTTTTGGCCCAGAACCAATCCATTTTAGGCTTCAGCTGTCCACACCCGTTCGTTTACTGGCGGCTAGGGTATTTCGGGTGCCCATAACCGGCTGTGGATATACCCGAAACTTGCCTAAACGGTTACGGTTAGCCGTTTGCGACCTCTGCCCTCGAGACACTGCCCACTGGGTATTGTCGGGGCCTTTTAAGGTGCCTTGGCAGTGAAGCCCAGTGGCTTCGTAGCAATACCTGATGTATTACTGTTCAATTTGGCAGCTAACGGCTTGGTGAAACGCTTCTATGGGATGTGGGACAAGAAAATTCTGAAAACGGAAGTCACGAAAGGATGCTTTAATTATTGTGGTACATGCCCACAATAACATAATTCTGGCTACCGACATTACTTTATGGGGGCCCCGGCGTCCCGCCCAGTTGAAGTTGTAGCACGATCTTAATATTTTACCAGTTTTAATTGGAAGGCTAAGAAGAAGAAAAACGATTTTTTGTTATTCAATGTGATTGGCTAATGAAATATTGGTACAGGTTTGACTGGATGGTATGCGTTTTGTTAGAGCTCGTAGAAACGAAGAGGAAATTCGGAGACCACTGAGCATCACACACAAGCAACTGTAACAAGATGGCAGCTAGTGACGCTGTTACCAACAGGATCTACGAAGACGAGGCGTCACCGCGACTGGCAGGAGCTAACCTTCGGTGTATATGGACCCCCCCCATTTCTCACGGAAATTTGCTGATTGCTGGCGGTTTCTATAAAAAATGGTAAAAAGGGTCACTTTCCCCCACCCCTGCCTTCATACGTACAAGCTTTCGGCGTCGCCCGCCTGATTGTTGGAGCTCGGCCTGTCCGTTAAACAGCGTCTTACACTCGGACCGACTCAGGTCGTTACCCTGTCCGCCCGCTCGTCGTCTAGTCGTCGTCCACTCTCGCTGCACACTTCAGCCACGGTATTCCATAGTCCAAGACGTCCAGTAGCGCCGTCGTACTATCAAAAAACCAGTTCGCTCGTTTCGTCACCGCTCACTCCACCAAGTCAGCCAGTTCCAGCCGGGCCTTGACAAACTGATTGGTAAATAACTTGAATTCACTATGCTCCGACCAAGTCGGTAAGTTAAACTACTTGGTTTCAGTATGCCAAAATTACGCCCGCCCGTTAAGTCGCTTCGAACCCCACTGAGCGGATTCCAAAGCTCGGTTGCGCTCTCCAACGCAAATTTCAAAGTGATGTTGCTGCACTCACTGCCTCACTCGCACCAGACACTCGAGATCTGCTCGTGCTCGCTCCTGACTGCTCATTCGGTATAATCATTTTGACGCGACGGATCAACCAGTCGTCAGGGGCGGATCTAGTCCACTATTTGGGGGGGAGGGGGGGCAACTCAAAATGGGGGGGGGGCAAACGTACAAAGGAAACAGAGTTGTCAGCGGTCATCAGCGCTGGACGAGCCAAACCCAGCTAGTGGAGTTAGCGATTTGTTGCACAACCATCACAATGGAGAAGGAGAGCTACAACCAAGTGGACGTTGATCTAGCTTTGGCACGCGTCGCAGCTGGCGAGAAGAAGGCAGAGGTCGCGCCGACGTCTGCGGTGTCTCTGCATATAGCTTGTAAAGAGAGCTTCTGACGCTCAGCCAACAGGTTCATTACGGTCTGGATCAAAGCTTGTAACTCCAGCCAAGTTAGAGCAAGACCTGGTGGAGTAAAAAGCTGCTATGCCTGTAGGGCAAAACTCTATCATAGCTAGGCCTCGGGGCGGTAGATTCTTACCTGCACCACGCCGACGCACACGCTGACTAGTGGAAGGTATCGACGATTTTCACAGCGTCATCCAATTCTCTCCAACTGAATCCCGCAATGTATCGCGCGCATGAGAAACGGTGTTAGCGGGAAGGGCAACACTATCCTAACACCCTGACAAGGCTGTTCATTGAGATAAAGAACGACGGGACGCGCTTCTCTAACATAAATGTACCTTCGTTCATGCCAAATACGGTTAGTAGGAAAGTAGTTGCTGTGCGTGGCTCTACTACTCTATAAAGAAACGATTCAAAACCAGACTTCCACATGACAGTGGTAGGCGCCGGATCAGCGTCACCCTCTCTCCTATTTTTCCCTGCGTGCAGCTCTTCAATAAGGACATTGATCTAAGCTCTGAGTATCAAGGGACCGACTATAAGTGGAGCCTCAAAAGGGTTTAGTAATAAAATAATCTTTGTTCAGTAGTTGAAGCTCTTTATATAGAGCGTTAGACACCTTGTAACGTTGGTGCTGCAATTTGTGGACAACAGCTCGACACATATCGAAGCCAGTACGCACTTAATCTATTGCCTTTTTAAGCAAAATGTTTAAAATGTATATCGTTTCGTGGGTTATTATTATGTAGAAGCGGATTAGACGTTTGTTGATTAGGATCATGCTCTTGACATTGCCAGCTCATGCGACGCACATGTTCCAGCTATTGGGCGTGGCGCTATTCACGCCATACAAAGACTGCGTATACTACTTAATACTAGAGCGGCTGCGCTTCATGAACGGTCCTGTCGCCAGACAAACGAATGCTATAGAAATGGCATGCACTGCCTACAGAGAGCTCCCGCCGACAAATCCGTACGCGCTGTCAATGGTATTAGAGAGTGCAGCACTAGGCATTTGTCGCTGGACACGCTGGACATTGAAAATAGGTGTCGATGCCAATTGTCGGTGATATTGGCGCAGCTGTGTGGCTAACATGTCATCAAAGAAGTCCGCAAAGTAATAAATCTCCTCGCACCTCTGGTGTAGTAGAACACACAAATACCTTCAGATGTTGATCCCTTACACAAACCACAACAACTCGCACCGAGTTAGTTAGGCGCTTGTATGGCCTGCGCTGTAATGGACCCCTCCATTACATAAGTAGGTAGATTTCTTTACAAAAGTAGGTGCATCAGCACACGACTAGCGTGTGCTGAAATGCTGTCATGCCATTGGCTGATATATGGGGAGCCAGACCCATTATTAGCCAATTGGACTATGACGTGTATTTGAGTGGCCAGGGCTGTGGCCTTGGTCCTAAAATAAAGTCAGAGTTGATTTTTCCTTAAACCTAAGACTCAGTCGTCCTATTGCGAGCTTCCTCAACACTATAGTGTACGCAAGTAACGGAGTAAATACCTGGCCCGTTACACCTGGTAGCACTTAGTAGTCCTTCCAACGACCAAGTTCGACATGAGCCAAGACCTCGACCACGCTGCCTTTCTCCATCTCACTCGGATCGAGTGGGAAGCTCTCCACCGCCTTGCGGCGGTGTCCGGAGAAGCCGTCGTCACGTCGCTGCTGCGCTCAGCGACGCCCGACGAGCAGCGCGTTGCGGCACAAGAATTCATGGAACGCGAGCTCGCCGATGCGAATCGGCGAGTGTCAACTCTCTCGCGTATCTCCACGAATGACGTCGTGAAGCTAGAGACGTCCACCTACTCCGGTGCTGGAGGAGATCGACTTCCGCTGAATCGCTGGTTTCGAGAGATCGACATCGCCATCGCCTCGAGGTTGATCGAGGCGCCTTCCGCGAAGGTCCATTTCCTCCTCTCGCGGCTGTCTGGGAAAGCCAAGGAATGGGCTCTCGGCAAGTTGGTTGTCGATCCCAACGTCTTCTTCACTCTGGATACCCTCCAGAGTGACCTTCGGCTCGCGTTCGAGCCGCCGCAAGATGAATCCCGAATTCGGGCAGACTTCTTCGCCCTTCGGCAAGGCACGATGACTATGCGCGACTACGTCCAGAAGACACGACACCTCGCGTCGTGCATCGTGTCTAAGCCGATCGATATGGCCTCTCAGGTTCATGTATTCGTGTTCGGTATGCGCGAAGGCATGACGCGCTACTGCCTTACAAGATCGGACCCCTCTACGCTCGAAGAGGCATTCGCCCTCGCCCTACGCGAGGACTACGTGGTTGCGGCGTCATACGCTCACGCGCTACCTGCTTCTGCTCGGGATTCTGCGCCCGAGCCCATGGACATCGACGCTATCGATGCGACGAGCAATCGTCAGCGTTATGCAGCGCGTCGGAGCGGTGCTCGGAACAATCGTTCTCTCACCTGCTTCCGCTGTCGGAAGGTCGGTCATCGCGCGGCGGAGTGCCGCGCGCCAGCTCCAGTGCTTGCGCATGTCGATGCCGAGCCCGTGAGTTCTGACCAGCCAAAAAACGGTCAGGGTCAGTAGGTGCGGGGCGCCCTACTGGCTGGAATGGAGGTCAGGGTCCCCCGGTGGCAACCCAACCTCCTAGCCCTCCTGTGCTGCATGCACACTTTCATGCCACCACCACGCCGAGCGATTCAAGATTGATCATTGTCAGTCTTCATGTCGCCGGTGCCCGGCGACCACTGCGAGCGCTCCTTGATTCAGGAGCGACCAACAACTTCTTCCGCGCGTCGTGCTTGTCGGTACTCCCGTCGGACATCACTGTCCGCAAAGGTAGAGGGGAGGTCGCTGTCAAGTTGGCCGATGGGAAATCACGCCGCGTAGCGCGGCGCGAGATTACCCTTCCGTACACGTTCGACGGTTTCCGAAGCAACGACGACTTCCTCGTCATTGAGATGAATTACGCGTTTGACTGCATCCTGGGTATGCCGTGGCTGACGCGCTATCAACCAGAGATTGACTGGTTGGCCCGGTCGGTCAAGCGCCGCAGTGATTATGATGTGAGCGAGGTGTTCACGCACCTCCTGGTCGCCCAGAAGGATTGGCCTCACGTCACCGTCGTGAACCGGTCATCCACGACGCACGTTGTGCACAGCGTGAGCGATGGCCCTCTCTGCACGGCTTGCGCAGTGCTGTTAACTGACGAGTCCCCGCGGCGCCGCGGGGATGAAGACCAACTGGCGGTCGAGCAGGGGCTCCCGCAGATGTACGAGACGGCGGTCGAGCAGGGGCTCCCGCAGACGAATGAGATGGCGGTCGAGCAGGGGCTCCCGCAGACGAACGAGATGGCGGTCGAGCAGGGGCTCCCGCAGACGAACGAGATGGCGGTCGAGCAGGGGCTCCCGTCAATTGAGCCGGTGGTCGAGCAGTTGGCGCTCCTGCTGAAAACTACCGCGGTCGAGCAGGGGCTCCCGCTAGAGGGGGGTGACATCTCGTCCAGCGAGAGCGACTCATCATCCTCGAGTTCGCACTCGAGGCGGCGAAAGAGGAAGTCGAAGCGGCGTCGGCTGAAACCTCGCCGAGAGCCCGTACCAAGTGACAGCTCACCGACGGAGTCGGTCTGCGTGCTTGAGTATGTGGAAGGTACCTCTGGCCGCCGACGAACACTCGAGCTTGCAAACCCGCCTGGCGAGGCAGGGTCGATCACTCGACTTCCAGGTCTCTCCTGGAAGAACTTCCTTCGCGGCCTCAAGGACGATGAAATCGAACAGGTTTGCCTGATCACCGACGCCGATTCGGCGTCGCTCGAAGTGAATGCAGTCAGTGACGGCGACGCTCCCTCGCGCCCAAAGAGCGCTGAGCCGAAGTCGGCCCGCGAGGAGCGCTTCGCAGCGCAGTCTTGGGACGCGCTACGCGAATCCGGCAATCCAGTCTACGAGACCGCCCGCGAATATGAAGATGTATTTCCGGATAAGATCCCAGCTGAGTTGCCAGCTGACCGAGGAATTCGCCACGAGATTGATCTCGTGCCCGGCTCGAAGTATTGTGTGACGCGGCAGTGGCCGCTCCCGCGAGATCAGGTCCAAGCTATCGATGACTTCTTCGAGAGCCGCCGCAAGGCGGGTCATGTGCGTGAGAGCACATCGCCGCACTCCAGTCCGACCTTCTGTGTGAAGAAAGCCACGGGCGGATGGCGCATCGTCCATGCCTTCAACAAGCTAAACGACGCTACCATCTTTGCCCAGACGCCGATTCCTCGGAAGGACATGGTGCTCGACGCAATGTCGGGTAGTGAGGTCTTCAGCGCCATCGACTTGACCGATGGGTTCTACCAAATCCTCATGAGGCTGAGCGATATACCGATCACAGCGGTAAGCACTCCCAGTGGTATGCTCTGGGAGTGGCTTGTTATGCCGCAAGGGTTGAAGAATGCTCCCGCCACGTTCAATCGCATGGTATCCCATGTGCTGCGCCCGCTCCGCGACTTCGCACCGAGTTATTTCGATGACATCTTCGTACACAGTCGCGCTGAGGGAGGCCTCAGCGCGCTTGAAGTCCACTTGAAGCATCTGAGGCAAGTCTTCCAAGTGATGCGCGAAAACAAGCTGTATGCCAACTTGAAGAAGTGTATATTCTGCGCGCCGGAGATTCCGGTGCTTGGCTGCTTTGTGAGCAAGAACGGCGTCCGCGCCGACCCCGAGAAAGTGTCGTCGATATGTGCGTGGCCTACGCCACAGAATCCCACTGAACTGCGTCAGTGGCTGGGTCTCGCAAATTATCTCCACAAGTACACGAATAATTACGCCGGATTGATCCAGCCGCTCTCTTCGTTGTTGAAGAAAGATGTGTCGTGGTCGTGGACTTCCGCACATCAATCCGCCTTCGACTCGGTGAAGAAGAGTCTCGCCGAGGCCCCAATCCTCGCGCTCCCGGATGACTCGAAGCCTTTTCACGTCGTCTGCGACGCGAGCGATTTCGCCATCGGCTGTGCGCTGATGCAATTCGATGAAGAAGATCGAGAGCGTGTCGTAAGCTACCAGTCTAGGCAGATGAAGCCGGCGGATCGCAACTACCCTGTTCACGACAAGGAGCTCCTTGCGATGCGCTACGCTCTGATCAAGTTCAGAGTGTACTTGTTGGGTGAGGATACCTTCGCGGTGTACACCGATCATGCATCGCTGAGGACAGCGATGAAGAGTCCTCATCTCTCCCAGCGGATGGCCCGCTGGCTTTCGTTCTTCTCCGAGTACAACTTCGTTGTCCACTACAAACCCGGCAAGAACAACATTCTCGCCGACGCTTTGTCTCGGCGTCCCGACTACGACCCACGCGGTGCATTGGGTCGATAAGCTTCGCTGGATGAAGACGATGTAGACGAGTGTGCCACGTGCGAAGCGTCAGGCGTCAACCTGACGAGCGTCTCCCCGGTAATGCCACTTCGCGACGAGATCCGAGCTGCTTACGAACATGACTCGACGTGCTCCAGTATCCTGAAGCATCTCCGCTCTCCCACCGCCGACACACTGGGAGCCCTTTCCCGCTCTGTACGAAACAAAATCCACCGATATCGTCTCGAGGACGAGCTGCTGGCGTACAGCATCGACAACTTCGATGCCCCACGTGTCGTTGTCCCTAACGACCCCGATCTGCGCTCACGGATTATCCATGAGTTTCATGATGCCCCGCTGGGCGCTCATCTCGGTCGCGAGAAGACATTTGCCGCTGTGTCACGCGACTTTTATTGGCCACACCTGTACAAATGGGTGCGTAAGTGGGTGCGCACCTGCGAGACCTGCCAGCGCCTGAAACCTGCCTCGTCCTCGCAGGCTCCCTTGCGTCCTCTACCAGTGGCCACCGAGGCCTGGCGCTCGGTGTCGATGGACTTCATCTTCGGGCTCCCACCCGATGCTAAAGGACGATCAGGTGTCTTGGTATTCGTAGACCGCTTCAGCAAGATGGTTCACCTGATTCCGGTGTCGGATGCGATCACCGCGGCAGATACCGCGGTGCACTTCCTCGATGCTGTCTTCCGTCATCATGGCCTTCCCGAATCTATCGTCACCGACCGCGACCCGCGCATCACGTCGGCCTTCTGGTCAAAGCTCTTCGAGCTACTGGGCTCGAAGCTAATGATGTCCACAGCAGCCCATCCGGAAACGGACGGCCAGACGGAGCGCGTAAATCGCGTCCTCGAAGACGTCCTTCGAAGCTACGCGACGTCGTTCTCCAGCTGGAGCTCGTTTCTGCCACTGGCCGAGTTCGCTCTGAACAACGCGGTACACGCGTCAACTGGGCCGACGCCCTTCTTCGTTAATAACGCGCGACACCCGCGTGTCCCTGCTCTCCTCGCCGTGGACCATCCCACAGCGCCGCGTGTCTCCACTCTGGGTGGGGAAGAAGCTGCCGACAAGCCGTCTACTCCATCTGCGATGTCTCCGGCGGCTACACCGGTACTGGGTCAACCGGTACATACACCGGTTGCTAATGATATCTCGAGTGTATCCCCTGTTCCCACGTCGGTCAACGCAGTGACACGCTCCGCATCGAGCTCACTTGCGCCAGCTAACTACGCGCCGAAGCATGCGGCGCGACCAATCGACTCCGCAGTCGTCTCCGACTTCGTACTACAGCGCCAAGCGGTCACCCGCTATGTTCGAGACGCACTGCAGGATGCAGTGGACAAGCAGAAGGAGAACGCCGATACGATCGGCCGCAAGAACACGGCCACGTTTACGACAGGCGAACGCGTGCTCCTGTCGACTGAAGGTATCAGAAACTCTGCGGTTACCAACCTCGGCGCGAACAAACTCGCGCCGCGCTTTATTGGGTCATTTACGGTAATCAAAGCCATTGGTGATGCCTACACGCTTGACATTCCTACGTCACTACGTCTGCATCCGACGTTTTACGTCGGACGGCTCAAAAAGTATCACCCCGCTACGATTCCAGAGTCGTCTCAGGCTACTGAGCCGGAGCATGCGTCGAGCGACCTTCTCGACGGGCGCGGCGAGCCATCGACCCATCCGCACCAGGAGTCGGATCTCGAGGCTGCGTCCCCGTCTGCAAACGTCCGTGAACCGACCTCTTCAGCATCTGCAATCGAGCAAGGATCTCTCGGTTCGACTGACGCAGCTGCGCACTCTCCCCGGTGGCCCGGGCAGTCTGATCGAGAGCCTCATCCAACTCCTGCTGGACATCCCAGTAGCTGTTCAGCAAGTCGTTCTCGCTCTGGGCAACCAGAGCGCGAGTGCTATCGACGCGACGGCCCTCCTCCTGTTGTTGACGCTGCCGGAGATACCCGCTGGATTGTTGAGTACATCGTTGCCCACGAAGATCCACTTCGCGCTCCCAAACGTCATCGTGGGCTCGCCCACGATGTTCCAGCCGACCGTCGCTATCGGGTACGTTGGCTCGGGTTTCCTCCCGACGAGGATACGTGGGAGCCTCGCGCCAATCTCCTTCGGGACGTCCCGAATGTGGTCCAGGCGTATGAGTCCAGCCTCGCTGCAAACCACCTTGTGACACATGCCAGCTCGCACGAGGGGAGCGACTCGAGCGATCACGCGAACGTGATCGAGACCGATGACTTGGTCGACCACGTGAACGGGACCGAGATCTGCGATTCGTGCGACCACGCGAACGTGATCGAGAGCGACGACTTGAGCGGCCGCGCGAACGAGACCGAGTCCGATGCCAAGAATCTTCACGTGCAGGGCGTCGGCGTGAGCCGGCGCGATTAGAGGCGCGCACGTTCTCGGCCAACGAGCGACGATACTTCTCGATCCACCCGTGTTCTCGTTCACCGAGCGGATACTCGGCGATGTGGCTTCTCCACTCCTCGACAGTCGGACGCGATCCAGTACAAGTGCCACAACCTTCAGCGACCCTCACGTAGCAGATGCGGCGCATGTCCTCCCATGCGCTGGTGCAGACGCGCTCACGGAGCTCCGTGAGCGAGTGCTCCTTGACGATCTCCTCGCGGTACACCAGCCAGCCGACGAAGCTCTCCCCTTCTTCCTGCGTCCGGTTCCAACGCCGGATGAAGGCGCACCACGACTCCTGCAATGCGCCATATGCGACACCCTCGACAGGCTTCTGACGCAGTCCTCGGAAGCGCCGGAAGTGATCCTTCATCGTGTCCAGTGTGTCCGGAGCCCGCGCTCCGGATATGTCATAGAGAGCCCATGCGCGGAGCTGGTCGTCCATCACGCGCGTGCCCCGTGCCGCTGCGGTCGACGACGTCGCCGTCGTCGGTGTCCCCGTCCGCTGTTGATCCATCGTGCTGTTCGTCGTCTTCTCCGCAAGTCGAGTTATGTCGCTCCTGCGCTTCGCAGGAGATGTCTCCGTCTCTGTTTCGCTCCGCCCGTTAGCCAAGTCCCCGTTCGCCATCCTCACGCAGATTGATTTGTTCTTCGCCCACTGCTTATGTTGCGTAAGTGCAACTTTAAGAGGGGGATAATGTAATGGGCCCCTCCATTACATAAGTAGATAGATTTCTTTACAAAAGTAGGTGCATCAGCACACGACTAGCGTGTGCTGAAATGCTGTCATGCCATTGGCTGATATATGGGGAGCCAGACCCATTATTAGCCAATTGGACTTTGACGTGTATTTGAGTGGCCAGGGCTGTGGCCTTGGTCCTAAAATAAAGTCAGAGTTGATTTTTTCTTAAACCTAAGACTCAGTCGTCCTATTGCGAGCTTCCTCAACACTATAGTGTAAGCAAGTAACGGAGTAAATACCTGGCCCGTTACATGCGCAGAGGGTGGTCCCCTCGCGGTTCGGCCCAGCCGGGACAGACGAGTGGCTCGCTTCCCCTGAGTTCCTACTAACCAAGTTAGAGCACTTCCGAGGCCCCGCCGAGTTTGACTCGGCTGAGATCGTTCACAAAACCCTGTGCCCTCCACCAAAGGGCGGACGACGGCGCGCGAGCGCTTTTACAGGTTACCGAGTGCAGAGTCTGCTCAGCTAAAAGTGTCACGGCACCCGGGGGCTATCCGGCGTACCGGCCCTTAAGTTCGCGGGGCTTTCTTTCGCGCGTAGCGAGACGTTTTGTCCTACTCGGACCGACCTAATCTCTTGGCGCTACCAGTCAATACCCTACAAGCTATGCCTCTCGGGTATCAACGGCAGGCATTATCCAGCCCTTGCAGGGCCTTGCCGGAAGAGTGTACCCGCGTCTTGGACTAGAAAAATGCTGCTCTGTTATCTTCTGGGAGCCTTTTTGGCTCCCCCTATTTAATACTAAGTTTCCTTTACAAATATCTAGTGAAATGTAGTCGTTTCGGATCCTTCCGCTGGGTTCAGGCGACCGTTGAGCTCAGCGGCCATCCGGATACCATCCGGACAGATTGCTGAATACTTACCGTTATACTTTGCTCCTAAGCTCTGGTATACCAGACCGAGCCGATTCTTGGTATAAAGTAGCTCGACGTATGCCGAATCTGGAAATCCCTACACCACAAATGCCCCGGTTAAGATACGAGCCGAGCTGATGAGCGTCTTAATCCTTCATTTGGTTCTGCCACCGTTGGTCCATACTCGACTTATGACGTCTCGCGGTCCTCCAACACCTTCTTCGGGACGTTCGTTGGCTATGTTGTTGCTCACCTGGTTGCTCCACGCTCCTCGGCTGTTTCTCCAACACACCCCACGGTGCCGCCCTTCTCCACCGACTCCCCGTCGAGGTGAAGGCGCGCTCACTGAGTCGATCCCCGGCCCGCTTGTACGCGTGATGTCAGCGACCGGCACGATGCTGGGTTGGTCGACTTGACAACTTCTCATGGGTCTGACACGGCGTCGGCGGAGTCTTCTTGCACGCGCCTTCCTGGTCATCTGAGCTTGCCGGGCGACACCACTTCTGGCGCCAACAATCTGTCGAGCTCGGCTGCCCCAGTGAGGCTTGACTCCCTTATGACACGGGTCACCCAGCAAGCGTACGAACACCGGGAAGAATTGACCTTCCTGGCAAGGCTCATGGCCTACGGGTTCACTCGCCCCGTGGAACTTCCGATCCTGCACAACGGCGAGCGGTCCTGCACGCTTCTACCGCTGATGAGCTGTTGGAAATCTTGAGCGGTCACTGTGCTGCTCTTAATTACTCCCAGGTCATCGGGGACCTCAGAGCTGATCTTCAGGCCACCAGAGTCGAGAATCGCGCGTAAACACAGCGGTTGGACACCCTCGCCCTCGGCAACGTTGACGTGCCAGCTCAGCTATCGTCGGCAAGGCTGCAGGTGTCTCGGCTGGAGGTTGCTGCCACGCAGTCTGTTAATCACCTCACCTCACCTCACTACGAAAAGCCATAGATCTGAGTGAAGCAAAACGCGCTCGGGATGTCGAAGCTGAGCAAGGCAAGGTTGAGGCTAGGCCCGGCTCCACCATCAGCAAGTCTTGGATCGAGACGCTGAGATCGCGACTCTCCTCCATACCATCACCGAGAAGGAAGCAGCGTATACGACACTTCAGGGCATTGATGCTAAACATTTCGATCAGCTGCAGGGGTCGGTGCGGCTGTAAAGCCCGACTGACAATCAGCCATTGCGGCATACTCAGTTAATGATCACTGGTCAGCGGGCATTGATTTTGCTGCAGAAGCGGATCATCCACCGACATGGTACTCTTCCGATGCATGATCCTCACATTGCTGGTACCGCTGGCGCCGGGTTGGACGTTCCTGGACTCGATCCGTCCGACCTTCGTCTGAACGCCCGCATGTGTTGCATCTTGGAGTCTCGCTTCCCCGACGTTCTCAGCATCCCTGCTGGCGAGGCCCGACAGCTAGAGCGGATAATCCATCCTCATCGGGACGCCCCAGTGGTGCTTCTGGTTTCTGCTGCTGGACCGGCTGTTGATACCAGTGGTCAACCCCAGCGTTCCGCGTCTTCAGAGGTTTCGGCTTCTTCTATGACTCCTTCGGTGAGCTCGGCTGCAACTCTTGCGAGCCCAGTGACGGCGGTGAGTCAATCCACGCCGCCTCTCGCTCCGATTCGTCGTGCTCCGTTGGCCGACTTGACACCTACGCAACGGCTTCGGCGTTATGCGATCCCGAAGTGTCCCACTGCTGCTGGTCCTCGTCACCGCTCGCCGGCTCCGCCTCCGCCTTAGCCGTACGCTTGTCCACTTCCAGGGGAAGAGGGACACGACGCCGTCAGTGCTGTCCTGTGCTCAAGTTCTCCTCAGGTGACCGTGTCCGACAGAAAGAGAGAGATCTCGCTCCGGTAAGTCTCGACGCCGGACTCGGCGGAAGAAGGTTCATCATCTTCCGCTGAGTTCTCCTACACAGTCAGCCGTTCACTCGTTTGAAAGGCGAGGATAAAGGTTCGAGCGTGGTTCCTGCGTCTGGTTCGTCGACTCGGAATGATGGGGCCTCCGCGTTCTGGTAATCTGTTGACGTCGTCAGTCACCCATCGTCGGTGGCTTCTTTCAATGTCACGGCTTTACTGCCTCTCAGTTATGGTCTATCTTCTTCCGGGTCTCCGCGAGCGCCGAGCCCGACCTCAGATGAATTGGCTGCTCGACCTGTCGGTTGCGAGGGTTGACACGCATGTCTCGAAGTCGCATAGCTCAGCCGAGATGCCCCAGTCGAGCGCTCCTTCAAGCGTCGTGTCAACGAAAACTGTGCACACCTGGTTGTCGTCTGATTCTCGGTCATCTCACGTCTCGGCTGAGGTCGCTCCATCCCGAGGTATAAGTGTGTCTACCACACCGACTGACCTTGTGACGTCGGCAGCGATTGTCTTCCCAAACCGCCCCCCCCTGCGAGCTCGGCCGCGCTGACGTCTCCTTCTGGGCGTCCCATCCGGAGGTCTGCTGCGACTACCTGCACTGTGACCGCCCAGCTGCTCGAGGACCTTGACGCTTTTGACGACGAGGTCGCCCAAACGATCGTTTGCTATCCTAGCAGACGTATAGCTGTAGGAGCTTTCTAACTACATTTGTAGCTAGAGTTCACGTGGGATTTCCAACACCACACCAGTGATGTAGCGCGAATCGAGCTCGTGACTGCCGATCACCGACCCAGTGCTCACCTCAAAGTGAACCGTGATCAATAGCAAGCAGATCAAGCGCATATTAGCTATTTTTGTTGTTCGCTTGAATGTTTTGAGACCTCGAGTGCAAACTTAAAAATGTTGTCAGTGTGTTATTCAACTGCTATTGCTGTATATTAATATCCAGCACAATCAAGAATTATAACAAAAGATACCGATGTTTTACTGAGCACTTGCAGCTAAACGTGACTGAATCTCTGACATCTATTTTGCGTAAAAAAAGGTGTATTTTCAGTTAATCTAGTAAGCGTGGTAGCACAGTCGACAGCTTCTATAATATTAATAACGGTCAAAGCACCGCTGGGAAATATGAATCGCTTCTGTACCAATGATACCTCCGATCTTCAAATTAAACCAAGCAGAAAAGTACACTCCTGTTTTACAAGTAATAGATAACTATAAATTAGCTAGGGACCTAGAGCTCCAGCAAGACGTTCTCGAGCCACGGATATATGTTGTCTGCTCACCGCTGTGGCTGCTGAGAGCGCATACTTGTGTGACCAGCTCGGATAATCGTGCGAACCGTTCTACGTTTCAGTTGGCAATCAGCATTTGCAGCGACTTTATGCAATAATAATATTATTGCCACCACCCGTAAAGCTGTTGAAAGGGAACCAAATCATTTTTGCAATTCAGTACTATCATATATACTGAGCGGTCCAGCCACGATCTTCCAGATTTAAATTTTTGATAGATCGTTTTTTCCTTGGGCACCCTGACAAACCTGATACTGTGCCGCCGCCACGTGGAAATAAATTTCACCTCGTGTTGAGCTTGTGCTCTCATCCGGGCTCCCGTCTGCATGGATCCATAAAACTCTGTACTAACGTACCGGTACCGGCGTTGTACCGTATTTGAGACATCATACTTCGTACACCCTATTACTGTAGAACATTTGTGCTTCCGGACAGACCAAATTGCATACAAAATGAAAAACCTTATAGGTAGGCAAGATTACGTTTATGTATGTATGCAGCTTGCACATCTATCAATTGATGCTGGATGGGCTACCATCTGATGCATCAAGACAGTGCTCCACAACATCGTCGTCGTCGCAAACTGTTACAGCGTCGTCAATCAACTGCGAGCTCTCCATCTGCTCAATAACATCGTTTTCGGCAAATTCAGTCATAGCTCGTTTTGTATGCGGGTTAAACCCACTCTTGATAACAACTTCGCCTAACAGCTTCCATGCAGTCGTTGCCCAAGTCACTGCTTCTCGTCTTGAAGGAGGCTGAAGCTCGAATTTCCCATGGGAGCCGTCAGCGGAGTAATCATTCAATTGCTGTGATAAAAAGTTCACCCATTGCCTTCGTAAGCGCTGCTTAAGAGGACGGAACCACGAAATGTCTGCTGGTTGGCATACTGAAGTAAGTCCAGGGGGAACCTTAAGTAGATGAACGTTGAGCAACGTTGCATGCTTTTTGACTTCATCGGTCCAATGTGCAGAGAAGTCATCCCAAAGCAAAAGAATTGGTTCTGCTTCGTCTCTGCTGGCAAAATGGTAGTCCAGAAATGGGACAGAAAGGTCGGAGTTCCACCAAGCAGAGCTGTTGCCATAGATTTGCATACCAAGCTGTGTTTGAGCGTCCTTCATTGCTGGCCAAAGCTTATCGCCAAAGCCGTGCTGGGCGATGTAGTTATATGCAGCTTTCTCTGGGATTTTTGAAGGCTCGGTTTTCACTACGTAGAATGTATCGTACTGCTTCCCCGTAGAATCAGCCAGGAACATACCGGTGAAGCGTTCCTTGTCCTTTCCTCCACACCTTACCCAGACTGTCTTTGCACCCTTCTTACTGATTGTTTGTTTCGGTAAATATTCGAATAATATCCCACTTTGGTCAGCATTGTAGACTTTATTGACACCAAGTTCACGCTTCGTGTCTTCCACTTCCTGCCAGAACGCCTGAGCGGCTTCTTCCATTGCGGCAGGAGGATTCTGCCCTTGGCGAGTTTTAGCTCGCAGTGAAAGTCCGTGACGCGAGAGGAATCCTTGCTGCCAGCTCCATCGTCCCTCGAAAATACCATCTGGCACGCCGATGTCTTTAGCGATCTGCAAAGCTTGTAGCTGCAGCATAAGTCTCGAGACAGGAACACCTTCACCCCGCATTGAGTTGACCCACTCCGCTAAGCCTTCTTCCGCGGTAGGAGACAAAGTTGTTGCTGTTCCTTTTTTTCTAGCCGATTTTAGATTCGCAGTGGCTGAGCACGCAACCATGGCTTCAATATGTGCCCTCGATTTCTCCCATTCATATATGCGCTTACGCTTGGACTCCCTTTTGGACGAAATAAGATGGCTGTAGAATTTGTCGAGAGTTTCTTGCATATTGTTGTCTTTTAAAAAGTCTATGACGGCTAGCTTCTTAGTGTAGCTTTCACATTCACGAGAGTATTGATTCGCCCGACGACCACGACCACATGGGGTTCTCTTCCTGCCGCGCGCCATGTTGAGGACCAGCGTTGAATCGGTTTTGCGCACCCTCTCGATTTTTCTGCAACCCTTTATGAATAAAAATAGGCCTGTCCGTTTAAACAAATGGTCAATGGTGAGGTTTTTCTAATTTCTGTATCACTACGATTGGCCGATAATAGTGTCCTGATGTACAAAACGTCTGGATGCACAAATGTTCTACAGTATTGAAGTTGTGGTGTTGTGTGACCTTTTCATGAACGCTGTACTTAAAAGCAAATGTTATTTTAGTTGTTGTATTGGAAGTCCTAATCTAAATCGCTTCTCATATTTCTACGGTATATACATGTAGTAAGAGATCCCTTTACAGTATGAGATCTCAAATACAGTACTGTATTTCTCTCTTGAATGTCTGCCCAGGTTACGCCCACGTAAGTACCGTGACATTAACCCGTTGGGGGTTGTCCATCTCTCATTCTTTGAAATTCCCAGTATAAAGACAAATGCGGGTAGCATCTCCAGGATGTATTTTAAAACGGTAGTCGTTGTAAGCTGAACGTGAGAGTGGATGGCTCACATTACAAGCCGCAGAAACTGTATCTCTTGAAGTCGGTAAGCAGTGATGAAGAACTTCGACGTCCGCTTGTAAGAGTCGACGATGCAGCTACAAGATCCAGCGTGGCGTAGCTGCAGCCTGCAGTGAGTTAGTGGATGAGTCTTGTAGGACGTATATGAAGGCCGGAAAGGCACCGGTCTCGGGCATATCTACGAGCCGGGCATTGTCGATCGGTCGCCTGTGCTGACCGAGGCGCTATGGATGTTATCCCCTCGGGTCGAGCAGGCCGCGGTTTCACCGTTCATGAGAGACTTATTGAAGTAGTTGATGGATCTTTACTGGTCGTCCACAATTTTTTGTCTTAATTAAAGCAGCGTACCGTCTTGAGTCACGTTTTGAAGTAATAATTGACCTTTGGAAAAAATCTCAAAAATCTGCATCCACTCTGGCACATATCAGTTTACGCAAACCATTTTATAAAACAATTGTAAGAGAGAGTTATTCCTAAAACTGAACCTAGGATTCAACTATACCTAAAAGTATTGCGTGTAGCATCAACAAGTGCGTGGTCGTGAGCACTATCGACCTGGTCAATCTTGGACTCCAGGTCCTGGAGGTGGATTATTTTCCTTACTTCTCAATGGTCAGTTTGGGTCGACCACCTGGAGACAAAAATCTGGATTTGTATGTGGAGAACACCTGGACTCCCAGTCTTGGATAAAACACTGGCTGCAATAACCGGAACGACCATAACTCTAGGTTTTTGGTTCTACCACCAGGTTTTATGGTTATTTGGTTTAATGTAAATCTGGTGTGTTTAATTGATTGCTACTTTGTGCTTAGAAGAGAGGAATACGCGCTGCAGACAAACCGAGTGTATACTTGGCCTTACCTCTTGTGGCGGATGAAGTGCTGTACAAGGAGGGACCGCTGGTCAAAATATCAATCAAGTTCTTCGCTGCTGACATGGGGCTGAAGCTGCCATTATTCATCAGTACGACAGCGTAAGAATTTGCAATATTTGCTACTTTCTCAAACTGTGTGACGCTATGCAGAAACTAGAAGCCTAAAAATGTGCTGGCAAGTGTACGGTAGCTGCTCAAGACTCGGATGGATCGTGAATTCCGGCGAAGAAGTCGCCGGCATGACGTCGCTCAAGACTCGGCAGTCTACTGTGAAGGACGCGACTACATCTGCACCCCGTCGGATCTGGACCGTGCACAGACGATGGTGCTACTGAACCTGGCCTTCACGGAGGCGCTGCGAGCCTATACGATGTATCTCTTCACTGAGTTTGTGTTCGCGCGGATTCTGTCGAATGGCTACATGCAGCTCGCAGCGTGAATGTTGGTGATTCTGACGGTTCACGTGAGCAATGAGCCTGTGATTATGGACGACATCTTGTCATCAGCGCGGTCTGAGGTGAAATCGGCAAGGCCTTCTTGCAAAAAATAAAACCGGGTGCAGGCCGGTAAGACCACGCGAAGGCTGAGTTTGAGAAGATTTTGCTAGAGATCCGACAGTGCGCCATCTCTTCGAGCGACGTGAAGCTGGTGGACCCAACAAACGTGAAGGGCGAGAAGTTGATGAGTGAGTATTGTGTAAGGATCGACGTGCGTCAAGGCAGCTAAGACCAAGAAAACTCGCCGTGTGTGTCTTCTCTCGAGACCACGAACATAGTTTAAGTGTAGTTAGCTTGACGTTTTGGAATTTATCCACATGAATGCTTATGGTCATATATGTATGCTACTGGACTGCGCTGTTTATCACTAATTATGTCTGTTTTTTGCTGTTGTAACGGAATACATGCCGCTTGAAATGATCCGTAGGAAGGCCCAGCCTGGTGGGCAATCGACGCTCTCATCTACGCAATAGTTGCTGGCTATTTCTCGTTCAGACACATGGGAGCTCCAAAAACCTCAACCGTTAATGAGAATGTGGTGAGAATGCAGTTTTTTTCTCGCTACTATCGCTTTTAATACCTTTTGCGTCGACTGGGCCTTTCTGCAGGGGAAGAAGCTGCAGCCGCGAACCTGTCAATGTTCTCGGCAACACATACCGAAGTATACCGCGCACTACACCACGAAGGCTTATAGCGCTGAATCGATGGATGTACGATGTCGTGGTAGTAGTTACATTAGCATTTGGCTGCTAATAGCGACTCGAACACGCTTCTCGTTAATCGTTGGTGAGCTATGCGGATAGCGTCCGTGCTGGCAGTTTAGAGGAAGACCCAGCTGAAGCCTTGAATGATAGTATTGTGAAGGTTGCTTCTGCCGACGCTCTAAACATCAGTAAAAGACAAACTCGTACAAGAAAAAAAACACAATATCTTAGCAAAACTGGTCGTGGCTATCACGAAATGTCCCGCCACCTTCATCTGCTGTTACCACTGACTTTGAATTGGCTGCGGACTTGCGAAGCGCCAGACTGTATCAATCAATAATAGAATTGCTGTGAGCTCTGTAAAAACACGCGGATATTAGTTTGAACATACCTGATTGAATTGGTGGTGAATCTGGTGTCTTCGACAGCTCCACCAAGGTAACCTTTTCGACGTAGCAGCCCTGATAATTCATTTTCATGAGAAAAGCGTCTGCCGCTGTGCTTCGAAAAAGGTCGACTATCTCGCTCTGGGATCGGCGCGAACGACTGCACTTTAATCGTCTCTAACACGGTAAAAAAACCTCTTTGACCATGGAGGCTCCATCAGCAGCTTGTGGGGATCCAGCGTAGTCTGGCGCGCTGTCCACACAAGTAATCGGTGGATCATCGTCGTCTTTTAGTTCACAGGGCACTGACTTCCAGTACTCAAAACAGCATCCGGTCCGACGATGCTTTCTACTCCAGCATCTTCTTCGGGTTCGCAGCATTCAAAACGATCGTCGCGATCTCGAAGTTGCCTGCACTCCTTTGGGTCGATGAGTCTGGCAGCTTTGTCGCTTCTGAGAAGCGTCCTTCTTACGAACTAGAGAGATATTTCTTGCCTTTATGGGGGCATTTTATTATTCTTGCCGGTGCGAATCAAGGCCAATTCGTTTAAATTGCGCTCATCTATTGCTGTGCTGACAGCAATAGACATAATTCAGATCGTAATAACTGGTAACTTGCTTCCACGCATCGCAGAGTGCATACATTTCCAGTAGACATGAATCGAGCTGAAGTCCGCGAGCTATACAATGTTTCTTCGTCATCCCCGATCCACTTGTGCAACTTTTATACAGTCTAGACGTGTCCTTGCCGAGATTGAAGCGCCTAAAGTAGAGGACCCCAACGCGACACAGAGAGCTAACTAAAGTCAGCGGTATTTGGCTCAGGAGTGTTTTTTGTTAGATTGCTTGTGTGCAGGGTGCAAAACGAGTGCCAGAACCATAAACGATTGCTCGCACTGGCGCCATCTCTTTTCCACTTCGCGAATAAGATTTCGGCTACCGAACGAATGCTTCGCAAGTCCAGCATTCATGTCAAGATAGCCCACTACGACATCTGCGATGGTGTTTTCGTCATGCGAATGCTTTAGAGACGCATGGGCAAGAGGAAGCCCGACCTCTTCGACGTCTGCAAGCGAGGCCCGGAATGTCCGATTAGAAAACACTACTAAATCAGCGTAATAGTCATCAGTATATCTGAACTTCACCTCTAGCATCTCAAGCGCACTGCGAACTTTCAGGGGCGATGCGAAGCATCCATGCGTACTATTCCATCTTGTTTCGTACAGCTGCTTCACGTGAAGCTTGTAGACATAGATATCTCTTATACACACGTTGACTTCGACTATCCACTTGGTCGACGATGCATTCTAGCCGTTGACCGTATCCGACGCGTGGTTGATGGCCTGGGCGTAGTTGGGCTGGAGCGCGGCTTTCTTTAAATTATTCAATCTGTCTGCAAAAAATTTACGAAAGCAATGTCGGGCCAGCGGAGGATCAATACTCTTCGAGCTCGACCGCACTGCCTTGCATCATCAGTAACCACAGCTCTAAAACTTCAACCATCTTTCTGTATGTTGAGCGTCACCCCCTCCATGTTCTCGGTGATAGCGACGCTATCATGCCCGGAACTGGTGGCAAAAAGGCAGTAAACAAATACAAAGCCAAACAAAGCCATCAGGCACCCTAGTAGCTGTGCGCGTGCGATGATCTGCCATACATCAGACAGTAAGTTAGCGCGATCACCAGTGTTGCTTTGGGACTTTCTAAGTGTTAAATAATCACGGGTGTCAAAAGCCAATGCGTATTCATCAAGAATTGGACCACCTAATGTCTTGCGCCGTGGGAGGGGATCAACACTACCGCTCATTTTGTTTGCGTGACGAAGAAGGCGAGCCGTCGACTGCCACTCAATAAAGCTGCCAGATAGGTTGTTGTCTGCTTCGAATTCAAGAACTAGACGCTGCAAAACTTTAGTATCGCCTTTTTTGTGATATTCCAGCCAAATTGCGTCAATCCGCTTCTGTCGTTTTGGATTTAGCTGCCGAAGTACAGCGTCGTAACCGGAGGCCAAGCGCTACGCTGTCGCTACCCTGCCATCGTTGCCTGCTTCATAATTGGATCGACTCGAAGACATAGCGACAGTGCTAATAGCTTTTACAAATGCAATAAATCCATTACAGCGCTTTAGATGACCTTGAAGCTCTTGATTATTCCCTTTATTCTTCTCGGTTCAGGTAGTGTGTGCGTCCCACCCGACTACCTTGAGTTCTTGTATGCTTGGTCGCAACGCTTACAAACGCTCCACGTGCGGCCGTTCCCGCAATAAATATCAAGATTTACATACTCCAAGCGCTCTTCACTCGCGGGATGCCTCGTACGTGGCATGTTTTCTGCTTCAGCTTTCACGTGATCGATAGTTGTTTATTTGGAGAGGAGAGGATTTCTAAGACTGAGAAAAGAGAGCTCGTGTGGTGAGTGTGGCTTTGTTGCTCGTTGGCACTGTCACTGGTTGGTACTACTAGCATCGGGACCAGTCTGGTTCCCTCGGTAGTGCTCATTTTGACGACCCTCAACCTGGTCGGTTCAAACCCCAGAGTTGCTTGACCTGGTAAAACCATGGTTGTTGTTAAACCATTGAAACCAAAACAAAAATATAGCCAGCACTGGAGATTCAGGTAGACTGGAGAGTGCCATGTGCCTAAAAACACATTATCCACCTTTATGTGGAGAGTGCCCGCGACCCCTCCCTAACAGCTAAGATCGTGATCGCAAAGATTCAGTTTCATCAAGGATGGTGGGTATAGATTTTTTATCGAAGCATCTTCAATTGCTAGCAATAATAATTACGTATTTCGCAGACATTAAATGTCAATTAGCTGCTTAATAAGGACTTCTTAAACAATCCCAAGTATTGAGGTTTTAGGGCAGATTTTTGTGTAATAGAAATGCAAAATGGGGACAACACAAGAATAAGAATTTTTAAAAGTTTTAGCACCAAATCTTTGTAAAAAGAACCCTTCGGTCGGTCGGTCGGGAAGTTTTGTAACCTCCGCCAAGATCGATTAATAATACCCTATTTTACGTATTTGATCAATTAGAGCCTTACTAAGCTACAATATCGATCTCCAAAGCCGGTCGTACCGACAGGCGGTACATTATTCTTTTTAATGGGTTTCCACAATCAAATCAAGTCAACAAAGATATTCTATTAAAACAACAATCCCGCCCTATTTTCCCGACAATTCACTGTACCGCCTCACCCGTGTCCTAAGAGAACCATAGGTCCTAAGAGAACTCGAATATCAACCAATAGAAGGCTGAAAACAAAACATGTGGCGTGACTTCCTGCCCGCACTAAAAACCTATACCGATGCGGCTAGACGTTAGGTGGACTTCTTAAGCATTATCCCTTTTGCAATGGGACGCAAGCGTGTTTCCGGAACTGGTAGAAGACCCAGAACGTTCGAGCGTGTATCTGTCGATTACAAGCACAAGCTTAACCCTTCTAAGACGATATTCTGTATCATACAGAATAAGCTGTAGGACAGGATCTTATATCAAACGAGCTTACCATCAGCCTAATTTACCGCATACTATCTTTTTGTATGCGACTTTATCATTAAAGATCTTCGCAGCGAAGATAGACGGGGATTTCACTGGCATCATAGAAAAGACAATATAAAATTCATGGAGGTTTGAAAATTCTGTAATGAGCCGTTTTGATTCACAGACCACCACACATTACTCTCGTCCCGCACAATCCGTTCTCCCCATAATGAACGGCCCGTACGAAAAAACATTCAAGCAGCTATGGCGCGAGCTTTCCAAGCAGGGATGGAAGTCGAGAAAACCGAAGGGGTTAAGTGTGGACTTTACCTATGTGAAGCCTGGTGTCGCTCGCAGCTTAGTTGCAGCACAGCGCCGCGTTGACCACCTTGTTGGTAAGTTAGCGCTCAATTGCTATCTAAAGTCCTTCATAGACTAAATAACTTGATTTGGCGTAGGAGAAAACGAGCTTATGATGTTTGCTCGGACTGAGGGAATGCTTGAGCTGAAATTACCGCTTCCCCCACCGAAAAAACTTGCTGCTGCGTCCGCTCGAGTGCTCATTGAAACCCCGACGACTTAAGCTGCTGCTGCAAGCGAAGCCCCCGCTGGAACTCTGGCAAATCAAGCCGACGCTACCCAACGAGCCTCACCTTTGACGATGGCGGCTGCAGATACTACTGAAGCGGTTTCAAGTCCAGCGGCACGTTCCCCTGATGAGGAAGCCACCCATTCATCAGGTGAAGGATCTAATCTGGAGTATGCAGAACAAGGTAGCGACAATGCGTGTATTCAGGAGGATCCAGAGCTGGACACCAGTGTCAATTCAAGCGAGAGTGGTCGTCACATTGGTGTGGATGCCTTTGACACCGAAGGTTTTATCGACGCCATGCGTACGGAGGTATTGTTCGTCCCTTAGCGACGGACGATATCAACGTATCTTCGGAGCCATTTCCAGACGACGGAGAAAGTGACGACGAAGATGACGCAGTTGCCCCACCATCAGTAGTTTGTGTTGAGTACGAGAGTGAAATCGAGTCGGACACCGAATTCGAAGATGAGAGCGAGCTATTTTGACAAGATGACGATGCCATGCGCCAGCTCGGACTGTCCGGTTGGAAGTTGTATGATGAGAACTACAGCGGTAATAAATCTGTATGCTACAGAATTGTTGTATTTGAGCTAACTTATTCTGGATGGCACTGAATACAGGTGAGCTACAACTGGACAGTGCTGACGATCTCTACAATGGTACATTTGGGCCTACCAAGTCAGCTGCTGCTTTTGCTGCCTCGCCTCTTGGTATGTTTTTCTACTTCCTGCCAAAAGCTCTGTGGGTGCGCATCACCGACGAAACCAATGCGTATCGCCTGCATTGTATTCCAAGTATCGCCGAAAAAACTCGACTTCGTCAGCTTGCAGCTCACGATAAAGACCCGCAAAAACAAGTGCAGTCACTAGAAGAGATCAAGGCAAAGCTGCAGAGAGTGAAACCCGTGCAAGTTCATGAAATAATTCATGTCGTTGGCCTTCTCGTGGCTAGGACACTGTGTGGACATACCGATGGTTTGAGTAAGCACTGGTCAACACGCGACGGCGCTGCGGTGCCTCGTGGGACGTTTGGGCGGTATATGAAACGCGACCGCTTCAAGATGATCACTCTGTTCCTCCACTTTGCCAGCGGTACAACAGTTCCAGCGTCAGGTGATAAGGCGTGGAAAGTGCGGCCGATCTTGCAAACCATCGAGACGACGTTCCGCCGGGGATATCGGATGGGCGCTAAAGTGAGTTTCGACGAAGGCACGATCCCCAATAGAAGTCAGTTCAATCCTATCCGAGTTTACAGCAAGGACAAACCGCATAAGTATGGCACGAAGTGCTATATGACGTGTTGCGCTGAAACGGGCTATTGCTCAAGGTAGAGCGGCTACTCTGTATTCATCAGAACTGATGTATGTCGTATTATACAGAAGAAACTCACTTGACAATGAGGTTGTGTATGTTATTCTGTATGCTACAGAGTTGAAGTGTACTTGGGGGCCGAGACGGACAGAAAGAAAGCAAAGGGAGTGGCGCAAAAGGCTGTCATTCGCAACATCGCTAAGGCATTGGACGGGCAGCCTGGCAAGCGACTCATTGTTACCGACAACTTCTACAGCTCGTGTGCATTGGCACTGACCCTGTTGGACAAGGGCTACTACTTTGTGGGGACACATCGCAGCGACCGCTTGGGAGCACCCAAGAATCTCCGCTTTACACAAAAGAAACGACCAGCTTGATTGCCGCGCGGAACTTACCGAATTGCTCACTCGACGATACATTCGAAGCTACTAGCCGTTTCCTGGATGGACAGCAAGCCAGTAAACATGATTGCCACCGGGTGTGCTACTACCGTGACTAACGTAGGGAGGAAGGACAAGCGCACAGGCGCGGTGACGCAAGTACCGTGTCCGCAGCTAGTGGTCGACTACCACTCGGGAATGGGCGGAGTAGACTGGCATGACCAGCTACGTCTCCAGAGCTACTCCCTTCAGCAGTGTGTCGTCTTCAGAAAATACTACAAGCAGCTCTTTCTTGCCTTCGTGGACATGGCGATAGTCAATGGGTTTATAATCCACAAGTTAGTGATGGCAAAAAGAAACGAACCTGTACCCACTCATGCTGAGTACATGCGCCGGCTTCAGATGGAGCTGCTTGGAGTCACGGCAGCCACGTTTCGAGCCAACATGAACGCCGAGGATTTAGCGACCGTCCCAATGCCTACACGCGAGCACGTGCTGGAAAACAATGAGCAACTTTACCACGGCAAGCGGCGTCAGCATCTATGCAAGGTGTGTTCAGTGCTGGCACCTTTAAAAACCAAAGGCCTGGAGACGAGTTATTTCTGCAAGGCTTGCTGTGAAGCTTTTGACGGGTACGTACCGCTCTGCAATCGTGTCCGTCGTGAAGAAACCGGGAACAACCTCACGTGCAGCCAAATCTGGCACACGACGTGGGGTAACGGCACCCTCATTCCACCCCACCTAAAGAAGCGCCTACGCTTCAGGAAGCGCAAACGTGCGGATAGCTCTGGTGATGAAGACGACGTAGAGTAATAAGCATACGGAATCGAAAGCTATACATCGTGGTCCACTTACCAGTTTGACAGCACACCAAACTTTTCAGCCAGTTCCTCTCTACTTCTGTCTCTGTAGCTAGGAACTAGCTGAAAATTTGGTGAGCGTCGCGCAGTGTGCGGCACGTGGCGCAGCCATCCAAATTGGCGCTCGAATCTTGAGCGCAAACTTGCTAGTGCCAATCAGATTCAACGGGACATCAACTTTACCGGTATAATCAATTCTATACCCATCTCTCAGCCAATAGAATTGCGTTTCAACTTCAAATTCAACACGTTTATGTCTAACCTCGTAGTATTTTTGTGCAAATTGTCAGGGTCTATCACACACCAACTGCGAAAGGGCTAGTATGAAGAAAATGTTTTTAGTTGTCGAGGTATACTTTAATTAGTAGTATTTTTATTCTGTATACCGTATTCCTTATGTGATTGGCGACGCTCGGTCATTAGCGACAAATCCAGCAGCCAATCAAATTGATTTAAATTTCGTGTTGTCGCGCTTTATGTGCTTGGCGACCAATATAATTTTGAGCATGTGATATAGTTTTTTCGATGCAGGTATCTTTTATGCTGGCAGAAAGGCTGTACCACCTCAAGAATTTGACTGTCGCCAATCACATAAGGAATACGGTAATACAGAATAAATCTTCGTCTTAGATGGGTTAACGCTCTCAACTTCCTCGATACTGCAGCCGGAACTGGCGACGCTATCACCAAGTTCTACCCAAAGGTCGATGACCCGAAGGAAAAGAAGCAGAAGCAACATCAATTTTGGTCCTGGCAAAAATCTCGTTCACTAATTAGATACATGTGCAGTCACGGCAAGGGGCACTACAAGAATGCGCGCAAGCTAGGAGACGCGATTATTCTACCCGACGGCGCTGAGCAGTATCTCGTGACGTGGATAAACTCTTTGAAGCGCGAAGGCTGCCCCGTGTCAGCTCAAATGCTGAAATTCAAAGCGTTAGAGGTTGCCAAGGAGAGAGGTTTGCCTAACGGGCTCTTTTGCGCCTCCCACTCCTGGCGAAAACCCTTCATGCGTCGAAACAAGCTATCGATACGCTGTCGGACTCGACAAGGCCAGACTGGACCGGAAGATGCCCGGGTCAAGGCTGCTGAGTCTCGAAAGGAGGTACGCAAGCTTATCGCTAAGCACAACATCTCCGTGGTCCTCAATGCAGATCAGACCGCTGTGTTTTACGAGTATTTACTGACAAAAACCATCAATGCAACTGGCGCAAGAACCGTGTGGCTGAAGTGCGGAGGCAAGGACAAAGAGAGAGCTACCCTGATGCTTTTGGCAGACTGGCACGGAAAGAAGTACCCACCAATCGTCATTTTTAAGGCTAGCGCAGCGAAAAAATTGGAGAAGCAGAAGGAGAACGATTCCACTCAAAACGGTTTCGGACCAGTGCTGTGGCCCAAGATGAACAACTTGCTGAAAAAGCATGGTTGTCAGATATACGGTAACCCTACGGCTTGGTAAAATGCAGGCATCTCTTTGAAGTTCTTGGAGTACCATTTCGCCAACAGGCTGAATTTGGAAGATAAGATCTTGCTTCTTTGGGACGACTTCTTGGGTCATTGGACCCCTGAAGTCGTCGAATATGCTGCATCGCTTAACATTATTCTGAAGAAGGTACCTCCGAGGTACACATACGTCTGCCAGACCGCGGACGTGGCTTGGAATTAGCCATTCACGAGTACGCTACGGAACTACTGGGTTGATAGGCTTCGAAAGCAGATTGCGAGCCACCACGCCTTGGAAGTGGGGCGTGCGGCACAACGGTTAAAAATCGCAGCACGCGTCGATGCACATGCAAGGTCCGAAATGCAAGACGTTGCTAGAGATCGCATCGATGAAATCCGGAAGGGAGAACCCAATTCAGCATTTAAAGTTACGCCACCCAGACGTGACGACATTGTAGCATGGGCTTGCTCGGCTTGGAACAAACTGACAACTGCCACAATTATAGGTGGGTTTTCCAGAGTTGGCATCCTCGGTGACAACCGGGTTGCGGATGTCAGCGCGGTGCAGAGCGACACCAGTGTTGACGAACTTGTTGACAAACTCCGTTGCTTGGGGGCCATACAAGGCAAGGACGTTGGATTTGAGCAGGATCTCCACAGCGACAATGACCTCCACAGCGACAATGATGACAATTGAGAGGTAAAACGTAGTCCTGTACAATTTATAGGTAGATCGTAGTCACGCACTAGCTAAATCATATATCTTACCCTTTTCACGCTACACATAGTCTGCTTCTCCCAAATCCCCAAGTTCTTTTAGGACCGGTACTGAATATTTCTTCGCGTGGTCTGATTGGCGGAAATTTCTACTTTTCAACTTTTCAAGTTGAAAAGCTGAAAAGGATGACTACAAGGCCTACAGTATTCAAAATACTATTTCCTTCCGCTTTTATTGTAAATTTCGTCCAAAATCGCCGCTGTGGAGAATCCACAGCTTATCAACACGACGCTATGAGTGGGTCAAATTACAATACTGAATCATCCTATTGCCCATAATAATCATGCCCGACCACTGAAACAATAGTTTTATTTTGTAAGACGGGTTTTACGCGGCGAAAATACAGGTACATAACCGGCCGTTTGCAACCGGTTGTATTTTTCTCATGAAAGCTATTTCATTGGCGAATCGCTTGATCTGTGGACGGTACCGGCTGGTCTGGGGCTGATACTTTGCCAAACGCAGCTGTATCGACTGCAAAATCAGTTGAACAGAGGGTTTGATATCTTACCCGCAGTTGCAACCAGCCATTTACAAAAGTTAAGTAAGTCGCGCCTCCCTCCGGTTGCATTGAAATATTTCTTCCACAATCGGAAACGCAATTCAAAGCTCAAGTATAATGAAAGGAAGCCGGTACAAGTCAATTCTCTGTGAACTCATGGCCTTTAGAGCTGATCACAACTTCCCAACTAGCACTGTCTTCAGTCAAGAAGCGCTGCTGGAAATCACACCGGACGACGTCTGCCATTGGATGAATTATCGCGCTTTTGGGGACCGCAGTCCTACGGAAGACGCAAAGCCAGTGAACGCCCGGGCATCTACCTTGGAGTACGCTAAGAAAGCGATCTCCTCTTTCATGCCACGACGGACGGCCCCGTGGGATCCTATCCGTAATGAAGGTAACCCAACTCGGTCAGAGGCCGTGAACGCAGTGATTAAGAAGGTGAAACGCAGTGAGGTTCGCAGAGAAGGAGTGCAGTCGGCAGCAAGGCGTCCGATCGAGTATGAAGAGTTCCTCAACCTACTCGAACAAGTCATTTCCAGAAACACAAAAAATGCTGAGGTATCTAGTATGTGCAGTGCTCACTATGCAATGGCATCTTATTGCTCGTATTGACGATATGATGAAGCTGCAGTTTGACAGCTTGTCCTGCAGCATTCAGCACCCAGGTACACTGACTTGCCAACTACGGTGGTCTAAAAACATTTCTGAAGAACGCGACGCACCAGAGCAAATTGTGCTAGGCAGTATGGATCCTCGCGTCTGTGTGCTTCTTAACATTGCTGTTCATGTGGAGATGACCGGAAAGCCGTCATTATCATCTTAATGTACACATCGACAACACTCTTCCTTGTACGCCACCTTCCACGCCGATTAACATAGTCCTTAGGTAGACCACTTCGGCTACCGTAAGTAGCTGCACCTTTTCGCAAGCTGTGCGTTCCCAAATTGCCTGGCTTCAGCTTGTGGAAGGTGGATCCAACGAAGATTTCTTGTATGAAGCGACGGACGACGCGATCTCCATCCAGTGGATTGCCAAACACGTGACAACACTCAACCGTATCCAGACGCTGTAGCTGCCGGGGCATTGGCGGGGCCGCTTGGTCCTTGTCGCTACGTACTCAAGGACGGTGTACAGACTGTCACTGACGACGTGTTAACTCATCAAGTTGGACCTGTGATTAAAGAGGCTATGGGTGACGAGGTGGCACGTGTACTTGCACTGCCACTTATTTGGGCAAGTTTGGTGCCGCACGGAAGTTTCGATTACGAAGTCATACCGGCTGCGCTCAAGAAGCGCATTTGGCATGCCTACGTTAATGCTGGAGGAAATCCATCTATAAATGCGGTAGAGCGTGTACCCATCCATGTTGTTGGCGAGGGTGCGCAGCTTCAGCTCGTTGAAGTACGAGAAGACGCTGTCGAAAGCGGTGCTCTCGAACACACTAGCGGGGGCATTAGCGCGGATAGCACGCGTAAGGAGTTCGCGTCAATTCACTCGCAGCTGTTCGGCATGCAGCGCCAGACAGCCAACGTTTTGAACGAGCTTCTTCGGTCGCGCACTGAAACTCAACGCGACTACCAAAAGCTGTTGGCGGTGGTACGACGTATTGCGCTACAGCCTGTAGCCCGCATGATACAGCCCCGACATACCAGTAGCGGCAGCTGCAGATGATGAAGAACAGTGGTGCAGCAGGAAGTCTTACCACGCAAAGCCTGTCTTAAGCGACCGAAGGACCTGTCCGAGCTTTGGGGGGAGTACCAGTTTGGTTTAAAGCGGGTTAAAACCAGCCAAAGACTTCACTGCAGCAGCTCGCGGCGCCAACAAATTTGCGTATTCTCGTCGCAAGGTATTCTGGGACGCTGTTGCTACGTTTGTACGCTCGGGGTTCACCAGCGACGTTGTCATTGACAGAATTTACGCGACCTATGGTCGGCAGCTCTCTGTCACTCGCATCCTTGCCGCCCTTCGCAATGACAAACACCAAGGTGGCCATCCATCTCTCCGTCTGTAGTTACAGCTAATGAAACTCACGAATGCACCTTATTGACCAATGACAGTGCGGTAGCTCGCTCTGTTGCACATTTAGTCGGTATTTATACAGTACATGTACCGGTAATACGGAAAGCTTGCCATTCGAAAATGTAAGCGGAATTCAGCTTCATTCACGCCATTTAAGTAGTGCAGTAGCTGATGCGTGAGGGCGGCCGGGGAACACGGGTTCGTGGCGCAATACAATGTATATCGCCTAGAGTGATGTCCCGATATATGGTCAATATATCCATCACCTCCTCGTCATCGCTGGAGTCTCCATCACTGTCCAGGTGAGCTTCTAATGCACGTTGAAGCAGAGTCTCGACTGCGACCAGGACACTGCTTCTCTTGCTTTTCCTTGGCATCTTGGCAGTGAGATCCTTCTTCCAAAGGGCACGTCGTCGTCTGAACTCGAATCTGCAAAGGTGTCAAAGATCCGGTCATTTTATTGGTAGAAATATGCTTCTGAATTCGACTACCACTAATAACGTCAGTAAACTCCGAGCCTCGGAGTTTCCGAGGTTCGCCGTGGTCACCGATATGACGATACCGAGAAGCAACCCAATGTAGCATACACTGGCTCGTCGAAGTGAGGTCAGGCAGTCTGTAGCTCTAGGGTCACAGGATGCTCCGCTCGAAAATGATGCATGAATGGAGCTCGTCACTTTACTGTACAGACTGAAGCAGTCACCGCACTCATCTCGCGTTGACAGGGAGCAGTGCTTCAAGTCCACCCTTGCTCTTTTTGAAGCGGAAAGGCAAACACGATTTGCTCTGAAACATGACAGCAAGCTGTGTGTTACACACTGTGTACACTGTACACTGTACAGTACCTAAGGAAATTGCCTGTTAATAGTTTATTACATGTACTTTTATTTACCATATTATTAGGTATGCTAGAGAATCCCTTCCAGTGACATCCCGATGCGGGCGCCAACACTTTCCCTCTCATTCCTGTGGCTGGATGGACTATCAACGAGCTCCACGCGCGATTGCGGCAGCTTCACACTTTGCGTCTCGTCTCCTCGAGCATGTCACCGATCATGGACTCCTGTCGGATGAGCGCGCTCTCCATCATAGCCATCGTGTCCTCGACGTTACCCAACACGCTAACGAAGGCAGCTACAAAGTCGACGTACGTGTCGTACCGATGGATCTTGTTGTCATCGCCAAAGTAGAACGTGTTCCCCACTGGGTATTCGAGCTGCTTGCCAATGAGGCGCTGGACAAGTGGTTCATTCCAAAGCACGTGGGGGAAGATTTTCTCGATAGTGCGCCGCGTAAAGCGTACGTGAAGCGTGGCGGGCGCGAGCACCACCGGGTTCGGCTCTGCTGCCATGATTTGCAGGTTCTTGACTTCGTACTTGAGCCCCGCATGATATAACGAGTACTTTTGCCACTGATCCAGCAGCTCCCGTACCCCGTAGGAGCTGCCAAAGACAACATTCGGGTGCATGAGCCCGTTCAGGAAACCAATCTGTCGGGACGAGAGCACCAATTGGTCCTGTGGCACGTTCATCAAGTCCTGTTCGGCCACTGGTACACCGTATTTGAAGAGTGAAAAGTACTCGTTCACAACGGTGGCGAACGACCCGCCAATGGGCTGTCGCGTGAGAGGCCATTTGGTTGCAGTTTGTTGCTGTAGTGAGCGCCCGTGAAGACTAAGTTGGTCCACCTCCTTCTTGAGCTCCTCCACTTGCTCCTCCAGCGTCTGCACGTAATTCTTCCAGCGTGAGCGATAGAGTTTGCCCCGCTCGCTATTGGATAGACGACGCGAGCGCTTCTTAGACGATAATTTGCCAGTCACACCGACATTGGCACTGGTATTAAAAGTTGTAGGAGGCTCGGTACCGATGCCGCTGCTGGCGTGACGAACGGGGGCAAGCGGCGGCAGGGACGGACCCGCAGCGACGACGCGACTCTCGATCTCGGCGTCGGCGCTGCAGAGCGCGTTGATGTCCATTCGGCGGTCGTGCAAGCTCATAGCGGGATCTAAGAGCTTGCTCTATTATAATGTTCCCGGTTTCGAGACCTGAGCTGTCCGCGTCGAATTGCGAAGTGACCGCGAGTCGCTGTGGTCGTCATCCTCGATCGCGTATCGTCTATGACATGTCCAATGGAAGGCTTTAATTTTCAATTACTGCTCTGTACCGTGGTACATACTAACTTTGAACGGTTTTCTTTCCCTCCTTACAAATTCGGACATCCCACTTTGTTTTTGGCAACAGATTTAGCAGGTGTATGTGGAATCGCTGCATTTGCCGGCGTTATCAGGCAGTCGGTGATCAAATGGTGGTGTTTTCCGCATGCTCTCCTCCTGCGCTTTCCCCAGCGATTTGTCTCGGCGACGGGTTTCTTCATGGGAAAAACTAACGAGGGCCCTCCTAGAGAGGGCCCTCACACAAAACGGGCAGAGGTATTACCGGTACTGTTACCGGTACAGCGTTACCGTACTGTAACCGGTACAGCGTTGCCAACCAGACGAAAGGTTGTTAACATATTGAAAGGTTGTAAGAGTACCATTACTGTGGATGGGGTTGCCGTACGCGAATGGCTGGCGTGTACAGGAGCTCAGTAGCGGGAAAAACTAACGAGGGCCCTCCTAGAGAGGGCCCTCACACAAAACGGGCAGAGGTATGACCGTTAGTGCTGCAAATAGACCGTTAGTGACGCAGCCGTTAGTGATGCAAAAAGACCGTTAGTGATGCAAAAAAATCGTTAGTGATGCAATTCACAGCTTGTGACGTAAATAGATCTTCCAAAGTGCTATCTGAACGAAAACAGCTTCAGTCTTCAAATGGCTTCCAACCCAAGACTTGAGTTTCCGCCCGACGGCTATCTAGTGCTGCCCCTCAATCTCACGCAAGCAACTATTTCATGTGTGCTTCGACAAGCAAGACGATCTGATTATATTAGTGTTTTCCGTGAGGTGGGTGGCGAAGAAGACGACACATTCCGTAGCCAATCACGTCAAAATTGTCTTTCGCCACAGATGAAAAAGCTCCACAGGAAAATTGAGGAGGTGGTTACACTAGTTGATGCAAACTTTCGAGCACAAGTTTATTCATTTTTGTACTCGCGCCCTGGTGGGCCTGAGCAAGGACCGCATGCAGACTTCACAAGTAGCGACGTGGAAGCTGTCAAGATGCGTTTTCCCCGCAGCATTCCAGCTAGTGTCGTCGTCGCGCTCGAAAGTGGTACACAATTAA